>NW_012267223.1:12653028-12657589 GCF_000151885.1 Dipodomys ordii | reverse complement strand
GCCCCACGACCGGACCCAAAAAAAAAAAAATGGACATGATGAAAAGATACAGCACAGATTAAAATATATAAAGAGAAAAGTTGTGGACTATGTTTCATCAGTATACTTGAGAATGCTGACAGTATCTATAATTTCCTTGAAAAATGCAATGTAAAAATTCATTCAAGAAGAGAAGACCCAAAGACATCTACAACCATTAAGGAAATGGAATTGGCAGTTATAAATCAACCTAGGAAACAGTTATCCCAGACACAGACGTATTATCAACAAGTTCTACCAAACATTCAAGGAACACATAATTCCAATCTTAAACACACTGTTCCAGAAAATGGAAAAAGAAAAAATGAAACATTTACTAGTTTATATTAGGAGGCTAGTCTAACTAGAAAAAGGCAACACAAAGAGGAGAAAATTACAGCCAGTTTGACTACTTCTGAACATGAACAAAAACCCTAGAAATAGATGTTGATCTTCATTTATTTATTAATTTAATCCTCCATTCACTCAACAACTATTTCGCTCTTTTTTTCTTTCTCTTTTTGCTGGTCCTGAGGCTTGAACTCAGGGTCTGGGTGCTGTTCCTAAGATTTTTTTTTTTAATCAATCTAACGAATTTGTAAGATTATCTCTTTGTTGCTTTGTATGTCCCTCCCCCACAGTATAAACCCTGCTTTCACTATATTTGATGTCAGTATAACTTGTGGAGGAGATGGGGAAAAACCAGTTGTTTAAGGATACAGGTGGACCTTTTCAACAATGAAAAGTACAAGTTGTCATGTCCAAAACGAGTGTTGGTGCAGGGGGGGGAGGGGAAGGGGGGAAGGAGAAGGATTGGGATTGGGGGGGAGGGGGGAGGCTGGGAAGGGATGTGAAGGGTAAACAAAGGAGGAGGCTGCAATGCTTGGTAAGAAATGTATGCATTATCCTGCCCATGTAATTGTAACTCCTCTGTACAGTATGTTCACAAATAAAATAAAAATTAAAAAAAAAGAACAAATCAGTAAATGAAAAAAAAAATCAAGGCTAGCACTCTACCACTTGAGCCACAGCTCCACTTCTGTCTTTGTGTGTGTGTGTGTGTGTGTGTGTGTGTGTGTGCGTGTACATGAGAGAGAGAGAGAGAGAGAGAGAGATTAATTGGAGATAAGAATCTTTCCTGCCCAGCCTAACTTTGAACTTCCATTTTCAGATCTTGTGAGCTGCTAGATTACAGGTGTGACCCACTGGTGCCAGGCTCAAAAATGATTTCTTACTGACCATGCACCAGTAGGCACTGTGCTGCTACAAGAGGAGCAAAATGAGGTGGGAGTCTGTGGCTTGATGGAGGAGACAGGCAAAGAAGCAAATGATCACATAGGGCAAGGAACACAGAGAACACCCTAGCAGGTTAACAGTGTACATCAAGGGGCAGTCAAGACAGGGAGAGAAGTTGGGAAACCTTTCTAGGCATGAAAGTGGAATAAGATCACAGATAGGGACATTGTTTTGGAGGCTACTTTCAGGGCCTCAGGTAAGAGGGTAGAGATCTGTAGAGAGAAAGATAGCTGTTCGATATTTAGGATGGAGTGCACATCGAAGGGGAAAGGCTTTGGGGGCTGGGTCTGTCCCCTGAGAGAGGGAACCCCAGTAAAAAGACAAGGTGTAAAAGCATCCACATGTTTCTGGACATGCTGAGTTTGGAGATGTTGCATAGGACCCTGACCAGAGCCTAGAACTTACTGGAAGGACAAGGCTGGAAATTTTTAGTGGTCTCAATAGGTTGTAGGGTTTGAACCCATCCACTGAAATGGGAGAGTGAGTATACAGAGGAGCGAATAGGGTTGAAGACCAGTATTTAGTGGCAAAGCAGAGAAAGAGTCAAGACAGAGAGAAATAAAAGCACTGGGGAGAGGTCAAAGAACCATGAGTGTGGGTATTGAAGGAGAGCTAGGGAAGAAGAGGCTGTCCAGTATCCCAAGGGGAATGAGTTCTGGCAGAAGATGCTCTGAGATAGAGAAGACATAGTGCTCCACCACCACCACCACCACCACCATCTATTTTAAATAATGTAATGCAAAGTTGAAGCCTGAGGAGGTTTTGGGGGACCATGGAAATGTTCTGTGTCTTGGTTCTAGGGGTAGTCACATCACTGAGAGTATTTGTCAAGACATAGAATTAAAGAGCAAGAAGTCTTTGTAATGTTGCTGCTTTTACTTATTTATGAGGGTACTGGGGCTTTAATTTAGGGCCTAGGTCCTGTCCCTGAGCTTTGGTAGGCTAGCATTCTACCATGTGAATCACAGCTCCATTTCTGGACTTTTGGTGGTTTTATTTGGAGATATCAGTTTGACAGGCTTTCCTGCTTGGGCTGGCTTTGAATGGCAATCCTCAGATCTCAATCTCCTGAGTAGCTAGGAATACCGGTGTGAGCCACCAGCAACCAGTTTACGGCTTTTATATTTTAAAAACAAAACGAAATAGCTGGGCTTTGGTGGCTCACGCCGGTAATTCTAGCTACTCAGGAGGCTGAGATCTGAGGATCGTGGTTCAAAGCCAGCTGGGGCAGGAAAGTCTGTGGGACTCTTAACTCTAATAAACCACTCAGAAAACCAGAAGTGGTGCTGTGGCTCAAGTGACAGAGTGCTAGCCTTGAGCTGAAAAGCTGAGGGACAGCATCCAGGCCCAGAATTCAAGTCCTATGACCAACAAAAACAAAACAATCCTACCCACAAAAAAGAAACAAAACAACCTAAGTAAAAAACATAGTGGTGGAGACTTCTAACCTAGTCTTCCTTTGCCACTGATTTAGCTGCTGAAGTGCCGGGCCCCTTCAGGGTTTCACTAAGATCCCTAAGTAGCCAATTGACCACTTGGGTAGGTTTAGATAGGGAAGAAGGCCACCCATTCTTGCCTTGTGAAGGGCAGAAGGAAAATGTTGGTAGCAGAGCCAAAGGGAACACAAGACCCAGAGCCACAAGAATTGCCTAGTGGAGAGGGAGATGGGCCTTTCAGTTTGGAACTTCTGAGACCCTCATGTAAAATGGGGAGATTAGATAAGACTTTTCTAGCTCTGATGCTCAGTGGTTCTGTGGTAAGACTCCCAAATGCAATCCAATTAGCTGTGTTGTCTGCATTTTGTTATTGAGAATAATAATAAACAATTACCATCAAAACAATCGGCTCTTCAACAGGAGACCCAGGGTGATTCGGGAAGCGATTTGGAGTGATGGGAAATGCTCGCATTTGTGGTTTAGTCTTCTAAAAGAGTCATATTAAATAATAAGTGATAATAAACACGACCCACAGAGGTTTGCCATGAAAAACATTTTTACCCTGTCAGGGAAGTATTATCCCAGCTGAGGGGACAGGGAGATTGACAGTGTGGTCACCCAGGGCTTTGTCTGGTGTTGAGGTTTTTCCAAATGTTCCATGTTTCCAAGACCCACAGTGAATTTGCTGGTTTTGGTGTTGAGTGTATTTCATTGTCTCCTAATCTTATGAAAATTAATGGAAAAGTGTTAATTGGGCATCCATTCACACTGAACATTAATCTGAGTATCTGATGAACCACAACTGTATGTTGCCCCTCATGCCATATTAACTTAATTTATTGTAATAATTTAAAACAATAAGGATAATTGCATCCTTATTGTTTTAAATACCCCATAAATTGAATCCAGCCCGAATCTGGCCAGCCTGGATCTGCTGGGAGATGCGAATGATGCCTATGGCAAGCTACTTTACGGGTCTTTTCGAGTTTTCATTGCTCAGAGCAAGGAATCCTGCATTTATGAAGTGTGTGTGTGTGTGTGTGTGTGTAGGGGGGGTAGATGGGGGGGGGAGGAAGGCTGAACGCGAGTTTGCCGCCAGCGACCTCGCCAGGTTAGCACAGGTCTTTCAATCTCCTGCACTTTACTCTGCATAAGAAAGCCTGGATGAAGTTGAGAAATGATGAGATCGATAAGGGACGGATAGTAAAGAGGTTTCCTGAAACTAACCAACCCTTCACAACCATCCCAGAGACGCTCCCCTACAACTCCTAAGCGCACACGTTTGCTTTGAACCCCAATCATTTGACCTTGACCCCCTACAGACCTGTATTACTTTTTTTTTTTTTTTAATAATAACTGTGTCTAATTAACGCAGAACCCTTTCTGGTCCCCCCTTACCATCGCGGCTGTTTCGCAAAGTTCCAAAATACCCTTTCCCCGGCACGGATCCTTCCGTCCCCGGGCTGGGGAAGGGCGGGGAGCCGCGCCAGACCTGCGGGTGTGGAGCGCGGGAGCCGGCGAACTTGCAGCGCCGAGGGAAAAATAAAACTTGTGGCTGGCGTTGGTGCGGGGGTTGGGGGTGGAGGGTCCCCGCCGTCCCGGGGTCCCGGGGGGTCCCGGGGGCCGCCCCAGGAGCGCCGGGATGTGTGGGCTTGGCTCCTGACGTCCTTGACCTAAATTTCTGCGCGGTGGCTGGAAACAGGGCGCAGAGCCGGGCGGACGGTCGGTGCCATCCCCGGGCTCCGGGCGTCAGCGGCCGGCGAACTTGAATGGAGAGGCCGAAGTAGGGGTGCGGGGTGTGTGTGTGTGTG
>NW_012267223.1:12646053-12650364 GCF_000151885.1 Dipodomys ordii | reverse complement strand
GCCACTTCTGGCTTTTTTCTTCTTGCTTATGTGGTGCTGAGGAATCGAACCCAGGACCTTAGGCATGCAAGGCAAGAAGTGCTCTACCACTGAGCCACCTTCCCAGCCCTGCCATCACCTTCTTGATTGAGATGAGGTCTCCTCTTTTTTGCCTGGGACAATCTTGAACTAGGATCCTCCTAGTCTCACCTTTGATTTACAGACGCCAGCCACATGTACCTTAAAGAAATTTTAGTCAGAATGTAAGCTCCCTGGCTGCAGCTCTCAGTAGTTGAATGAATAACTTGAATTCCTCTTGGCTTTCTTCAGTGGTGGGCTACTACCCAGTTACCTTCTGTGGGTTACTTCAGATTACCCTGGTAGTTAAGTTTTGGAGGGTTCAGCTGGAAGCCAGGGTTTCCTGTTTCCATCTGATTCTCTGACGTGGCTTCTAGGCTCTGGAAGGTTCTCTTTGAAGCATACATCCAGATGGGTACAGCGGCTGCCTGTGCGTTTCCATGCCCACCCTCTCGTTCCGCAGGAATGGTTTCTTGGCAGCTTCTCATGGGCAAAGGGTGGGTTTCCAGCTTCCCCTTGCTGTGGTGGGTCAGGTCACTCCAGCATCTTGCCATTGTGGGTGATTTGCAGCTGTCATCTCAGCAGCCATCATTAACTGACCTGCTGGTGGGTTTTCTCGTTCCTCTGAGGGTGTGGTGGAGTGTCTGCAGCCCTTCTCCGCACCAGCTGGGACCTTGCAGGATTAGTGGTGCTTAGCTTCTTGCTTGTCGGAGGGCTCGGCTCCTTCCTGCATTGCAAGTCAGTAGCAGGTGTCAGCTCATGGAGGAGGGGCACCTTGTCCTTCAAATGTCCTCTCCCTGATATTGCTCTCCTCCCTGGCTTGTGTTGTAGTGTTGCAGTCAGTGTGCTAAGATGGGGTTCCTATACTCTATGTCATGTGCTTTTTGATAGATGAGGTGGGCCTCTTGTGCCTTCCAGGTAGGAAGTTGGATGGCAGTCTCTTAAGGGACCAGCTGAACTATCGTGGTTATGGGGTCCCTTGAGACAGCATGTATTATTTCTCTTCTATTCTGGGTTTTAATTTTATTTCATTTTTATTTTGTATTTTTATTTAGACTTTTTGTTGGCTATGGGGGCCTGGGCACTGTCCCTGAGCTCTTTTGTTCAAGGCTAGTGCTCTACCACTTTGTGCCTCAGTGCCGCTTCTGGCTTTTTGTTGATTAATTAGAGATAAGAGTCTCACAGACTTTTCTGCCCTGGCTGGCTTTGAACTGTGATCCTCAGATCTTAGCCTTGTGAGTAGCTAGGATTATAGGCATGAGCCACCAGCACCGGGCTCTATTCTGGGTTTTTAAAGCCTAATACTCTTTGGCTAAAAGCTCTGAGTACAGCCAGGGAGATAGCGTTCATCTTCTCCTTTCTCTTGTTTGATTTGGGCTGCTCATTTAACACATACACACACTAGGGTAATCCATATCCATTGCTACCTCCCTCTGTGTGTGCTCCCTTTAGCAGGGGATTCAGGAAGCCCCTTAAAGCATCCTGGACCAAGGTCCTTCAAGGTCTGTGCAAGGGCCTCTTTGCAGCTTATCTCCCACCTTTCCTGTCTTTTGTGGATCCATCTCTCCAGGCCCTTCTTATTCTCTGGTGCCCACAAAACACTCATTTGAAGACTAGTTTAAGCTGTCCTTTTCCCTTCTTGAAAGTACCGCCCTGTATCACTTAATGATGTCTTCTTGTTAGGCAATGTCCTCATGCAAACACCGCAGAGTGACCTGTGCTCACACAGAGGAAGAATCTGAGTCCTCACTAGGTAGCACAGCTGTCAGGGACTTCAGTAGAATATGCAGTCTGTTGTTCACCAAAGTATTATTGTTATTTGGCATGGGATTAATACTTCCTTCTCTGAATTTACATGGTGCTTTACCTTGTTGGTTGTAACTCTCCCTAGAACTATAAATGAGCAAAAATTAACTAAGCACCTACCTCTCTTAGAAGTTGTGCGAGGCATTTATTCCATCCATGTATTTACCAGACATCATGGAGCTAGACACTATTGTGGGACTGGCAGTGGTATAGGAAAGATGAGACTGCTGCCCTCACAAAAGCTTTCACTTGAGCTGGGCCATTAAATAAGCACAGAGTAAAAACAGCCCAGATATAGTCAGGTCTGAACCTAAAAAGCTGGTCAGGGCCATGTTGGTAGGAGTGGGCTGGGACCATATCTTTCAGTACATGCAGTTGCTTCTTTCAGTAGCAAGTTTCTGATCAACACCAGGACTTGTGTTCTGTCTTTTGTTCCAAGTTTTATAGGTTCATGTCTTTTTGGTTGTTTGTTTGTGGGTTGAAATCAGGGCCTGGGCACTGTCTCAGATTTTTTGCTCAAAGCTAGCACTCTACCACGTAGAGGCACAGAACCACTTCTGGTTTTCTGGTGGTTAATTGGTGAGAAGAGTCTCATGGACTTTTCTTCCCAGCCTGGCTTTGAACTGTGATCCTCAGATCTCAGCTTCCTGAGTTGCTAGGATTACAGAAGTCAGCCACCTGTTCCCTGCTAGGTTCATGTTTTATTACTTGGACTGGACAGTAAACTCTAAGGACACAGCATCTCTTCTAGAAGGCTCAGAGGACCTCTTGGCTTTCTTACACCTGCCCTTTATATATTACTTCTATTTAGTACTGAACGAATGAAAGATGATAGAAACAGACTTGTGGGGATATTTGCTCCTGGTTTGGGGGACTAAAGCTACCTTGTGTGATAGAAAGGCTGGGAAAGCACAGAGGTTGAGATGACTTGTAGTAGGAAGAAAGCAGCGTCTTGGAGGAGGTGCTCCCTCCTCTATCTCCTGAAGAGAGGTAAGGAGAACTGCAGGGATGCAGCGGTCCTTTTCTGTCAGAATTGCTTCAGCTGTGGTCTGGAGTAAAGCTTGTTTGGGGAACCAGGTTGTAGAAAAGTTGGAAAGCCAGACAGCGCAAATGGGTGTTTTGTCTGGCAGGTACTAAGAATTTAGCGCATGTGTGCAGGCTACTGGGGCTGCTCCTTACGATGTTCTGAGTTCTTGGACTCCTAGAGAAGGTCATTGATCAAACAATGGCTGATCAGGTTAAAAAAGAATGTCTCCTACTGGACTTGGGGCTTCAGAGTGTTCTCTCTGGCTGTCGACCCTTTTTAAGAATAGTGCTCTTAATAGATCTCCCTTCTGATCTTTGGGAGTGTGGGGCAGCTTACAAAGAACTCTGTTGTTTTCCTGTTTCCACTGCCTGTCTTCCTTTGTCTTTCTTCCTTAACAAGGAGTCAGAATGTAGACAGAATTCCAGAGTCCCACACTGACTGGGAGCTCGCCATGTGTAGACATCGGAGTGCTACTTCTCCATGAGGAAATCAGCAACGGCCTGTTGCTGATAGTAGTGACTTTAGAAGTAATGTCAGCTTCAGGTCCTCTTGTCTGGAGGCCTCTAGATGTGGGACATGCTTTTTTGGAGTCACCGTTTCTGCTTCTTAGACCTATTGGAGAGGTGAGCAGGTGTGGTTTTGGCAGCAGCCTAGGATGGTTGGTCCAGCTGCTGTGACAGGTACACTTGACCTAAGTACAAGGTTGAGGGAAAATCTAGAAGTTATTCTCATGCTGCCACTTTTTCCTGATTGTTTATTTTCTTTAACTTAAAACTTTTAAAATTACTTTTTTGTATGTATTCATTTTAGTTCCGAGATTTGAAATGTCAAAATGAAAAATTCTAATTAAAAAATGGCTGAGTTAGAATGTTATAGGCACAGAAACCTCTCTAACCTTAATCTCTGTTAATTTATGACAAACTTTCATAGTTATTGGCATTATCTTTACTCAACAAATGTGTCAACAGAGACCTAGGACACTAACATGCTTTCCTGGGGCCACAGAAATAGCAAGAATCAAAGTCCTGAATCCCAGGGCCTTGCTGCCTTTATTGCTAAGCTCCCCCCCACCCCCTCCCGCATGTCTTCCAATCTCACTGGGTAGAGTTTAGGTTTTTTCCCTTTGTCTTGCCACTGTCAAATGTTCGGGTTGAGGAATAGAATTGGCTTTAATCTGGCCAGGAAGTGCCAGGTTATTTTTCATGGCCTGTTTCTAAGAGCTTGGTTAGTGTAGTGAAATGACACTTAGCCAACCATGGAATATTGGACACATCACTTAATGCTTTCTTGCTTCCATTTTTATCTCTTACCTGGGGACCTGAACAGTACCTGCGTCAGAGAATGGATGGTTAAGGAGCTAAAAGAGTGGCTGCACATTATGGGTGCGGTGGTGTCACAAGCATGAGTTATCTGTTCCTTCC
>NW_012267223.1:12638220-12646003 GCF_000151885.1 Dipodomys ordii | reverse complement strand
CCCTGCGCCCCCTGGTGCCGAGGGGGGGCCCTGCCCGCCCCCCGGGAAGTTACACACCTTGGGGTGGCGTCTGGCCGTCACCTTCGCCCCCACCCCACCTCACCTCCCGGCTGGCGCTCGCCCGCTCCCCCCGCTCTCCTCGGAGCTTTTGTAAGTTACACGTCAAAATGGCCGATCTGACATCGGTGCTCACTTCTGTTATGTTTTCTCCCTCTAGTAAAATGTTTATCGGTGGACTGAGCTGGCAGACCTCACCAGGTAAGGGAGGGAGGGGGGGGCTCCCGGGTCCCCCCCTTCTTGGCTTCTTTATTGCTCTTTGTTATCCCGCGCTGGGAGCCCCCCGCCCCGCCGTGGACTCCCCACTTTTGTGCAAGGTTATATCTATATTTTAAATAGCAGATCCTTTCCGAGCCCTCTACGCGACCTCTGCTGCCGAATCCCCCCTCCCCGCGTGTGCACACGCTCACACACCGAATGCAAAACAAAACAGAATAACAACAGAAAACTACTTTTGCTTCTCTTTTTTTTGTCCTTGATTAGATTTTGCATTGCTTCTATATATTTTTTTCTCGACACCTTCTCCCCCCCATCTCTCTCTTTCTCTCTCTACAGATAGCCTTAGAGACTATTTTAGCAAATTTGGAGAAATTAGAGAATGTATGGTCATGAGAGATCCCACCACGAAACGCTCCAGGTAAAGCCTTTCCCTTCTGGATTTTTGTCTTTATTATAGAACAAAGTTTTAGCTTTATATTTGGAGGTGTCTTTGGAAGTAGCTAAGCGGATTTAGAGTGGGGCTCAGGCGCATGGCCGGGCTGGAATGTTGCTCCCCCTCCTCCCATCACCCTAAAGGTTATTATTAATTAGGGCTGAACTCTAGAATCGAAGCTGAACCCTTCCTGAAGTCTCCCCCCCCCCCACCCTCTCCTGCTTTCTCCTTCGTTGAAGATGGCATTCGGCTTCATTCACTCTACAGTTTTTAAAAAAAATTATTATTTTACTTTTTAAATGTGTGCTTTCGTCACATTCTCAGTTTCCCCAAACTCTGAAGTCCCCTGTTAGGAAAGGTAGGCGATTCTCTTAAGTGTCCGGCTTCCTTTAGAATAAAACAAAGCTTTCAAAAAGGGAGGAGGTGGAGGAGAGGAAACTGAGGCCGCCAGAGTGGAGGCTCCAGCCTCAGCTAAGTTAACCTCCAGCCACCCTATCCTCACCCCACTTCCCCCAGTAACCTTGGTAATTTTCTTGCCTGGTGGAGGGCTGCAGGGAGGAGGGAAACTAGAAGAGGGAATAGGAATAATGGGGGTGCATTTGGGAGCAACTTTTGCTCCTTGGGTTTTCTTTTTTTTTGCATTAGGTCTCATTTCTTGTGACTTTCAATGGTGTCACATTTTCTTGTTTGTTTTTCTCCCTCTTTGTTTCCTTTCAGAGGCTTCGGTTTCGTCACGTTCGCAGATCCAGCAAGTGTAGATAAAGTATTAGGTCAGCCCCACCATGAGTTAGATTCCAAGACGGTAGGTTGCTTTTTTGTTGTTGTTGTTCACCCCTTTTCAGGCATTGACAGCCCTATTTAAAGGGACAGCGCCGCCTTTTGCTTTCTGTGTTAGAACTGGATACTTTTAAAACAGCTAACTAGTTGGCTCAGAAGTTTGCTGGTGGCTTGGGTTTGGGGTTTTCTTTTTTAGGTCCCATCCCACTGCAACTCTGGAGGCTGCCAAGCTAAGGGTGGAGGAGGGGGAGGGAAGGGACTCATCTCTGGGGGAGAGGGTTATCCTTTCAGGCCAAGGGACTTTACCACAGCCTTCACCACCACTGGAGAGCAAATGGAACTTTCTTTGTCAGCGGAGCCCCGCCTGCATTGCCAACTGTGGCTCTGGGAAGGCATGGCATGCTTCCAGGTTGAGGGGAGCTGGGTGGGGAGGAGGGGAAGGGGGCGCTCATCATAGATCCAGGCAACAGGTTTCTCTCCTGGCCTTGGGATCCGGAATGTGGTTTGAAGAGGGAAGGAGAGACACTGGCAGTGCCAAGCCTGGATATCCAGTGGGGTGACTCCAGATGGTGTGAAACCGAATGCTTAAGGCCTTGGGTTTCAAAGTGATTTTTTTTTTTTTTTTCTTTGTTGGATCCTTTTATTTCTGTAGATAAGAAAGTTGCTAGGCAGAGAGGTCAGAGAGGAAGGGAAGAGTGGCAGTCTGTAATAATAAATTTAATGTTAGAGGAGGCCGCCGAGTTGACAGTCTTTTATTTAGCCCCTCTGCTGGCTTCCTGCCTTCTCCTGTCTCCCCTGTATGTGTCCTCTCATTTCCTCACAATTTTTGCGTATCTGTGTAATGCTGGCCTCAAGGTGATGTTGGGACTGTGCTTCTCTGAAGACGGGACTCCTGGAGTAGGATAGGATGAGAGATTGTGGTTCCAGCTGCCCTATTGGGAACTTGAGCAAGTCGTTCCCTGTGTTTGGGTCTCAGTTTCCTTTTCTGTAAAACACTGAATTAAATGATCTTCCAAGTTCTTTGTCTTTAAAATTGAATGGGAGAGACAAAAAGACCTGGCAACCTTTGGTGCATAGGCATTGAATTTGCAAATTCACCCTCTATGATCAAAAAAGGTTGGGTACTGCCCTCACCCAAGAAAAGACCTCACACACTTGGCTTTATTAATTGTCTTGGACTTGTCAGAACCTGTAACCCAGTGCTTTTGTACTTTTAGAGCGTTTAATTTCAGGGATAATCTTTTGTAGGGTGGTAAAATTGTGAAGAAAATTTCCTCCCTTTTTCCCTGACTTTAGGCTACACAAATTCGCAAAAGCTACTAAAATGAAAGAGGAAAGCCAGCTCAAGGCACCCTCCTCCACTTGGGTGGGGAGTTTGGTTTGTGCTGTGGCTGGTGGGTCCCTGAGTATCTAGTAAATAGCCTACAGTTTTCCCTCCTGGGGTTTTTGTAGAAGTGTTCAGGTCACTGCTACTTAGTTTAACCTAGCTTTTGACTTTGTTTCAACGTTCAGTGCAGGAGGCAGAAGCGGTTGTTTTATTGACATGGAAACCGAGGATGTTGTTTACCATTACCTTAAAAGCTTTGTTTAGGTAACGGCCATTCACGTCCAAAATAGTACCCTAGTGTTTCCTAGAGGACTTGTAGATCCAGTAAGTAGAGCTGTACCTAACTAACTAATGTTTTCGTTTTTGGTAGTTTTTTTTTTTTTTCTTTCTTTCTTTTTAAAAACTAGTTGACCGGGATGTGCAAAAGGTTGGGATTTGCCATCTTGCCTTGACCCTCCCCCCTCCTATAGAGACTCTGTAAATTGCACATGGAGGAACTCTTCTCTTGGTGTATGTAATTCATTGATGTCACCACACTCAAATGCAGTTCCCAATTGGCTTTTAGTTTTGCAATTTTCATTTTTTATTTTAGTACTTGATAGTCCTCATTGCCCCTGGCCTCTCTTCTGACATACTCCATTTGCCTATCTTTTTGCATTGTGTGGTCAGCCAAAAACAAACCCTTTGGGGGGAGTATTTCTCCATGGAGGCATCTGTCTTACTTATGGTGGACAGAATGGAAAATCCACACCTGTTGTATCTCTCTTGTAGACAAGCTCTAGTCAGTGCTGGGCACACCCGTAGATGCAACAATGTTAATCTTTAGGAAAGGGTAGTTTTCTAGAACAGTGTTATATTTGTGTGTGTGTGTGTATGTATGTATGTAGTTTCTGACAGATGATCTCTCATTTCTCAGGTGATGCTTAAAAAGTGGAAACCATGATGCAGACTTTTATTAGGTCCTTAAACTACTGTAATAAAAGCAGTAAGCCCTTGTATAGACTAGTACAGGGGCTCTAGAGGATATAGGTCAGGGATAGGAATTATGTGTGGTTATTTGTCATCCCTAGCCTTGTTTACCCCACAGCATTCTTCTTACCAGAACTGAAAGCCACATTCAGTTTGAGTTTTTGAAAGGGAAGAAAATTAAATATGAAGGTCAAAGCCTGGACTTTAGTTAACTTGTAGCAATATTCAGGCTACTCTCTGTGTTGTTTTACTCAAAAGATTTGAAACATGTTAGAAATGCAAAGAAGACCAACAGTGTATGTATTTTATATTCCTAGCCCCTCCCCCTTTTACTGTCTGGTAACTTTCTTCTCACATTAGCCTGTTAATTCAAATGCTTCTGTGGGAATTAGTTCTGAATTGTAAAGCTCCTTGCTCTGTAAGCAGGCATCTGATCTGGAATAGAGTAGGTTTTCCTGTGGGGGTTGAGGTTGGGGTGGTGGAGCTCCCAATTACTGCATTACAGTCCCACTTCACTTTTTTTTTTTTTTTTGTATTCTACCTATGGCCTTCGGTTTCTAATTTGGACTTTAGGTTTAAAGCTTCTGGATTTTAATCCTTGTGGTTTTTAAAATCCAGGTGGTTTTAGTTCATGTGCATTTTTTGCTTTATTGCATTTTTAAAAAAAAATCTAGTCAGGCTCCATGGTTTCGGACACCTGCTTTCTTTGGAGGTATAATGACAGAACAAATAATCTTTTTGATAATGCCTGGTAACTTTATTTTGCTAAAACATAGTGAATTGATTCAAGCCGAGCATTGTGTTGTATGGGAGTTTTGGGATGTTGTTGACTTCTGACATTTTGGGGATTCATTTGCCCTCTTGTGCTAGGGAGTAGAGATGTCATCTATTTTATTAGTGCTAGAAGCCACATTTAATTTTCAGGTTTTTATTTTTCCCCTCAGTGGTAACATGGCCCCCATCTTTTCTCCTATGCATTAACTGCAGGCATCATTTAATAATAATGTTTATAGAAGAGGAACTCTTGCAAAAAAAGATCTGATTTATACAGAGCATCACACACTAAAATGCATGGTAGGACACTTTAGAAAGTCTAGCCATGTTTGGATAGTGATAGTGAAAATTTAGATCAACGTTGAAGGAACCTTGAATAGCTCCAGAAACAGAGTGTAATATTGTGTGTGTATGTGTGTGTATGTGTGTGTATGCATATGTTCATATATGCATATATACATATATATAAAGTATATGTGGACTTATAAGCCTGAGAAATGAGTGATTAATGATTAAGTGATATGTATAGATATATATAGCCTACTCACAAACTATCCCACTGATACCTGTTATTTTATTTTTTCCCAGATTGATCCCAAAGTTGCATTTCCTCGTCGAGCACAACCCAAGGTAAGTAAAACAACCAGCAATAGGGCTTAAATACTCAGTTGCGAAGATTTCAGGTTTAGATTCCAAACATTGGCAATGAATTGTGGCACCTTGCTGTGTGCGTACCTTCAGGGTGTCGGTATGGGGTGAGAAGGGCCCTGTGAGCAGTTCTCTGAGATACCCATGTGTGTCTCCCAGTTCTCCCATCTGATGTGAGCTCTCAGCATCCCGAGGGATGAGTCTGATCCTTAGTAGGAGGAAGTGACTCTGTCTGTTACAATATTTATGCAAGTCTTCTATTTATTTTTTAAGTATTGCTGAGATCATATCAGGAAAAGTGGAACTCTTCTTCTTGAGGGTCCTCTTTCCAGGTCTTATATCCTGTGCTTTTTGAGAGCAGTGGAATTTAAACAGCTTGTCCTTTCTTGGGAAAAAACAAACAAACAAAACTTCACAGATGCTAAAAGCTGTAAGTCCAAGAGAGGAAGCCCTGGATTCTTTGGTTTCAGGTTGGTCAGATAAATCAGGGCATCCTTGAAACCAACAGTGGTGCTTGTGTGAAACCCTGTAACTCTGTGGGAGTCTGGTGGAGACTTGCTTAGAGGATTGTGAGAGGGCCACAGTTTTGTAGAAGTGGCTTGTTCAGATGGCTCTTTCTGAGCTCGTCAGCAGTGTTAGAATTCAGCTGCAGGAAGTCTATGGCTGGATTGGAAGGGCCGTCAGCATATACATTCATTTTATGCCTTTTAGCTCAACATCTTTCTAATGTAATAATACTGTAAGAAATACTTTTTCATATTTGGTAGCCTTGATAATCTGGAGCATAAAGTAGAAGCTTCTGATTGTGGGGCATCAAGAGGAAAGGGCCTTCACTTTTAACACATTTAGTTTATTTCCTCAAGTTGAGTCCCTCAAATCAGAATCTTCTCATTGTGTAAATACTTTTGCACATTAGTAAAGAAAGGGTGCTGTTGAGGATGGTATTTCGAGAACTTAAGGTCTAGAGCTTGCCATGAGTGAATGATCTTTCTAAACTTATGTCTTCCTAAAGATGGAATCAGAATTTCTTTTTTTTAAAATTTTATTTTATTGTAAAGATGCTGTACAGAGGGATTACAGTTACATGAGTAAGGCAATGAGTACGTTACTTGTCAATCATTGCTACCCCTTCATTGCTACCAGTATCCCTTCTCTTCTCCTCCCCCCCCCAATATCTTAAATAAGGTAACTTTCTTTTCACTCTTTTTTTTCTCTTTTTGTTTGTTTTGGTGCCAGAACTGGAGCTTGAACTTAGGGCTTGGGTGTTGTTCCTTAGCTTTTTGCTTAAGGCTGGTGTTTTACCACTTTGGCTATAGATCCACTTCTGGCATTTTGCTGGTTAATTGGAGGTAAGAGTTTTAGGGACTTCCCTGCCTATGCTGGTTTTGAACTGTGATCTTCAACTTTCAGCCCTCTGAGTACTAGGATTAGAGGCGTAAGCCACTGGCACCTAGTAATAACTTTTTTCTTAGGGCTCCCCCTTCCCCTGCCCCCTGCAATGTCTTAAGTAGATGATAGGAATGTATAAATGGAAGGGATTATTAGATTGCTTGTGTATGTGGCACAAACTGTTACAGTTGTTTTGCAAACAGTGTATGATCTTCACATTTCCAAAGGCTTTCTAGAAGCAGGAATGTATCCTGGACTTGGAAAAATTACTGTTTCTTCCAGAAGTGTGAATTTTCAAGTTTCCAGGTTTGTCATTCAGTCACTCTATACCCGCATCAGATTTCCCTGTGAGGAAACTGGAACAATTCCAGCTTTGACTAAACTGGGGGTCTGACTGCTTTCCTCCCCATCTCCCTTGTTGTCCGTTCTCCCTGACTTTTTATTTGTCTATTTACTTATTTAATTATTTTTTATTTAGTTCTGTTCTTGGAGCTTGCCTGGGCCTGGATACTGTCTCTGAGCATTAAAATTTATTATAAGGGTGATGTACAGAGGGGTGAAATTTACATAAGTCAGGTAAAGAGTACATTTCTCTTTTTTTTTTTTTTTTGTTGATCATGGGGCTTGAACTCCGGGCCTGAGCGCTGTCCCTCAGCTCTTCAGCTCATGGCAAGTACCTTACCGCTTGAGCCACAGTGCCACTTCCAGTTTTCTAGTGGTTTTATTGGAGATAAGAGTCTCACGGACTTTCCTGCCCAGGCTGGCTTTGAACCATAATCCTCAGATCTTAGCATCCTGAGTAGCTAGGATTACAGACGTGAGCCACCGGCATCTGGCAAGAGTACTTTTTGGACTGTGTCACCCTTTCCCCATGAGCATTTTTGCACTCTATCACTTGAGACACAAGTCCAGTTCTGGCTTTTTTGGTAGTTTATTGGACATAAGAATTTCATGGGCTTTTGCGCCTGGGCTGCTTGGGCTCTGCTTTGAACCATGATTTTCAGATTTCAGCTTCCTGAGTAACCTGGATTACAGGTGTGAGTTACCAGTGCCTCTCTGACTTTTTATTTTTTTTTATTTTTTATTTTTTTGGTCGGTCATGGGGCTTGAACTCTGGGCCTGGGCGCTGTCCCTCAGCTCTTCAGCTCAAGGCGAGCGCTCTACCACTTGAGCTACAGCGCCACTTCCGG
>NW_012267223.1:12597340-12624815 GCF_000151885.1 Dipodomys ordii | reverse complement strand
CACTGTCCGAAGCAGCATAGCACCTGTGGGTTGATTGACACCACAGCCTCTTTCTTTGGGTGATGAATGGCACAGCACACTGAGATTGGGAAATGCTGTGTGGGTGGCATGCACCTTTATCTCTGCCTTGCTTGAGGGGCCTTAGGAGTTCATTTCCTTTTCTATCTGGAATGCCTGTGTCTCTGCGGCCCTAGGACACAGCTAGGGAAGAGCTGAGACCCCCACTGTGTGAGAGCCCTCTCTCTCCTGGTCCTGGTCTTTATCTGCCTGGGGGTAGTTCCACCAATGACTGATTTGAAAGCATCACATTCATTTATTTGTCACTGGCTGTGACAGGCAAGTTAATGCTAATGGATTCTTTTTTTAGCCTGTTGTCTGGGATGAGTTTCTCCCAAACGTCCTGAAATCTAAGGCATTAGGGGAATGTGTAACTTTTATGGCAGGGGAGGATTTAAAAGATAAATAGGGTTTTATGTGAAAGGGCCTTACATTTAGGTTGGGGGCAAGAACAGCCGGCCTAGGGATGGGGTGAAGCCGGGCAAGCATGGGGTGCTTTTTAAGAAATCCATTCGGAGCTCTAAATTGCTGTTTCTGTTTCAATTATGTGACGATTTCAAGGGTTTAGAAAAATCTAATAAAATGGTCTTGATGATGCATTCTGAGGAGAGCACTTCAGAAGATGCAGGAGAATAAATTCCTTGGGGGTCAAGAGATCCTCGTTTCTTCTACCTCAGGCCTTCTTTCGTCTGGGTTTTTACATTTTTATTGTTTTGAAGGGCAGGAAGCGGTGTAGGAATGCATTCAGGGCTCATCCATATCCTCCACTGAAATGAATTATTCTCTTTGGGCAATTGCAAATAGACGGGCACTGCAATTTTTTTTTTTTTTAAGCTGACATATTGTAAACGACTTTCAGAGCCTGATTTGTGTGTGTAGTGATGTTGAATAAAGCACTGAAGAGAAGCCACCGGAGCAGGCGAAGAGTGGGAAGGGGGCCCTGTAAGAGTATTTTTTTCTTTTCTCCAATCAAAGCTTTTGATAGTTTCTCAAAGAACAGAAGTTTACAATGGAAGCTGGCTTTAAGGACTGCCGATGGGAATGGCATGCAGAAAGGCCTAGTGTGGCAAAAAGTGATGCTGAATGACATTAATGAGGTGACTGCTCTGGTGGGAGGGAGGCAAGGAACCAGGCCAGTCACGGATCCCATGACTTGTTTCTGGCTAAGTCTCCTGCCTGTGTGTGTACACGTGTGCACTTACACACTTTGTTTCCCACGTCTTCTCATGAAAGTTTTAGCCCTGAACCCTGTTGAGTCCACTGCAGTGTCCTCTGTTGTACACAAGCTCTGGGTGCACATCAGGTCTTCTGTTTCCATGTGCAGCAGCAAGGAAGCGTGTTAATCAGGAGGTGCTTTGTTTTACTTCCTGGGACTTTTAGAGTCAGGGGTGGGTGATGTGTAGGCCAACATCACAGAACTGGACACTGTTGGCTCACCCAAGGGAGAGTGTAAAAAAAAAATCCTCATTCTTATTCTGAAATGTATTCTAGGGAGAGAAAAAGAGAATACTTGTTGATGTAGAGCAGAGCTTTTTTTTTTTTTTTTTTGGTTTAAGAAAAAAATCCCATTCTCTCCCTAGACTGATAGCCCTTCATATTGGTGGTATAAAATGGGTCATTGGAACAATTACTTCTTAAATATTTCAGTGTCTTGGAGAGTATTATGTATTTCTTGCTCTTGGGCAAGGATTTCCAGTTAAGAAAGTGACATTTTAGCTAGTTTATCTGGTAAGGGGTTCAGAAGCCCAGGAATTCTCACTACCAGGGCTGGCCCTCAGGAGTCCTTGGGCTCTGTTGTCAACCTCCTTCACAAGAAAGCTGGGACCTCCACCTCTTCCCTTGTCAGTGGTAGTGGGTTGCCCTTCCATCAGACGATGGGCAAGGGTTTGAAAAAACTGCTGTGAGATCTCCAGGAAGAAAGCTGGCTCAGGCGTAGGGTGTGATGGGTGGAAAAACTGTGCAATTGCTGATGCAGCCTTTCCACTTGGTTCCCACTGGGGTAGCTCTCAAACATGTCACTTCTGTAGTTAGAGGCCAGCAAACCAACAAACAAAAATGTTTTTACCTGTGTAGGTAGCACTTAATAGAAACAAACCAGTGGCACCCAGGTACCAGTGGCTTAGGCCTGTAATCCTGTTTACTCAAGAGGTTGACATCTGAGGATCATGGTTCCAAACCAGCCTGGGCAGGAAAGTCCATCAGACTCTTACCTCCAGTTAACCACAAAAAACTGGAAGTGGAGCTGTGGCTCAAGCAGCAGCCTTGAATGAAAAGCCAAAGCACAGCACTCTGGTCCTGAGTTCAAGCCCCAGTACAAACACTCTCTGTCTCTGTCTCTGTCTCTCTCTTTGTCTCTCTGTCTCTATCTCTGTCTGTCTCTCTCACACACACCCCAAAAAAAGAAAGAAGAAAGGAAACTATTAGTGGGTTCATGGTCTCCTCTACCTGGGGAAAAAAGAATCAAATTAGCATGCTGTAACCTAGGAAAGAATTGGGTTGTGAATCTCTGCAAGACTCCTACATGTATATGTTTCCTCTTCTGTTTTCAAAGCAGATAATTGGTTTTAGTGAGAACTTCTGACTTGATTAGGGAGCCCTTAGGAAATTAAAGTGTGTTTGAATTTCACAAGTATAATTTTAATTACACAAATTTTGCATTTTTCACTAGGGAGCCAGGTTCAGAACTTGTTTTCCTGTACTAATAGGGGTAGTAAAGCTGATTATGGCAGAATGCCTTCCTCAGATCGCTTTGAAAAAAAAATCCTTGGATTAGATGGTCATTTTCCCCACAGTACATGATGTTCTGGTTAGGGCTCATATGTGTCCCCTCTGCTTATTAACGATGAGTTTGCATTGAATCTACACAACTTGTGGCGGGTGGAGGTAGGGACCTCATTATGAATTTTCCTGCTGCACTTGCTGAAAGAATTCAATTAAAGTTCTTCTGAGTGCAAATCTTGCCTGGGCAGCTTGTGTTTGGCACACTGCCATGTTAGCATGTCGTGATTGCCTTTATCACCAAATCATTCTGTTTGCTTAAAGCCTGGCTGTCCCTGGCATCAGCTCTTCTGGTGGTTCCTTTCAAGCAGGATTCCAGTGGGTTAGAGTGGAAGGTGATGTGGAAATAGTCACTGGAGCTCTTCTCCATGTCCTGGAGAGATGATGGGGTATAGGGGGCAGTGTACAGACCTCCTGGGCCTCCTAAAAGGTCTGATTGTGTTAATGGGAAATGACCGGTATCTTCAGGGCTTTTCAGACAAACCTCCAAGTGTCAGGAAAGTGCTTTGTGGGTTGGAATTCAAGCATCCTCAGACATCTCCCCCTGTGCTTGGTCTGTTGAAGAGCTTCCCAGAGACGACGACTCAGGCCTTCTGGGCTCTTGGCACAGATATTTCCAGGAGAGACTGAATGGAATAGTTGTTTGTGATAGAGAAATCACAAATGATTCAGAGTCACATAAGTTGGGGCCTGATAATACGGGAAAACAAAGTTGCACATATAGTTCTGATGCCATCCCATCCCTCACCCCCTATATTTTAACCATATTGGGGTTTCAACTCAGGGTCTGTGTTTGCTAGGCTGGTGCTCTACTGCCTGAGCTATGCCTCTCTCCCTTTTACTGGTTATGTTGGACATAGAGTCTAACTTGTCTGCTTGGACTGACCTTAAAATCATTCCTCCAGATCTTAGCCTCCTGAGTAGCTAGGATTGCAGGATAGAGCCATCATGTTTGGCTATTTTTGTTACTTTAATTGAGGTGATAAAACTTAATCCTGTACTGGCTTCCTGAGTTCAAATCCATGCTCTGCCACTCACCCAGCTGTGTGGTTTTGAGCAAGTTTGTTAAGTCTTCTGTGCCTTGGTTTTGTCATCTATGAAATGGACAGAAGGTTAGCATTTGCTTTATGGGATTGTGGTAAGGATTAGAGTTGTCATACTAAATTGCTCAGACTGGAAAGTGCTGTGCTTGTTAGTTACTTTATAGCATTGTTGGGAAGGGTGCTGTCCTTTGGCAAGTTTAGATAAATGTCAGCTTGCTGAATTATAAGTGCCTCAGCCTTACAGGTGTTTTCTTGTGTATTGTTGGAGAAATAGTACAAAGGAAAATATTCACATAAGAATATGTACATGTGAATATACACAACCTGGGCAGAGTTGGGGTGTAAATTGGATTCAAACAAGGGTATTGTGTTTTGTCAGACAAGCATGTGATTTTCTGGAAGCACAGGGTTTAGACTTAGTGTGCCCTAGTTTGAAACTTGCTACTGGTATTAATTGTGACCTTAGGAAGATGTCTAAGCCTTATTGAGCTTCAATTCTATCCCTAAAGGAAATGAGGCTAGGAGACTGCTATAAGTTAAATAAGACAATGAAAATAAATGATCTGGTGTGTAGTTGACACCTAAAATAATTATTCAGCTGCTGGCCAACACCTATAATCGCTACTCAGGAGGGTGAGATCTGAGGATTGAATACAAAGAGACTCAGGGACAGTGCCCAGACCTTGAGTTCAAACCCTAGAACTGGCAAAAACAAAAACCCAGGACTGGGTGTGCTAGTTTGTACCTGTAATCCCAGCTAATTGGGGGCATTGGGAAGGTAACAATTTGAGACTAGCCTAGGAGAAAGTTAGTGAGATCCCTGTCTCAAATCAATAAGTTGGGTGTGGTGGTAGTTGTCTGGATCCTAGTAACCCAGGAGGCCTAGGTAGGAGAATTAAGGTCTGAAGCTGGTCCTGGGCAAAAATGTGGGACCCTCCTGGAAAAACAACTAAATCATAAAAGGGCCAAGGTATATGGCTGAAATGTTAGATCATAGTAAATATGAAGCCCTGAGTTCAAATCCCAGCAGCTCGGGGGAGAAGTTGGTTTTTGGCTTCAGTAAACGAAATTTTGTGTGTGTGTGTGTACACACATAGGCCGAAATATTCTACCACTTGAGCCACACTCCAGCAGATTTTTTTTGTGTGTGTGTGTGCTGGTCCTGAGCAAGGGCTGGTCTCTGGCCCTGAGTTTTTGGTTCAACGCTAACTCTAGTTACAGCTCCACTTCTGGCTTTTGATACTTAGTTGGAGATAAGTGTCTCACATACGTTCCTGCCCAGGCTGGCTTTGAATCATGATCCTCAGATCTCAGCTTCTTGTGTAGCTGTGATTACAGGTGTGAGCCAGGGCTGGAAAGGTGGCTCAGTGGTAGAGTGCTTGCCTTGCATGCGTGAGGCCCTGGGTTCGATTCTTCAGCACCACATGAACAGAAAAAGCTGGAAGTGGCGCTGTGGCTCAAGTGGTAGAGTGCTAACCTTGAGCTGAAGAGCTGAGGGACAGTGCCCAGGCCCAGAGTTCAGGCCCACAACTGACCAAAAAACAAAAACAAAAAATACAGGTGTGAGCCATTGGCACCTAGCATGGAATATTATTTTGATCTGTAAAGCATGAACTCTGTGGTATAATAAGGAATAAATTTTGTAGAGCTACAAGAAATGACCAGAGTGTTCTGCCATTGGTTTGGAGGTCCTAACTTCTAGAACTGTGAGCCTCCTCAGAAGTTGGGTCCACACCCTGCCTGGGTGGAATTTCCCAGGTGCTGCCTGGACCAGGGACAAGATTCTTATTGTGAGTGGCAGAGAGTAGGGTACATGTAGAAGTTGATGTGTGGAGGGTGGAATAGGAAGAACAGTAGGGTGGCCAGGAGGAGGGAAATGATGGTGGATTACATTGACTAATTATAGGGAAAAAGCCATATTTGCTGCTCCATTAAGTGGTCGCTAGGCTATGAAGCACTTTATTGTAATTAATGCAGAACCAGTGTTGGGTTTGGAGTAGAGGGTCCCTGGCAGTTCTTCCTCTGTTCTCTGCATTCATTGTCCCCTCCATTGTCCTTTGGGAAGGTGTTGGCCAGTTTTCTACTAGTATATTGTCACAAGGATGATCTTTTGCCTGATTCTTTTCCCTAGTTCTCAGTTGGGGCTTTTATGTTTTCTAAGGATGAAGGAGGAGAGACAAACCCACGCCATCATTGCTATTCTCACCACAATCATTTTAATTTCAGCACATGAAAGTGGCAGGTTACACGTCCCAAGTCCATCGAGTTACGGGCCATGTGGAGTTGTGATTGCTTTCCTTGATGATTTCTTGTTCAAATCAGCGGTGCTCTTAATTTTCCAGATGAAGTAAAAAGAAAATTGGAGACTCCCCTCCCGCCCCGTGTCTCTTCATCCAAGATTTTCTGAGCATGACTCTGATTTGGAGGGTTAATATTAATTAGGAGCTGGGTTAGACCTCGGTTACTTGATGAGGTGGCTTCAACTTTCATGACAATTGTGGTTCCTTTTTCCACATCTCTGCTGTGTGTGTGTGTGTGTGTGTGTGTGAAAGTTTCTGGGTTTAAAAGTCAAAGTAATCAAAATTCAAGGAAAGGGGGAGATAAAAGGGCTGGCTGCTAAAACAGTGCTGCCAGTTCTCCTGAGTGTGGAGAGAGGAACAGGGCCAGAAAGCAGGGATGGACTGTGCTCTAAGCTGCCCCCCTCCCCAGCTGGCCATTGCTGCTCTTCACCTCAGTTTCCTTTTCTGCAAATGGAAGTCATCTTTCTAGCTTCTGGAAAGAGGCATGACTTATTTCCATTATTTCCAAATCGGATAATGTTTGAATTTCTCCAAGGCAAGTCCCCTGTGAGTACCAGGTGACAGGGAGGCGCCTCATTTTGTGCTGAGATGCAAGGCCCTTGCTCCAAGCTTTGCCAGTGCTGACTTGGTCTTTTGGAGGAGGATGGCAGAAAGAACAAGGATATAGAAGAGCCAGCAAGCCCCTCTGTACAGTGAGGGGAAAGGAGGCCTGGAGAGGAGATGACCTGCCCTCTTAAGGTGTGAAAGTTCCAAGCATAGTAAGAGAAACTTCTGCTTTCTAGTTTGGGGCTTTTATTAGCTGAATGTAAACCCTGGGCAAATCTCTTTTGCAGCTTGCCTCCTCAGTTTCCCCATCTGTCAAGTGAGGAAGAATGAGGGAGCGAGCAGATGGTGGCAAGCAGCCTTGTTTAGGGAAGAAAAGCAGTCTTGTTTCTTTCTGGTCTTGAATTTGAGGCCTTGTGTTGTTGCTCATGGCTGGTGCTCTTACCACTTGAGCCATGACTCAAGTCTAGCCTTCCTGCTGGTTATTTGGAGAAAACATTGAGAACTTTTCTGTCTGGCTTCAAAATGTGATCCTCAGATCTCAGCCTCCTGAGTAGCTAGGATTATAGGTGTGAACCACCAGCGTCTATCCTGGACTAAGAATTTCCTAGCTGTAGGGCTGGGAGTAAACTTAGTAGTAGAAGGCTTGCTTGCCTGGCATATACAAGGCTTTGGGTTTGATCTCCCAGCACTGAAAAAAGGGAAAAGAGGAGAAAGAAATTTCCTGGTTGTGTGACCTTGGGATGCTCACTTAACTTTGTTAGTTCCCAGTTTTCCTTCTCTGCAGTGGGAACCATACCACGCTGGTAGCTGCCCTGTAGGTGCTTGGTAGAATCCTGAGAGGAGGGTAGCCTTTCTGCATAGGGGCTGCTTTTATAGTAATCCGCAGCACAGTGTTATGGGTGAAGGTTTTTGAGACTTTAGTCCAGTCATGGACCATGTGCAGCCACATAAAGAAATCATTTCAGTTGAGCAGATTGGTTTTCTGATTTGGATGCAGCTTTCTGCTGAGGGAGATTCAGGGTTCAGGAGATGAAGCCTTCCTGAGATGTGCAGTGTGGAACTTCAGGGAGGATGGGCCATGGGTGGTGACCTGGAGCTACTGATGGTTTGTTTGTTCTGATTGGGGAGGGGGTTGGTCATCCTAAACACTGCAATTACTTTGGTACCAATCAGCTTTCGGAGGGTGGGGACTGGAACTTGGAGCTTCTCTTGCATATGATATTAAACCAGTTCACTTTAGGAGAAGAGGAAGTATCCAGAAGGCCCAACCTGAAATGACATGGAGACCCCCATCGGGTTTAAGAACCTTGCTTAACTAACAGAAGGCTGCTTATTATTTGGAGTGCTTTGTAGTAAGTGCATGTTCTGCTTTTCATTGCTTTCTCTCCCACTTGCGCTCCTGTTGGTGAGCTTACTTAAAGGCTGCACTACTACTGGTTTCTAATGTCTTGTGTGGAACACAGGGACCATTTGAACCATGGACAGAGGCTGTGCCCTTGGTGGCATTTGCTGCCCTGTGTTTCTGGTCCAGGCAGGCCTGAGCAGTTGATGTTGCCATGTTGCTGCAGGGACAGTGGGAAGAGTGAGTGTGCTGCAGGTTGAGATAGAAGGGGTTACATGCAAATGAGCATAGCACAGTCCATGCATAGTCAGCCCTCAGTGTCCTGGGCTCTGCCTTCAAGTGTTAAATCAACTGCAGGTAGACACTATTTTTTTTGTTTTGTTTTGTTTTGTTTTTATGGGTCGGTCGTGGAGCTTGAACCCTGGGCCTGGGTGCTGTCCCTGAGTTCTTCAGCTCAAGGCTAGCACTGTACCACTTTTTCCACAGCGCTACTTCCGGCTTTTTCTGCTTATGTGGTGCTGAGGAATTGAACCCCGGGCCTCATGCATGCAAGGCAAGCACTGTACCACTGAGCCACCTTCCCAGCCGGACAGTATTTTTTAAAATAACTTTTTATTGAGATTGATTACATAAATTTTACAAATTTCATAGTATTGTAAGATAGTGATATTCAGTTAAAGTCACAAACACATTTTAACCTTCACATGGTAAATTGTCATTATTTTGTTAGACAATATTTTTGAAAGTTGTGTCTATAATAAACACATACAAACATCTTTCTTGTCGTTGTTCCTTAAAGAATATACTATAACAACTATAAAGTATCTACATTGCATTAGGTATTATAAGTAATGTGGAGATGATTGAAAGTATATGGGAGGACATGCTTAGGTGAAATTAAGAAGTACAGTGTAATTTTCTTTTTCTTTCTTTTTTTTTTTTTTGGGCCAGTCACGGGGCCTGAACTCTGGGCCTGGGCGCTGTCCCTCAGCTCTTCAGCTTAAGGCTAGCGCTCTACCACTTTGAGCCACAGTGCCACTTCTGGCTTTTTTCTTTTTGCTTATGTGGTGCTGAGGAATTGAACCCAGGGCCTCATGTATGCAAGGCAAGTGCTCTACCACTGAGCCACTTTCCCAGCCCATACATAATTTTCTGTAAGGGCCTTGAACATCCTTGGATTTTGGTATTCCTGGGGGTCCTGGAACCAGGATGTGAAATTGTATAGGGTGTTTATAGGCCCTGAAATGACACAGCTGCTCCTCCACTAGCAGGGAGGTAGATTTGTAAATAAGGAAGTACTCTGGAGGGGAAGAGTGGCCAGGTACAGAAGGGTTATTACACAGGGGACAGAAGCAGATCAAACTCTACATAGCAGGCCTCATGAGCTGATTCATGCTAGTCCAGCAAGCTTGGGAGTAGTTAGAGCAGCAAGGCTTTAGGGGAGTGTGCCACACTGTTCCTCATGGGCTAGAGCATGACATGCACAGGAGGGCAGGGGAAAGACTGATTTGCTCATTATGTAGCAAGTGTCAGAAGCTCCCATTCCGAGTTGGGCCCAGAGCTGGGGCGTAGGAATACAGCTGTGACAAGGACGACCCAGAGACTACCCTTGAAAAGTTTGCATTTGGCGAGGCATATTCATTAAGCAACTTAGCACATGATTCATTATTGAAGTACAATGCTACAAATATGAGTTGAGTGTTAAAGGCGTTGTGATAACTGGGAAACCAGGCCACCTGGAGGGGTTTCGGAGGGGATTTTTGGAGAAGTACACCAGGGCTATGCTTGACAGTGAACTTGGTGGAGGTGGGGGGTATGTGCAGCACATAGCCTCAGGGCAACCAGGGTGTCTTTGGTGTGGAGGATGCAGAGGCAGGAGGTGAGCAGTGAGTCTAGAAGCTGGATAGAAGCTGGATTAGTGTCCAATATGTTCCTGGTACCTCTGCTGGATGCAATGCCATGGCCTCCTGCTTCTAATTCTGAGCCCATCTGAGCCACTTCCCCTTTGTCTGATGAGTTGACAATATTACTTTCCTACTAACTCTGAATATTGTCACAGATGAATAGGATGTGCAGTGAACTGTGTTCACCGGTGCACAACAAGAGGACCCTCAGTTTCCCCCCCCTAGTCTGATATTGCTGCCCTTTCTCTGTCCCTGGGTTCTTCCTATCTGGCCTTCCAGAAAATGCTTTAAGTCTTGTTTCCAGTGTACTGCATCTTGCTTTTTCCACGAATGAATGGTGTTCCATAGAGACACACAAGTTGCATTTACAGGTGAGAGGTACGTCCATCAAAGATGGGTGCTTGGCTTCCACCAAACCTTCTGTGTAAAAAGGGCCTTCTGTAGTGTTGCAGTCAGGCTGACTGACAAATGTCACAGCTAGCTAGTGACAGTCCAGCTCTGTAGGATAATTCAGTGAAAAGTCAAGGCCAAGCACAAAAAAAGGATGTCCAGAAATGGATGGAGAAAGCCTGAGTGAGATCAAACAGCCTGAATATGTATCTCCCGTCCATTTTAGGTTGTTCTGTGGAACAAGGTTAAAGTGGCCAACTGTGGACACTGACATTTAAAATGTGGCTCCCCTGAGATCAGAGCGGGGAGACTGGGAGTTGTCACCCGTGGGTTTGGTTTCTGACCATGTTAGTATACCTTTACTTTAGGACCTTGGGGTTTTCCTGTCTTTGTTTGGGGTGGCAGGGTCATCTCAAACAAAAAGTGGGGTATGTGTTGTGATCTTTTAGTCTAGGAGCTCTTAGACAGAAACACAGAGAGGCTTTGAAAGGCCTTAGAAAGTGTGCTGGTTGTCCAGTGTTTAATTTCCCAAGGATTCTGGAATATCAGAAATGTGGAAATTTCTGTGTGTCTGCCTCCCTGAGCTGTTCCTTAGAGGGGCCATCCTGAAGGTGGCTTTTAGTTCTCCCCACAGAGATAGGGGACAGGCCTGAGGAATCCCTGCCCCCTACTGCATAAGTCTGATACTAAAGTTAGTGTGGGCTTCCTCTGCCGTCATGCTTGCTGAGATGCTAAAGATGTGTGTGTGTGTGGCTGGCTTGTCTCTCAGGATTGTGGGACATTGCTTTGTGTCAGATAAGTGTCTAGGTCTCAAAAATCGATTTTGTATGACAGCCTTTCCCAGTCACCCTGCTTTCTCCCTTCCTCCTTCCCACCCCCCTCTCTTTTTTTCTCCCTCGCTCCTGTCGTGTAAGGGTAGGAGTAGAGAGAGGGTGGATAGAGGGCAAACATTGTAGCTTAGCTTCTGGGTGTGTGAATCTCTGTCATGTAGGTAGATACTCCTTGGAAATCTTTTGGAAGGTTTTATAATTGAGTCTCTTACCTTGGTGATGAGACATTAGTCACTTTCTCTGAAGCAGGGGTGGGAAACCTTTTTTTCTGCCAGAGACCATTTGGATATTTATAACATCATTCTTGGGCCGTACAAAATTACCAGTACAGGCAGCCAATGAGCAGTATATGTGTCTGTCTTGTCATGTACCAAATGATTTCATGGGCTTGCTGTTTCCCATTCAAGTTAAAACATCTACATTAGGTTGTGGGGTCGGGAAGACTTTTCTCCTAGAGGAATCTGTGGAAGGCATGCAGCACACAGGGCAGTTGGATGTCCTGCTAATAACTGATAATTGAGAAGGCATCTGGGGATCTGAGGGTAGGGTGTTATGCTATTGAAAGAACAATGTTCACCTTTAAGAACAAACGTCTGTGATGGAGTTATATTTAATTTTAAATTGTCCGTGTCCAGCAGCTCTCTGTTACTCTTTAAAAACCAAATGTGTTTAATCTTCGTGCATCTGTGTTCTCTGTGTGGGAGCTTGCCTTTTGGGGAGCTTGGTTGGGGGGAGCTTGTGTGCCCCTTCATTACTCCCTTTTCCCTTTCAAACTCATCAGGACTTCTAGAAAGCGCTATTTGGTGAGGGGTGGCATTCCCTCCTGTAAAACTCTCTGGAATGAGTGGTTGGGGAGTTTATAAGCAGAGGCCACACGGGGTCAGTCAGTAATGTCAGCCCCTGGACTGAAGTGTTTTCCTTTGTGGGCAGAACCCAGAAGTTGGTTTGTATGGCAGACCCTTTAAAGAGTCCATAACGGCTCTCCCAATCCCTCTGCTCTCACTTCAGGGGGGCTTGATTTGTCTGTTATAATCAGAAACAGATTTTAGACTCCTGATCCATTAGAGATGTGTTTGAGACGAATGCCAAGCCTGAAGCCACTTAAAGAGCATGCAAAATTATATTTAGTTACAAAGGAAGAGGGGGGGGGAAGGGAGGAAAGAGAGATGGGGGGAAGAAAGAGGGAGGGAGAGGGAGGAAAAATAGCCTCTTCCAAATCCCCTAAACCAGAAACAGCCCTCAAACACACAACACAGATACTCAATTCAGGCTCTGAACATTTGGTTCCAGAGCTTGCAAAACCAGTGCTGCCCAGCCCCATGTGGGAGGACCTGCCCGGTGAAGGGTGTCAGAAGGACAAGGACACAATGCCCTTCCAGGAAGCTCAGCCTTCAGGTGGTGACTTCCTCAGAGTCTAGGGGCCTGTGTGTCCCAAGCCCCATAACAGAGGGTGGGAGGTTGGTGAGGATTCAAAAGAACCATTTCTGTTGTCCAATGTGATTGTTTCTATCTGAGAGATCCTTGAGTTAGAAACTGTTAACAGCTCTGGATTTGTAACAGTCTTTGAAAGGACCCAGTGCCAACAAAAATAGCCAACTTGAGGGGAATGAAGAGCAGGTTCTTAACAAGGAAGCCCATTGCTTTGGTTTTTCTGGATCAGCATAGCCCCAAGATACATTTTCTCTTTTCACTTGTAAAAAGGAGTCCACAGAGTTGAGCAGTGTCCAAGTATTGGTTTCGTTTCATCACTGTCAATTTCCACCCTCCTTCTTTACTGTAAGAGTCCTCTGAGTTGGCCGTGCAGGGCCCTCCACCTGACCTGGTTGTCTTGGTGATGCCTGGCTGCAGTTTCCTAGGTGGCCCTCAGTTCAGCTGTCCTTGGGGCTCAGGCTTTGTGTTTGTTTCCACCCTCTCCAACGTGTGCTATGCAGCTGCTGGCCCAGAACCCGCTCGAACTGCCTTGTCTCACACTCCAAACAAAAAATAAACCTGGGTGCTCTCTGTATGTATTTTAGAGGTGCGTATGTGTGGTTTTTCCTCTTGACAAGTTTGTTTTCTACAGCTGTGCAGTCACAGCCTACTTTGAAATTTGTAAAAACATTTTCTTTTTAAGTGATGGGGCTAAAGGGGAGGAGAGGTAGGGCTTGACTTTTAACACATATAAAACATTAATGCCAATTAAAACATTAAAATACTGTAGGAGATAGTAATGAAAGTTTTAAAAAGTTTATTTATTTATTTATTTTGTTTTTCCTCTTGCCATGGGGCTCAGTGATGTTGTCCTCTTTCTCTTGGGAGGAGGGGAAAGCTTGCTGTCCCTCTGTCCCCTAATTGACCCCAGTCCAGTCTGAGGTTCAGGCTACTGCTATGGGGGTGGGGGTGGGTAGTGGAGATGAAGAGAAGTTCAAGTTGTCCAGACGTTTTACCAAACTGTGCTCTCAATCAGTTGGAATTAAAACTGTCTTTTTTTTTTTTTTTGGTGCCCTGGGAAAGCAAGTTGGTAACAATGCATCAAAGCTAATGAGCTAAACAGAGATTTGTTTTCTGATTTTTCTCTTTATAAGCTCTCTTTCTGGAAACCTCATAGGAGGAAGAAGGGGAAATTATGTGTGGATTGGTTTAGGTTCTCAGGAATTTCTTTTCAACTTTTGAAAAAAATTGCATCTCTCTGCTGGTGTTGAGCCTGGGGAAGTGGGGTGCTGAAGGAGCGCTCAAGGCCCTGGCCCATGTGCAACTTGCAAGGTGAGCTAGTAGCACATGCCATGGGGAGAGTTCAAGGTTGTCCATGTTTCTCCTCGTCCTGGGAAGAAAGCATTCCTTTTTGTGTGTGTGTGTTCTTTTGCCATTGTCTTTCAACACTAATAGAGTAAATAGAGTAGCAGCTTGGCAAAACTCAAACCAGTGGAATGAACACAGAAGTTTGCAGTGAGTGTGAATGTCACATTAAACTCCATCATCTCTGCTGCTCCTGGTACTCAGAATCAGGGAGAGGGAAAATAACCCCCCCAAACTGGCAATGGTGGGGGGGCCTTTCAGGGAGGCCGGGGGAAATAGTTGTGTGCTATCTGGCGACATTTAAATAAATTTGTGGGAGTCCCTGGTACCCACAGTTGTGTCTGGGGAGCTTTTGTGTTCTTTGTAGCTGTTTTGAATTCCGTGGTCTTAGAACTGGTTGTTTAAAAGCAGTTACAGGAACATCTCCCCAAAGAAGTATTCCTGCGTATTTCTGTGTCACTGGAACCCTGTTTTCTCAGCAAGCATCATTATATTTTTAGAAATGTTTTCTTTTCTCATTGCGTGTCAAATAGCAAAGGCTCTGAGTATTTTCTCTTGTGCAGTTTTGATTTCCCTGAACAAGTGTTTGGTTGGGTGAAGGGCTATGGGGAGGAAAAGAAAATCGAAAGATATTCGTTGTCACATGAATCATGTGACTCAAGGTATTGGATCAATACCTTTTCATCCAGGGTGGATAGAGTGGGAGAGGCCCTTCACTCTTGATCTATTTCATACCCCACCTTTTCTGATGAGGGCCAGGGCAGGGTCATGCTGCTCAGATTAGCCAGCCTGCCTGCTTACCAGTGAGCAAGCGTGGACACTCTGTATCTGTGTCTTTATCTGTCTCTGTTCCCTCCTTCTGATACGTGATTCCTGTTTTATTTCTGGGATTTTGAGAGACAACAATATGAGTAGTAGCAGTAATTTCTCTCTCTTTCTCTCCCTGTCTCTCCTTGTCTCTCCCTGTCTCTCTCTCTCGCTCCCTCCCTCCCTTCTGTCTGGAAAGAGCCCACAGGTAGATTTTTTTTTTAAATTTCAAACTAAGCACACATTTAAGTGTTTTTAGTGGGAAAACATTGATGCTTGGAGATTTTTTTTAAGCTTTAGTTTCTCATGGAAGCTGTGTGTCCTTGTGTTTCCTCGAGGGTCCTAATAAGAGCTGCTGGTCTAAATCAGTTTCTGGGAATCATTGATTCACTAATTGCTCATGAGCTAGTCCTGGCTTCCCCTTCCTGCTGAGAGCACTTTTGTCCTGGTTCTTCTGTGAGGAATTTGACAGATTTCTGGAGTGTTTAAGAGGTAACCAATAAAAGGGTTTGGTGTGTCACTGTTGCTAATTGTGCTTCTCAGAGGTGACCATATCACTGGGATCTGCCAGGGGCTGCCAGGCCTGTGACCTTTCCTGCCTTGAACTGCAGGGCTCCAAGGTTGCTGCTCTGACAGAGTGTGTTTCCCAGCCCTTGGAGGGCCTCAACTTAATTTGTTCTTTTCCTAAGGCAAAATGACCTCCCAGTAAACCTGCCTCCTCCCCCTGCCAGTGAACAAATGGAATGGGGAAAAATATGTTTTGTTGGGGCACATGAGGGAGCCACCCAACAGTGCTTGTTAAGATGTCGATGTTGGGTTAGGCTTCTTAGGAAATTAGTATGGGCGGCCCAGAGGACAGCTGACCTGGGCATAGCAGATGCCCAGAGAGGGGCTGGCCTCTGTGGCAGAGATTGATGAAGCACCATTTTTCTTGGTGTTGGACATTAAAAAGAAAGTATCCCCAGCCATGATCTCTGTACTCTATAAAGAAGTGTTCTTATAAAGCTCTGTTCTTTTTCTTTCCTTCTTTTTTTTTAAATAAGTTTTTTATTGTGAAAATACTGTACAAAGGGCTTACAGTTACATGAGCAAGGTAATGAGTACATTTCTTTCTTTCTTTCTTTTTTTTTGTCAGTCATGGGGCTTGAACTCTGGGCCTGGGCGCTGTCCCTCAGCTCTTCAGCTCAAGGCTAGTGCTCTACCACTTGAGCTACAGTGCCACTTCCCATGAGTACATTTCTTATCAAGCATTTTTGCCTCCTCCTTTGTTTTTCCCCTAGCTTCCCTTCCCTCCCACCTCCTCAGTTACACTCCTCTGCCCCCCCCCCCCCAAATTGTAAAGTTCATTTTTCAACATAGCATCTTGTACATCTCATTGTTGCAATGGGTTCAACCTGTATCCCTATTTAAACACTTTGCTTTTTCCCTTCTCCTCCCCAAATTATACCAACATCAAATACAGTGAAAACAGGGGTTATACCATGGGGGAAGGACATACAAAGCAACAAAAAAATCACATGGTACTTTATAAATGTGTTAGAAACAATAGCAAGCAAGAAAAAAACCACCTGTGTCCCTATCTTGGGGTTCATTTCACTTAACATCATCTTATCTGACCTTTTCTGCTTGTCCCAGACATATACTAGTTATTGCAAATAGGGAAACCTGTCTTCTTTTCTTCTGTGAAACCTTTTATTTTTTGGTGCTGGTCCTGGGGCTTGCACTCAAGGTCTAGGCATTAACTCTGAGCTTTTTTGACCAAGGCCAGTGTTCCAAAAGTTGAGCTATATCTCCATTTCTGGCTTTTTGGTAATTAGAACTAAGAGGCTCATGGACTTTCCTGCTCTGGCTGGCTGTGAACGTTGGTCCTCAGATCTTTGTGCACTGAGTAGCTAGGATTATAGGCGTGAGCCTGGTGTCTTGACAACCCTGTTGTGCCTGAGTATGAGATCCAAGCAATCTATAAGCTTCTTGTCCCTTCCTTATTGGCTGTATCGGGGGAGTGTGTAGGGGATGGAGGACATGTTATGTGTACTCTGAGGGATATATGGGCCTAACTTGTTTTCTCAGCCCCAGAGTGTGGTTATTGGTTGCATTGGTTTGTGGTGTTCTGTTTGCTTTAGTGGGAGCAGGAGCTGTTGCTCAGGTAGGAAGCTTTTGGTGCACCTCTGCCTTGAGGAAAGGCAGGGTGTATGTTTCAGCATGCTAAGGATGGAATCAGAGGCCCGAGCTCGCACCTAGACAGCAAGGCAGAGACTGCTGGCAGTGCAGGCATATAAGTAGTGATAGAACCCTCTTCCTTAAGGATCATGGGGTGAGGCTGGGATGGTTAGGCTATTTCCATAGAGTAGAGGGAGGATATATAGGTAGGTACCAGGAGCAGGAGATAGCCTGGGTGGATTTGGAGCTTGCTCCTTCTTTCTTCTCTCCTGTCTCAGGTGTGAAGTTTAGGAAGAAAGGCAGTATGGTATGGTAGATATAGGCAATATGGTATGGTAGATAGAGCTTGTTCTTGGAGACAGGGATTGAATCCTGGTTATGTAGCCTGGCTAAGTTCCATAACCCCTCTGAGCTTTGTGTATGCTGTCTTTAAAATGAGGCTGAGGGTCTGGGATGTAGCTCAATGACAAAGCGCTTGCCTAGTAAGTGCAATGTCCTGAATTCGATCCCCAGTACCAAAAAAGAAAAGACAACAAAAACAATATGGTTAAAAACAAAAAAACAACAAACTGACCCTTTTGGGCTGGGAATGTGGCTTAGTGGTAGAGTGCTTGCCTAGCATGCATGAAGACCTGGATTAAATTTCTCAGTACTACATAAATAGAAAATGCTGGAAGTGGCTCTGTGGGCCAAGTGATAGAGAGCTAGCCTTGAGCACAGAAAGGCTCAAGGACAGAGCCTAGACCCTGTGTTCAGGTCCCAGGACTTGGGGGCGGGGGGAAGCTGAGAAGACTTGGCCTGGTGGCTGTGGGAAGCAATGGGACATATTGAGGAGCACTTAGCCTGGTATTGGAACAGTTTCCTTCTGCCAACTTGGGCTAGGAGGTCACAGTGTGTCATTATTAGGAGGGTTTTTTTTATGCCCTTTTCTACTCTGCAGAAATTGAGACTCTGCATAATTGAGGGATTGTCTCACAAAGTCCCCACTTCTCCTGTATCACCTCCCACAGCCCCTTCCAGAGCTCTGGAGATTGAGGGTGCAGCTCTTCAGCTCTGAGCCAAGGCTAGATCGATGTCCAAACCGCATTTGGTTCTACTTCTTGCTTGGTGTAGTAGGGTGGGGATGGGTGACAGGAAGACCAGAGGCTGTGGGAAGATTGCATGTGTTGACGTTTAATTACTCTTAGTACTCTAACCCTGGGTTTCTTAACTTTGTACCATTGATATCTTGGGCCAGGTAATCCTTTGTGTGTGTATAGGGATGGGAGTACATGTTTAGCAACATCCTTGGCCTCTACTTAGTAGACAGTAGTCATAATCTCCCTCCTCTTATGAGCAATGTCCTAGAAAGGGATGGAGGGAACCTCCCTGATTGAGAAGCACTGGTGGAGTACCATATGTGGCTTTATGTCCAGAGGCAGAGAGGGGTCACAAATACTCTGACGTTCCGTAACATATAGATTGGACCCTGGCCAATGAAGTATTCAGACTTCAACAGTAGGAAGGTACCTGAAAAATGTCACCAGGCCCACACCTAGGCTTCTTCAGGTGACCAGTCAAATGCTTTGGGTTTGGTGCCCTGTCTTCGGTTGCCCTCTGTCTCTTGGTTAAGTTTTCCTGTTCCTGGGCCAGCATCACTATGGAGCCCTTCAGAGCTACAACTTTAACAAGAGTCACTAGGCACTTAAGAACTCTGGGAAGTCTTGTTTGGGCTTTAGGAGTTTGGTTACATGCTTGCAAGTTTGATTTGCCCTCTGCTCACATTTGTCACTCAGAGGACAAATGGTTTTTCTGCATGCACTCAGTGGACTTTTAACTTGGATTCTTTAAAAATAATAAAAATTTTACTTGTTAGAACTCTGTGGTCCTCTTTTCTGAGTCCCACCCTGTCTCCTGGTCAGATGAGTCTAGAAGGAGCTGCTCTGTAGGGTTGGTTGGCCAGAGAGAAAATCTAGGCTCTGATTAAAGATAAATTACCCAGTTACAGTTGAATGTGTCTGTTGTGATTGTAAAAAAGTCAGATATATGCCATGAAATCCACCCCAGTGGCCTGGCTCAAAGGAAGAGGCGCGATGTTAGTTAAAGGAGGTGATATTACTTTCCTTCCCAGTGGTTCAGCTTTGCCACTGCAGAAATGCAGCCCAGAGTACCATGCTCTTATTCTCTAGCTTTTGGTAAGCGAATGAGTAAGAACCATATGAATCAGATCAGTGGGCAGCTGAGAGTCAGGACCAACCTGTCCCAAGTTGCAATGTAGGAATTTTAAATGTTGAACTTAAGGGAGCTGGAGGGCTCCAGCAGATGGAACTGGGACCCTGATGTGACTTTGCCTCCCTTTTATTTAGAAGAAAATACTTGTCTAGCTGGAACAGACGTGACAAGTCTGGTCTTATAGTGAGCACTGACAGGGACCAGACTGCCCAGCTAGTTAGAAAGATGGGACACTGGGCCAGCTAGTTAACCTTTATGTGCTTCAGTTTTCTGTAAGAGGGGAGTGAGAAAGCCTTCTTTTAGGGTTGTTGTGAGGAGTTAGTATAAGTTAAGGTTGGATGCTCAGCATGAAGTCACCCTTAGGTAATTGTTAGTGATATTATTTCTGTTGTAATGGATGTTTAACTTCTCTGCTGAGGTTAGGCGCTGCTGAGGTTAGGCGGCAGTGGTGGTTTCTTAAACCTTATTGTGCAGAAAGATCTACTGGCCCTTTCCTGGCTGGGTTGAAATCAGAGTCTTCGTAGGGGATGGAGGTGGAGTGGGGCCCAAGAATCTGTTGATCACCTCAAGTGACAGTGATGCCTGGTCTGCAGATTACTTGATTACTCCTCAATGGCAGTATTTTTCAGATTCTGTAAGGATGGAGAGGGTTATGTCATCACAAGGGGAAGTATATTCTCTTCACCTCTGCTTACCTGGGAAAGTGCTTCTGTCTATTCTGAGGCCATCATTTGGGCCTTGGGTGTAGGGTGTGTGTGTGTGTGTGTGTTTGTGTGTGTGTGTGTGTGTGTTTGTGTTCTCTGCTCATCACTGCCCCAGGATCAGGTCCCCATTGTATCATGTGCATGGACTGGGCCAGCATTAGGGGAGAGAGGAACTGTCACTTGTGGCCTGTGTATTCTTCCTGTCCCTGCTTCCTTTCAAGTCAGCATCTCATAGCCAATTCTTGCTTTGCTGGCAGAAGCTGTGTGCCTGTTTTACAGGTTAGGTTTTTTTTAGATGGTAACTGGTATATGTGTGCATGCATGCAAAGAAAACATCAAAATGTTTGGGGAGTGTTTTAGGAAAATAGCAAGGAACAGATTGCCAAGATCACTTATATGTTTCTTTTTCTTTCCTTTTTGCCGTGTACATGTGTGATCTGTATCCTGGAGCGTGCTGAAATACAGCTTTGGCTTTTCTTACCCCAACTGTTCTTTCTAACAGTAGAGAGGATACAATTCAACACCAATAATACTGAGCAATAAATAACCCTGAGAAGATGAATAGCCTTGTGTGGTGGTAAATTAAAGTTGATTTATTGCACATAATATATACAGGTGCTCCTAATGTAATTAAGCAGCGAGGCTTTTAATGCTGCAGAATCTGAAAGAAGACCCAAGAAAATTGGGTCTTAATAAGGCTTATTGAAATAACAGCTAAACATGCTGCTTAGTACTGTTAGGGGATGCTGAAAGATGGATTGGCTCTGCTGCTTCTCCCGTGTGGAACGACACACCTGACCTGTTGTCAGTTGGACCTGCACTTGAATGGTTTTCCCTGCAGGACGATGGATTCTCCTGGGTTGTCTGCAGTTTGGCCTCGTCCCTCTTGTGGCCAGCTGTCAAGAACAGCTTTCTCTTAAGTGCAGGAGGAGGGATTGAAAGGGGTATGGGACTCAAGACCCTGGACTCATTAGCATCACATGCTATCTAACAGGCCTAAGTGAGAAGGGATTTCTTTAATGGAGTAAACTTACTGATTGAGTCTCCACCATAGGCCTGCCGAGCACTGACTAGCAATGGGAGACAGTAAGGAAAACAAAGAAAAAAAAAACCAGTATCCATCCTCAAGGAGGCTAGCAGGTGAGGAGGTGTGTGTTTTAGTGTACAGTTGCCGAGAAATGATGGAGAACATTATCAAGGTCAGACAGAATAGAGGAGGATGTAGTCATAGAGAAAAGTGTATCCCAGAAAATGACTGAGAGCCTAATGTATTGGGAGCCAGAGAGGCCTTCTGGAAATGGAGCCTTGCTCTGATTTATCTTAGGAACTTACTGGGTTGCAGATGGAAGTTTGGATGTATACCACAACCTTCCTAGAAATAGACCTGCACTCTCCTAAGTGCACCCCAGTTTAAGGAAGCCCGCAGATAATACCCTGACTGCCAGGGAGACTTCTGGCCAGTACCAAAGGTTTTAGAATAAGATCCTTTTCAGTAATGATCTGATCTTTACCCCTCCAAATAAGGTACTGTCCCTTCGTAGAGGTCCTCTAATAGAAAAACCGTAAATATCTGAAAAGCTCATTGTTTACCCTCAGTAAAGTTATGAGCAAAAGCCAGTCTACTTGGCCAGTGGTATTGAGTGCCAATAGTTTACAGATCTACTTCAGAAGGAAGCCATTGCCTGGGGCTGCAGGTGAGGCTGGATAGAGACCTTCTTTAGGGCCCTGCTGTGGAAGGGCTTTCCTGGGACACTGCTGTGATACTTTTCTGCTTCCTGCTCCAAAAGTGTGTGCAGCCTGTGTTCCCACTGTGCCAGCATGGAGGTTCCCTGGCCCTGGGACTGCTGGGCTTTTGAGAGCCAATGGTGGAGCCCTCCATCCAGTGCTGCCTCCTCCAAGTGCCTGACTGTGCTTTGCCAGTACTTGATTATTCAAAGAATAAGAAGAGGTTTCAAGTATCTGATCAGAAATTTTCCTCTGGATATATAGCACATCCTTTAAATATATAATCAGGATATTTATCTATTTATTTATTTTAAAGGAACCCAATCTGTTAGATGTTGAAGATGGATAGGCAGTGCATGTAGACTTTCTCTGTGTCATGTCTGTGTGTATGCACAATTGTATTTCTTCCCAGGGGTGTGAGATTTGGGGTATAGGAGGTAGATACCACTTGCCAGTGATGGAAAAGAGGGCCTCCGGAGAGGAACTTATTTATTTTTGACAGATGGAATGAATCCTAGACCAGGAGTATCTAGCTGCTGTGGACAACAAATTGAATACTTATTTGACCTTTTATTCCAGTGAGTAGGACCAGAGAGGTACCTCACTGATCATCAGTTTTACCAACAGTGCTTTTTTTTTTTTTTTGTTTTTGTTTTTTGGTGGTAGAATTGGGGTTTAAACTTGCTAGGCAGGTGCTCTACCACTGGAGTCATACCCACTGGCTGTGGCAGATGAGCTAGTTTAGTGGAGAGTGTCTTTGGGGCAGGTGTGATGGGAGAAAGATTTGAGGATTAGAGTTTATCCTAAGGTAACTCTACTGTCATGCTGACTGTTTCTGAATGTGTCTATGAGATCAGGTCTTCTGCCTGCTAAGTGAAGAAGTGGGTTCAGTTATCCAGTTGTCCTGTTAGCTGCAGGATGTGGGTGGCTTTGTCCTCTTTCCCTGCCTGTCACTTACTATCCTGCCACAGCCACAAGTCAGTTGATCCCTTCTTTGTGCTTCCAAAGGACATGGCAACTTGGCAGACAAGGAGACATTTGTTAGTTGGTTTCTTCATTTATTATTCATGCAGCTAGTAGTAATTAGCATTTAGTGATGTGGTTTCTGGGGGGTAGTTGAGTTTTGCTCACTCGTTGAACAAACATTTGTTGATCTCCTGCCTTGGGCTGGATGTAGGGCATGGCTCTCATGATTTCCCAGACTTGTACAGAGCCTCATTTGCCTTTGAATGCACAGTCTGCTTGGGAAGACCAGTGATCACTGAGTAGGAGCTAAATCAACATATGAAAGATGCTGATGGAGTCTGGAAAGTTGGGTGAGCTTTCTAGAAGTAGTGACCTTTGACTTGGGCCTTAGAAAGAAGAAAGAAGGACAAATTGGGTTGGGATTTGGCTCCCTAGTTGGATATTGAGGAGAGCATCTTCATGCGCCATGTTCCCTTCTCAAGTCTCTTGTTACTCAGGAATATATCTGATGGCCCTGCCACCCTGTTTTTTCATGGTTGGCAAGGAAGGGAGAGAGAAGGATGTGCAAGCTATGAATCTGAAAAAGAGAGCAACCACTGGAGCCTAGGACATAGGCAAAGATTACTGTGCCAGGGCCACAGAGCTTTGCCATGACCATTAGAGACTTGTTGTGAATAAGAACCACTTGGACCCCAGCACCGGTGGCTATGCCTGAAATGCTAGCTACTCAGGAGGTTGAGATCTGAGGATCATGGTTCAAAGCTAATCCCAGGCAGGGAAGTATGAGACTCCTATCTCTAGTTAACCACCAAAAATCAGAAGTTGAGCTGTAGTTCAAGTGGTAGAAAGTTAGCTTTGGGGGAAAAAAAAAGGTCAGGGACAAAGCCTGAGTTCAAGCTCCAAGACAGGTACTCCCCCCCACCCCCCAAATGCCCTTGCTGGTTCTTCAATAAAAAGTTACTGAGCTTTTAGGGAGATTTGTTTCCCTTTCTTGCATCGGTGGGGAAGTTTGAGAGAGGGTCCATTAGATCCAAGATAAGCTGGTATTCAGGTGGCTAGCTGTGTGTTGCTGCCTCTCTGGTTTGTAAACTCCATTTTTCTTTGTTCTAGCCAATGTTTTACTGATAGGAATCACTGAGGGGCTTGGAGGGAGAGAGGAAAAGGTTTCTGTATAAACAGCTGTCTTGCTGACTCCATCTACAAAGTGGATTTTATAGCTAAAGTATTTGTTCTTGCTTTAAAATGCCAAAATAGCACTGTCATTTCCTGAGCTCAAAGAAGGGTCTTTGAGAATATAGGGGCCTTCTCCTCCCATCTCAAGCCTTTGATTGGGGGTGGGAGGGAAAGGAGGAAGGAATTCCAAAGAACTGTCTTTGAACCGGTAGTTGCTACAATAACCTCATGCTAAGCAGAGAACAGTCTTCTTGACAGAGCTTGAGTTACAGGTTCATGTGACTTTCCTCTTGTTTGCTCTACCTTGTGTTCTGGTTAAAAAGTCCCAATCTTCTCTGGTCATCACAGCTGACTACCTGCTTAATGTTTGCGTGTAGACATTTCATTTTCTTTTTTAATGCAAGATTTCATCATTGCGTGATCTTAGATCGTTGCTTGCCCCAAGATGATTAATAAATTGAGATGGTTAATGGTGTGTGACTCAGAACATATATTTAAAAACAAGTTGCAATAGAAATAGGTCTTCTACAAAATTAATTTTTTTGTTCAGCTTCTCTCTTGAGCCTTTTTGTTTGAAGCCAGTTTGCTTTGTAGTGTTCCTAGATGCCCCAGTGCAATTAACATAAATTACTTTAAAATACCAGTTAGTTGATGTGGAGAGAGGCCAGGGCTGGGGCTGCTTATGGAGGGTTAAGAGGTTTGGTCATTGTCTGGGTTTTTATCTCACTGTGGATCAGATTCTGTTCCCTTGGAAGCAGCCGATTGTGTCAAAGATTGCTGGCTTTGATGCAGAGAGGACAAGGATTAAGGCTTTGCCCTCAGTCCCAGAACATTTTCTTACCAGGGAAGAATAGATAATCATAAAATATTTGCTTGTTTCAAAGCAAGTCTTGTCAAATGCAGTGGAAAATGGGTAAAATCCAGATAAAGTCCAAATAATAGCATTGAGACTGTGTTAATTTCCTAGTGTGACCAGTGGGCCATGGGTTACATAAAAGATGTAAATTAGGGCAAGTCGAGTAAAAGGTAAGGGGTACCCTCTGCATTATCTTTGCATTTCTTCCATCCCCACATATTTCAGCACTTTTTTGTGGGGAGGGGAAGTACTGGGGTTTGAATTCAGATTCAAAACTTGTACTTGTTAGGAAAGTGCTGTCCCACTGAAGCCATGCCCTCAGCCATTTTTGCTTTTGTTATTTTTTTGAATAAACTCTTACTCTTTGCCCCAGCAGGCCTGGACTGTAGTCTTCCTATTTATACCTCTCACACATAGGATAATAGGTTCATACTACCACACCCAGCTTTTTATTGGTTGACATGACATCTTGTGGACTTTTTCCTGGCTAAACTCTTTAACTGCTGATTCTCCTGATTTCAGCCTTGCACATAGCTAGTAGCTAGGATTATAGACAGCCACCATGCCTGGCAATTTTTTTGAAAGGTATATTTGGGCTATTTTGTTTTAGCTTGTTTAAGATTATATTTAGGGGCTGGGAAGGTGGCTCAGTGGTAGAGTGCTTGCCTTGCATGCCTGAGGCCCTGGGTTCGATTCTTCAGCACCACATAAGAAAAAAGAAAAAAGCCGGAAGTGGCGCTGTGGCTCAAGTAGTAGAGCGCTAGCCTTGAGTTGAAGAGCTGAGGGACAGCGCCCAGGCCCAGAGTTCAGGCCCCATGACCGGACCCCCAAAAAAAAAAGATTATATTTGGGGCTGGGTGCTGATGGCTCATGCATGTAATCCTCAATTACTCAGGAAGCTGAGATCTTGATCACAGTTCAAAACCAGCTGGGGCAGGAAAGTTCATGAGACTCTTTTCAATTAACTACCAAAAAACTAGAAATGGCACTGTGGCTCAAAGTGGTAGAGCACTAATCTTGATCATAAAGGTTCAGGAACAGTGCCCAGACCCTGAGTTCGAGCCCCAGGACTGGCACACACACCCCAAAAGTATTATATTTGGTTTACCTACATTGAAAACTGTAGAGAAGAAAGGTTTTCACATTTGTTGCTTTGGAGACTGTATGACCTGAGAGGGTCCCAGAGAAGCCCTCTAGTGCCCATGGTGGCTCACTGGTTCTGCCCTGATTCTACTCTCCTCACACTCATACTGTATCTTGTCATAGCCTTCCATTCTCCCCTGAGGACCAGATAATTGCTTTTTTTTTTTTTTTTTTTTTGCCAGTCCTGGGGCTTGAACTCAGGGTCTGGGCACTGTTCCTGCACTTCTTTTGCTCAAGGCTAGCACTCTACCACTTGAGCCACAACGATACTTCTGGCTTTTCTGTTTATGTGGTACTGAGGAATGGAACCCAGAGTTTCATGCATGCTAGGCAAGCACTCTACCACTAAGCTACCTTCCTAGCCGCAATAATTGCATTTTTTATGCTATCTTGTCCACTCTCATTCTCTGAGCATGAAGTTTATGAAAGCAGTGAGATTTGGAAGCTTCCTTAGAGTTTAATTTTGTCTTCCTTTCCATTCAAAGAAAAATTTCTGACTCTGTAAATATTGTATTGCCATAATGTTTTTTTGGGGGGGTCATGGGGCTTGAACTCTGGGCCTGGGTGCTGTCCTTCAGCTCAAGGCTAGCGCTCTACCACGTGAGCCACAGCATCACTTCTAGTTTTCTAGTGGTTTATTGGAGATAAGAGTCTCATGGTCTTTTCCTGCCCCGGCTGGCTTTGAACTGCAGTCCTCAGATCTCAGCCTCCTGAGTAGCTAGGATTACAGGCATGAGTCACCACCAGTGCCTGGCTTATATCGCCATAATTAAAACATGAAACATTAGATAATTTATAGCATTACAAGTAAAGGATCCTCCTATGGCTAGTAGGCCCTCACTACTACTATCAATGAATTGGAATATATTTCTCCAAATCTAGTCTTTTTTTTGTTGTTGTTGTTGATCATGGGCCTTGAACTCTGGGCTTGGGCGCTGTCCCTGTGCTCTTCAGCTCAAGGTGAGCGCTCTACCGCTTGAGCCACGTTGCTACTTCTGGTTTTCTAGTGGTTTATTGGAGATAAGAGTCTCGTGAACTTTCCTGCCTGGGCTGGCTTTGAACCGTGATCCTCAGATCTCAGCCTCCTGAATAGCTAGGATTACAGGCATGAGCCACTGGCATCCGGCTCCAGATCTGTTCTTTACACCACATGCTTTGCAAATGTCTGAACTTTTTATGTGTATTGATTTTCATGATGCTTATTTCAGTGTAATAGCTTTGTGACCTTGAAACGGCTGTGCTTCTGAGGATTGTCTCTTTTGTTCCCCTGTGTTCTACCAGTAGTAGGCACTATACAGACAACTGAATTATTATTGTTTATGTTGTTAGATCAGATGACTTGATTAAGCAAAAGTCAAGCACAGATAAGTCATGTGTGCTCTGATGAGGAGAGAAGGTGCAGAGTGGTGTGCCATGAAGCTTTGTGGTGCTGGGAGGGAGGGAGCCATTTCATCTGCTGGGTACTTGAGTCAGCTTCTCAGAATGGACACAGCCTTACAGCCTTAGGATTTAGACTTGTAACATGTGGTGAGAGAGGATGCCATGTGGATGGAAGCAGGGAAGGGTTAACTTTTTTGCAGTTTAAGGAGATGACTTAAGCTCTTATGATGTCCTGAGCTGGAGTGCAAGAAAAGGAGTGGAAGTAGAGAAAGGGGAGTTGCTTGAGCAGATGTTGTAGAACACTTGGTTACCTGTAGCTTTTAGGGTTTCCTGGAATGGAGGAGAAACTAGTAGTACAATACCCTCCCTCCCTCCCTCCCTCCCT
>NW_012267223.1:12577780-12597068 GCF_000151885.1 Dipodomys ordii | reverse complement strand
ATGCATGCCAGGCAAGCACTCTATCACTGAGCCACCTTCCCAGCCCAGTAATACAGGATTTTGAGTTGAACACAGACAGAACTAGAAATTTGATGGGTAAAGTCCTTTGAAGAGTTTCTTTGAGAAGAAACCTGTGTTAGATTACTACTGCTGAAACAAAATAACTGAGACAGCCAACTTACAAAGAGAAAAGATGTATCTAGGCTCACAACTTTGGAGGTTTTAATCCTGTGGTAAAGTAGCACATTATGGCAGGAGTATGTGGTACACTAAAACTGCTCATGTCATGGCCAGGAAGAAAAGAAAAGTGGAAAAGAACGGGATCCCTCGAGCACATACCCCAATGGCCTAAATACTTCCCACCTCTTAAGGGATCTACCACCTTCCAATAGTACTACCCAAGGGACCAGTGTTTTTTTTTTAACACATTGGCCTTTAGGAGACACATTCAAAAGCATCCATGTGTGCCTTTAATCCTTATAAGCTTGTTGAAGGAGATTAGGAACACATCCTTTGAGATGTGCTCTTGGGAGTGAGGGCAGCATCTGTTTCTAACTTACTGTGTCCTAGGGAGATATGGCCCTATGGGTACTCAGACAGGGCTACTCAGACACTAAGGGAACACGTCCCAGAAACACTGCTTGTGTTGTTACAACCTCAGTTAGCAGTGTAGGTGTACACAGGAACTCTTCTAGACTAGCACTTGCTTTGTGATGGGAGAGATTCATTTCCCTTTTGGGTTTGCTTCTCTCTTATAGAAGTTAAACTTGACTCTGGGGAAAAGGTGGTAGGTTGTGAGCCCTTAACAAGTGAGTTTCTTGAGTGCGAAGTCCCTGAAGAAGAATGGTGGTAAGAGGTGGTAAGAGAGGAGGAGCAGAGTGTGATTTGGGTTTAGTATTTCTTTCCCACATAGAAAATAATGCATGTAGACAAAGAAAATATGCCTGAGCCATCTGGCTCAGAAACGGAATATCACCTTGTCCCCATGCTTAGGTTTGCCTGCACTTTACCCTTACATAAAGTCATTTTTCATTCACTTGATACTTCATGTATATGGATGTAACTCTAGTTCATTGTATGAATGGACAACTGCTTTACCTTGTCTCTCTTTAGTGGTCATTTCAGTTGCTGGTTTTAGTTTTTTGGCTTGCACAAACAGTTGCTGGTATATCTTTGTAAGCTTTTCCTGGTATAGTGCACAGACGCTTATCAGAACATCTTAAGAGTGAAACTACTAACCAGGCATGGGTGTCTCATGCCTGTAATCCTAGCTTCTCAGGAGGCTGAGATCTGAGGATCATGGTTTGAAGCCAGCTGGGGCAGAAAACTCTGAGATTTTTGCCTCCGAATAACCATCTAAAAACCAAAAGTGGAGCTGTGGCTCAAGTGGTAGAGCTCTAGCATTGAACAAAAAAGCTCAGAGCCAGTGGCCAAGGTCATGAGTTCAAGCCCTAGGACTTACATCCCCCCCCCCAAAAAAAAAAAAAGTTGACCAGCTGGGCCACAGGGTAGTGAAACTTCAGGTTGCCTGGAAGCTTTTTGGAAGGTGGCTTGAGTGGTGTGTTGTAGGGTCCATTTCTCTGTTGTGCCACTGTTTATTGGTTGTTGATAATCTCAGACTTACATATTTTTGCCCATCCTAGTTCATTTTTTGCCCCCTAAATGTTGGTATTAGGGCTTGAACTCAGCTTCCTGGTGCTGTGCCTTAGCTTTTTCCTTCAAGGCTAGTGCTCTGCCACTTGAGCTACAGATCCATTTCTGTCTTTTTGGTGGCTAATTGGAGATAAGAGTCTCATGGACTTTACTGCCCATGTTGGTTTCAAATTGTGATCCTCAGATCTCCAACTCCTGAGTAGCTAGGGTGATAACAAGTGTGAGCCACCTGTGCCTAGCCTCATTGTAGTTTTAATTTGCATTTTTCTGATTACTTACGGGTTTGAAAATCATGTTTATTTTTTAGGGAAAGGAGTCTGGACACTAAAGCACCCACTAAACAACCCAAAAACAACTGCTTTTATGGATGAATATGTCTTCTCATTGTTGCTTTCTTGCCTTGGGACAGAAGCAGACACAGTTTTATTACTGCCAGAATCTCAGGAGTGTTCATCGTCTTGTGACACTTTCCTTAGGCTCTGAGTATCATAATCTTAAAAACCTTGCTGCTGCTAGCTTCCGTTGACCCCTCATTTTATTAAAAGCCCCTGGATGACAGCAAGCCAGCTTTAGCTTCACCCTTCCTAGTGTGATGAGAGCATGTTGTTCCTTTTAATGTAAATAGACAAATAAATGAGAGTTCAGGCAGGGTCGTCTGGGATTGGTGGCAGCAGATCTTGGCAGAGGAAATGGCCCTGGGGAGGGACAGCTTTGAGCAAACATTGGCACCAGGGGTGGTGTTGGCTGTTTCTCCAATGGGGAGAATAGATAATACAGTGAGGAAGCATAAGGGCTGAGGTGGTGGGCTCCAGGCCTGAAGGAGGGTGGGGCAGGATGGCAGAGGCACAATTCCCTTGGGTTTCAAGGCATAGGACCTGAGTCTGAACAAGTACTTGTTGATCAGGGAAAGGTCCTTTTCATGGCTGACTGTCTATGGGGAGAGCTGTCTTGTTTTACTACATGTTCAGTTGAATGCTTTCATGTGAAAATAGACCTTTGATGTGCTGGGAACTGAGAAGGAAAATCTGCTTTGACACCTGGGGAAGGGAAGCTGCCTATGGGGACAAAAAATAAAAAGGTTCTGTTATGACAGAATGGAGCTTCACACTTGCTGTGTGCTGGGTCCGTTGTTCTAGTAACCCCACGAGGAGAATCGCAGGACAAAATGCAGGCGTTGAGCCCCACATGAAAGTGTGTTTAGAAACACAGCATTCTGAGAAGCTCACGGTTGTGTTTGTTGTAGGAATACAGGTACATAAATATTACCTGTGCTTAGGAACAAGATCCAAAAGAGAACCTGGACACATAGAATAGCTGATTTTGTCTGCGTGATGGGACGGCAGATGTTTTATTCAGAAAATCCTGTATGGTTGTTATTGTCTAGGAAAATGTCTTTACTAAAATCATCCTGGTCTGGGCAGCCTGTGACTTGATTAGACCACTCTGAGTGCCTGAAAGCACATTTACTCATTGTGTTCTAGTGTGCTAGGCACTTTGATGAGGAACACTCTGCTCTCTGCCTTCCAGAAGCCTCTGTGCTATTTATTATAGGATGGAAGAACATAAAGACCCATAGAGTCATGTGAAGTGGCACCTTTAATTGCCAAAGGAAGTGGACAGTACTGCAAGCTGTCCTAGTTTTCAAGAGGATGTCTCTGAAGGGGTGACCTTGAGGGGGCTCCTGAAACATGAGGGGATCTAAACAGGTGGTAGGGAGGGGTACTTCATCCCAAGGGAAATCCAAAGGAGGCTGGATTAAGCACACCTTGGTGGCCAGGATAAGTGACTCTGAGGTGTCCACCCAGAATTCCTGCCCAGTGTTCACTGCCTATCAGAAGGCTTAAGTTGTCTTTTTGGTTAGGTCTTCCAGAATCAAGATGAAACTTGGGGATCCTCTACTAGGAAAGTAGGGGGCACACATAGCGCTTAAGGCCAATTGAGGCTCCACAGGAGAGGTTTTATATACAGAGGCCTCTCCACAGTTCATCCTTGGGCATGAAAGAAGTGTATGTTGAAAGCTACAATGTGCCAGACAGTGTGGAGAGGGCATAGAAAAACCAGCTAGGTCTTTGCCCCCAGGTGGTTTTCAGTGTAACTGAGAGAACAGGTACTAGGAGGCAGTCTCAGGGCAGGGCCCATTGGAGAGGAGTGGCCAGCAGTGCTTTCCTATAGCAGAGATCCTTGGTCAGGATTCCAGGCAGGGAGGGCTGGGAGTTAGGGAAGACTGAACCTCCAGTGGGATCCCTTAATCAGGGACCTTGCATCTGACTAGTGGTACCTTCAGTACCTTCTCTGTGCTCAGCGGTCCCTCTGAGCAGGCTAGCCAGGGCTTCGGAGAAGGCCAGGTGTGGTGTCCTGGGAGTTAAGGATAAAGATAAGAAAGGAATTGTGTTTTGGGACCCTTTCCCTTAAGAGCATATGCTACCTTGAGTTGGTTGTGTGTTCTCCCAAACAAACAACTTTTAGGAAGAGTTAATAAATTAATCTATGGGGAAAAACATCTGTCACAATGCCAGAGGCAACTATTGTACTCAGAACACATTTTCATGTTTTGATCATTGTGTCCATGAGGTTTTGGACATCCAGATTCACGCCATAGACATCTAGCCGTGTGGTCCCACCAGGGCACAGGAAGTCCGAGTGTGGGATACCCACAGCACCCCTGGAGTATATACTCCCATCTCACAGAAGGACATCTAAGACACAGGTTGAAATTGACTTGCTATCAGAGCTACAATTCTATGGTTGAGGGTTCTAATCTCTCTTTATCATTTAGTTGTCTTTCCCTCAGTACACTTTTGGCTTCTAACAGGGAGTATGACCCATGAGATGGTAGAATGTCCCTGGGCACAGTCACAATCAGAAAGTATTTCAAATCATCAGCATTGTCTGAATTTAAAAAGGATGTGTTGTTGACTATATTAAAGTTTAGATGTACTCCTTTTTCGACAGTTCAAGTGGATACCTGTTGTGTGTTGGGAGTGAAATCAACAAGGATCCTTGGTTTGGATCCCTTTCCCTCTTGCCATCCACGCAGGACAGAGAGAATCCTGGTTCTTGCCTCTCCCACAGCTGGGGAGCAACACTGGTATCTGGGGCCGCTGGATGTGGTCCCTCCCTACCCTTTCCTCTGGCTGACAAGGAAGAGTTTATCTAAGGTCTCTGTGTTTCCCTCTGCCTGTCCCTTACCACCCGTGGGCCTTCTGGGGCTTGGAGTTCACTGCTGCCTATTGAGAAGAACCCTTCCTGCCTACTAATGAGAGTAAGCGAGAGATTCCCACTGAGATCTGCTTGTTAAAAAAGTTAGACTCATCTGCAGTTCTACCAATCACATGACCTGACAGTGACTGAGTAACAAAGCAGAGTCCAGGCCTGTTCTTTATGGAGGTGTCCTTTGTAAACTTCTTTATCCCTCAAACCCCCATCCCTTGTCCCTTCAATCCCCAGTGTTCTAGTCTAGGTTATTCAGTTGTCTCAAGTGAGGAGGAAGGTAGAAGATCCAGGGGTGATTCTGCCATTTGTCTTACATGGATGGGTGTTTCTAGGAGCTGGGGGTTAGGTATGTACACTCTGTTCGGGTGCTCTGCTGCAGCTGTGACATTCTTTAGTGTACACAGCTGCCTCTCACTTTGTGAAAAAGTGGTATGCAGCTACAATATTAAACCAAAAGCCAACTGATGGGCCACATGATTATTCTTGGGAATTCACCAGGCTTCTTCATCCTGTAGGTGAAGACTTGATCTCCGAGAAATACGTTTGGACAGTTCTGTAGAACATTCTAAGTTTCTGATGCCTACTTACTCCGTGAGCCTTCCAGTATTTCCCAAGTTCTTAGGCTTTTTTCCTCCTCCATTTTTTTTAAGACTTTCTATAACCCCTGTGATGGTTAATTTTAGGTGTCAGCCTAGCTAAGCTCATGGTGCCTTCTTATTTGATGCAACCCAAGTCTGGGTATTGCCATGGAGGCATTTGTAGAAATTATTAACGTTCACAATCAGTTGACTTTAAGTAAAGCAGCTTACCCTCCATAATGTGGCTGGACCCCCTCAAATCTGTTGAATGCTTAGGAACAAAGACTGGTTTACAGCATGGAAAGCCTCTTTGAGTTTGTTTCCAGGCTGCCAGTCTGTCCTGCAGACTTCAGATGTAAGATTCCAATGTTAACTCTTACCTTAGTTTCTGGCCAGCTGGCCTGCCCTGAGAACAGACTTTCAGGCTCTCACAATTGCACACCAATTCCTTAAAGTCAATCAATCTCTCTTGTCTCTCTCCTATTTGTTCTGGTTCTTTGGAGAACCCTGACTAGTCACATCCTACGAAAGCATTTGCTTGTTAGTGTGAGAGCAGGGACAGTGTCTATTATCTGCTCTGTAGAGGGGCACCACACATATCGTCAGTAAATATATGAAGAACAAATAATGGTGTCAGCACTCGCTGAGAAGCAGTGGGTTGGCTGCTTTGTGTCAGGCTAACCTAAGTAGTGTCCTGGATTTGTCATTTACTGGCTGTTGAATCTCAAGGTCTCCATTTGTACCAGGATGAATACTTTCTGTCTCTCCTTTGATGGAAGGATTAAATGAGATACGTCCAACAGGGAATGAGTTGTGTGGAGTAAATCAAACACAAGAGGTACTTGCTGCAGGTCACCTGCACATCCCTAATCTTAAAATCTACAAGCTGACTGCTCCAGAATCTGAAACTTTTTGAGCTCCAATGCACCACCTGTAGTGCAAGATTCCACACCTGACCAACCTTATATGACAGATTGCAGTTAAATAGCAGGTGTGCTAAAATATCATCTATTACCTTTATGCTGTCATTATGTAAGGTATACATGGAACACAAAAGAATTTTGTTTAGATTTGGGTCCAATCCCTAAGATACCTCTTGTATCTGTAAATAACCCACAGTTGAAAAAAAAATCAGAAATGCATGGGTCCCCAGCATTTGGGTGAAAGATACTCAGTCTGTCTTGCAAATCACTACCACCATTACCATCATCATTTTACAATGCTGCATTTAAGACTCAGTTGAAATAGAATATTCCTAGCACATAACTTATAGTTCCATAACTTAAGAGTTCCCTTTTCAGAGCCATGCTCTTCTTATATGAAGATTTTCTCCCAGATAAATTTCTATTTAAATCCTGCAAAGTAGTTTTCACTGCCCCATGAAATGGCAAGGAAACAAATTCCTAGAGCTAACTTAACTAGATCACCAGAATTCAGCAGGCACCTTTTTGTTGTCTGTCTACTTAATGGTCATCACTCACATACTTCTTGGGCCAACTCCAGTTCCCACCCTCTTGCATCTGCAGCATGTGCTTCTGGAGGCTTGTGTGAACTTTGACCCTGGTTTTCCCCTGACTGGTTTCAGAAATCAGCTTTTGCTTAGTATGGGTAGGCATAGACTTGCCTACAGCTCAGTGAGTTCACGTGGCCTTTCATTCATCTACTCAACTGCATTCTACCCTGGCCATTTCCTTTACCCACTTGTCCTGAAAAGTGGGCTAATTTTTTTTTTAAAGTTGGTTGTTGGGAGGTGGTGATGACTGCCGTGGAAAGAGTACAAAAATGAACATTGCAGTTCTTGCTGAAGGAAGATGTTTTTTTCTGAAGCCTGTTTCCTTACAGTGTTTGTTGGCTGGTGGGATGTGGGAGGTGGGCAGCCCCAGTGGGTGTAGGATGGGTGGTCGGGTGAACAGCTAAGGAGAGAATGGGCAGCAAATGGTGTGTGTGTGGGGGATAGTGGTTTATGGAAGAGTTTTTTTTCTTTTTCTTTTTTTGCTTATGTGGTGCTGAGGAATTGAACCCAGGGCCTCATGCATGCAAGGCAAGCGCTCTACCACTGAGCCACTTTCCCAGCCCCTCTTTTTCTTTTTTTGGGTCCAGTTGTGGAGCCTGAACTCGGCCTGGGCGCTGTCCCTCAGCTCTTCAGCTCAAGGCTAGCGCTCTACCACTTGAGCCACAGTGCCACTTCAGGCTTTTTTTCTTTTTTTGCTTATGTGGTGCTGAGGAATCGAACCCAGGGCCTCATGCATGCAAGGCAAGTGCTCTACCACTCCACTGAGCCACCTTCCCAGCCCTGGATGAGTTTTTTTTTTCTCCTTGACTTCTGTGATGTAGCATACTCTTCCTTTTCTCCAACACCACCACTACACTCTTTGGTCCTTGAGTTCTTCTGTAAGACAGCTCCCAAGGAGGGCACAATCCTATTCCCAGTTCTTTCTCATATCTGTCCTAGAGCATAAGCCCTCTTTTCCTGGTGTGTTGTAGTGTTAACCACTGCATGTTCCTAGAAAGGGAAATTACAATGACAGGTGCTGGGGTACCGTTAGCTGTTTTATTGTGACTGATGGAGAAACCTACCCCTTGAGCCGCGTTACTTGTCCAAGGTCACAGGGCTGTCCCTTGGCAGATTTCCAAGGTAGACTGTATTTTTGATATCCACCTCCTCAGCTATTAACCTTCGAGCTCCTGCAGGCAGGACTGAGTCTGTAGCAAGCCAGGTTTTCTGTAGACCTTTGAAAAGAAATGTTAATATTCTTTAATAAGTCAGAATGCACTGCTGAGACTCTTTGAACATAAGCAATTCTATAGATCCTCTGTTCTGGGTTTCATCATCATAGGGAATTTTAGCCTCAAGTTTGGGGCCAAGGAACTTTCAAGTGCTTCTGTCTTACCTACGAGATGGAAGCTGTGTTCAGAGCCCGCTCCTCTTGTTCCTTGGATCACACCCCCTGGTGCCTGTTGTATTCCGAAATTGCTTTGGGCTTTCTGACAGCTCATGTCCCCCTGTGCCACCAGTCAGTTTCCAGAATGGGCTTGCAGAATAAGTGGTTTTAAACCTCTGTCGGCTACTTGTTATATGTCCTACCGTGGGGAAAAATGTGTAATACAACATGAATATATGTATGGGGAATTGTACATGTTACACCTATTGTAAGTGTGTACAAGGTTGAAAGGAAGGGTATGTACTATGATTATTGGGAAATGTTTGCACAAATAAGTATGGATTCTGTCTTTGTGACTTGGTCATTCTTGAGGGGAATTCTAGATGATCATGTGGCAGTTCCTTGTGCAGTTGAAGAGGAGGCGGGGTGGGGGTGGGGTCTGCCTGGGAATCTCCAAGGATGACAGCTAGAGCAGAGGAAAGAGAAGTCACGACTCAGTGGCAGGAGTATTCTTGAGGCCTGAGTAAAGAGAGCTGTTAGTCATCAATGGGTTTAAAGGCAGCTTTGAGCAGCCAGAGACATGGGCGCAGGGTTGGTGCTGTCCTCTGGATTTCAGCCTCCTGCAGGCAGATGCTAGTGATGGAGGCAGGGGACAGGGGGTTGGAGTAGGAAGCATTTGGACTTTGGTGCATGAACCAATGAGCTTTTAGGTCCTTCTAGAACTAGAAGTCAGAGTAGGAAAGGACAAGCAATTTCCTTCCTCTTTGGTGGTCCTGGACCTCCCGCTTCTGTAGGAATCACTCCCTGTAGGAATCACTGCACTGCTTCCTGTGTATGAGCAAAACACCCAGGGAAGACAACAGCTTGAGAACAGTGCTCAGTGAACACAAGATCTCTAGAGTTGAGTCCTCATTGGAAGCAGTACAAGTGTTCCTCCCAAGGAAGGGGAAGGGACTCTTTGTCCTTCTCTTGACATTGGCTTATCCTCTGTGACATGGGGGTACTGACATGTGCCTCTCTGGATGCTGTACAAGTAAAGCTGAAAGGAGGCCTCAAGCCTATAGTGATGGGGACTCTTGAGAAGGAATCCAAGTGATCTGAGAGTTTCAGTTCAAGTTTATTTTGACCGGTTGTAGGGATTGAACTCAGGGCCTGGGAGCTGTCCCTGAGTCTCTCTGTGCTCAAGGCTAGTGCTCTGTCATTTGATACACAGTGCCACATCTGGTCTTCGAGTGGTTAATTGGAGCTAAGAACTTCACAGGGACTTTCCTGACTTAAAATCATGATCCATAAATCTCAGCCTCCTGAGTAGCTAGGATTATAGGCATGAGCCACCAGCACCCAGCTCAGTTAAAGTTCTTTTCTGCCTCTTCCTATTTGGGGATCTTAGGAAAGTTACTTGTACTCTGGCCCTCATTTTTCTCATTAACATAAAAGGAATTGTGAAATACTTTGAATGGAATGGCAACAGCTATTTGGTGACACTGAGTTTCTGTGTCACACATCAAGTTCCTGTAGCACCCAGAGTGTGAAGATCCTAGGTAATTAGTGGCTTTTGTTAGTGTGGTGGTTGTTGTTTGTAGAACCCAGGACTTTGTGGGCAGGTGACGTGCGTGGGGGCTTTGACTCCTGGGTTAACTGTAGGAAGGCTTTGGCTCTATGAAGGCCAGTCATGAGGAGTAGGACGTGTCAGATCTTTGGAGACTTCCAGCAGATGAAAAAAGGGGTCCTGGGTCTTTTTTGAACAGTAGCCTGAGGTTAGAGATGATGCTTTGCCAGGAGCAATGTTCCTTGGATTTTGAAATACTTATTTTGCCAAGGAAAATGAACAAAAGGAACCAATAGTGGTTCTGCAGGCAGTTAAGAGTTACTCCTCTTCAGGAGGGGCGTGTGCGTGCGTGCGTGCGTGCGTGTGTGTGTGTGTGTGTGTGTGTGTGTGTGTGTTTGTGTGTTTGTCTTTGTCATTGTCTTTGGAAAGAACCCCAGGTTCTGAAGTTGATGCTGTGATGCTTTTGACCCTAAGGTATTGGGAAACTGAAGGAGAGAAGGCAATTGGTGTCTTTGACACCTGTCTTGGGAGACAAGCTGAAGCGTTCCTATATGCTCAAACTTACTGCAGCTGTGGTTAAGCCTAATCCTTTTTCAGCAGCCTGACCTAGGCAGAGGCAGCTGTAGTCAGTCAGGGTCAAATCGAACTACACTGTTGACGGTGGTTATTATTATTATTATGTTTTTTTGGTGTGTGTGTATGCGCTTGCCTGCAAGGAACTTTTCAAGACAGAAAGTGTCTTTCATGGAAAGCTTGTATGTCGTTCCTGCCACTTTCTACATTGCCTTCCCAACTTTTCCTTTTCAAAATTGCCAGTGGAGGGAAGCCAGTGTAGTGTTGTAGCCCCTGAGAGGCGGGCTGGGTGAGGGCCTCTGATTCAAGGCCGCTAGGGAGGGATCTCTAGGGAGGTGCCTGGCGAGAGATGAAACGCTGTGCGCCCTGCCAGAGTTTCAAGGCTGGCCAGCCTTATAACCTTCAAAAGAGCAGACTGTGCAGTCTTTGGCGCATAAATCGACCCCAAAGAGAGAGTGACCCTTTCATATTTAAGGTCTTGTGTGAAAAGGGGGAAAAATTCAATGAGGTTGCCTAGGCTGTTCTTTTCTGACATGGAGCGCACCCTAACTTTGAATGTGGCTATCCTTTCTGCTCTTTGAACAGGAATGATTTCAGGATTTCATATTCATAGGGATTAATGGACCTGCTTTGGACCCATCTTCCCTACATTCTGGTTTCCAGGCACTGCCTTAATTCCAAGGAGGGTCAAAGTTTCCACTTGCAAAGGAGGGCCTTCCTTTTTCAACGTCTTCCTGTGTCTCCTTCGCTCTCCAGGACTATAGCAAAGCTTGGCTGTGCAGTGAACACAGGATGAGATGTGCCCCTCTAGTTCACTTATCCCAGGATGGGAAAGCCACAAATTCATTCAGCTTTTCCTCTTTGCCCAGCTTTAGTTATTGCTGCCTTTTGACAAAAGAATTATGTTCTCTTCCTGGTTTTGAATGGAGGACCTTTTGTGTATTTACTGCAAATGTGATAAATGCTAGTCTGGAGAAACCAGCTGCCCCTTATGGCTGGGGGCAGCATTTTTAACACCTGGCAGTTTGCATTTCTATTTGGTGGCTTAAAACACCCTCTTCCTCCCCCTCTCCCTCTCCTTCTTCCCCTCTCCCTCTTCCCCTCTTCCTCTTCCCCTCGCCCTCGCCCTCTCCCTCTTCCTCTTCCCCTTCCCCTCTCCCGCCTCTCCCTCTCTCCTTCTCTCTCTCTCAAAACAAAGCCCAGATCCTTCTTGGCTGCTCTAGAGGGAAATGGGAGACAAGAGTAGGGGAGACAGTAGACTGCAGGATGAGGCAGGGAACTTGCTGGAAAGTTACTGCTGGCAAGTGAGGCTGCTTCCTTTCACTTCAGCCTAGTTTATGTTCCTCATGTTGCATGTAATGGGCACACAGGTGGGACAGGGTCTTTGCCAGGAGGAGCTCAAAGTACCGAGGAATCAGATAAGCTGGTCAGGAAAGCCTGGAGACTCAAAGCATCAGCAAAAGGTTGGGCCTATGTGGCAAAACCTGGACAATGGGTCCTGAAAACAAGGTGTTAGTTCCTTAGGGCTTTGGTAACAGAGTACCACAGGTGGGGCAACTTCACCATCAGAAATACGTTATCTCACATTGTGGAGGCTGGTGAGTCTAAGGTCAAGGTGGCAAGAAGGTTGGTTCCTTCTAAGAGGCCTCAGAGAAGGATCTGTGCTTCTTGGCTTAAGATGGTAACTTATCCTCTCTATGTATCTACATATGGTCTTCTCTTTGTATATGCAGGGAAGAATGACCATCATTTGGGATTGGGGCTTACCCTAGTAACTCTTATTTTACCCTAGTTATATCTGTAAAGATTCTCTCTAAACATGGTCACATTTTGAGGTTCTGGGGATAAGGAATTCTATATATAAGCTTTTGTGGGGGATGTAGTTCAGTCCATAATAGACAGTAGGCCAGGCAGGAAAGGATGAGTGGAGATGAAGTAATTAACGTAGGAGGACTAGACTTATATAGCTACTGATAGCCGTGTGCGTTTGGGGCCTTGCACACATCATGGGTTACATAAGTTGGGCACTAATAAGAGATGGAAAAGGGAAAATGGAAAATAGATCATATGTCCCTTGGGCCTTAAGCTGAGGAGTTGAAGCTTTTATTCTAGAGTCTCGCAGCTCAGAGTGTGGTTGGTCTCAGAGTTCGCAGCTCAGAGTGTGGTTGGTCTCAGAGTTTAGGACATCAGCATAGAGCTTGGCTGAGGTACAGTCCTAAGGTCCTGAGTGCTGAGTCAGCACTGGCATCTTAATAGGATCCCCCAAGTAAACTGGGGCACATTATAGGTTGGAAAGTGCTGGTCTGTTGCTTTGGCTCTAGTAGCATTATCTCTCTTCCCCTCCCCCACCCCCTTCCCTCTTTGTGCTACTAGCACTGGGACTTGAACTCTGAGTGAGCTTTACATACTTGCTCACTTGTTTCTCTTCATGTCTGGTATTCTGTGCTTGAACCACACTCCTACTTCTGGCTTCTTTTGCTGGTTAATTGGAGATCAGAGTCTCTCCAATTTGTTTCCCAGGCTGACTTTGAATCATAATTCTCATATACCTGAGTAGCTAGGCCTATAGGCATGAGCCACTGGCATCTAGGTAAGGCCTTTGAAGTTCAGGTGTCCTTTGTCTGAGTATGGATTAGGCTTTGGGAGTTATTTTACTTTTTCTGGTTTTGGTGGTATTAGGGTTTGAACTGAGGACCTTACACTTGTCAGGTAAGCAGTCTACCATGGGAACCATATTCCTACTTAGTTTTTAAATAGGGTATTGTGTTTTTGCCTGAGGCTGGCTTCAAACTGCAGCCCTTCTACCTCTGCCTCCCAAGTAGCTGCTGGTATGAGCTACTGTACTTGGCCCTTTGAGAGAGTTCTGAAAGCTTTTTGAAAGATTCTGAGGTATAGCCAGGGTTGAGAATTACTATTTGGGCCAGTGAATAAGGTGGAGTGTAGTGGAAGGTTTGGAAACCATTTTCTGCCCTCTCTTTACCAGGAGCAGCGGCTCCTGGGCTTTCTTTGGAGGTAAAACATCTCTTCCTAGCCTCAGTGGCTATCCTGCTGACCTTGGTCTGGAGAGATCAGAGGCTTGTTCTTTCATGGCTGGAAGGCTGTGGCTTGAATGTTTCTCTGTCATCTCAAGGGTTCTGCGTAGGGGACTGATGTGTGGGAGTAGGAGAGGCGTTCCTAGGCTGATTTTCTGTAAGCACTGTTCTTATTTCCCACAGCCCCAAAGGTTCTCGAAGGCTGGGCCCACTCCTTGGGAAGGATGTTTTTCATGGCTATTGCATGTACCAGATAAGCTCTCTGAAGCCCACTGGTGATAAAGGTGATCTAGAGAAAACAAACATCAGTGAAAAGGCAAACAAACCCAAACAGCGTTTATCCCAGTTTAGCACTGGGACTTGGATTAGGCAGGTCACATGACCCACAACTTTCCCTCAATCCTTGGGAGACTTCTTCCGTGGAAATCTTTTTCGGCTTTGCAATTTTGATTTTCAGTTAATTAGATTTGTGCTGTTTGGGAGACTTGGTTAATGCATTTCACCCCACAGAGCTAATTTGCCTCTGTCTAAATTAGGTCTTTGCTATGGCGGAGGGCATACACGGGATGCGTGAATATAGACTCACACGGGGCACGGAGAGGCCGTTAGACAGAAAACAGGAGAGGCCTTCGAAATCACCACTTGTCATCATCATCATTAGCATGGAATATCTGTGGTCCCACTGAGGGAGCAGACGTGTCTGTCGGAGAAGGGGAATCATGTGACTGTGGGTTAGTCTTGTCGCCAAGTCCTACTTGTACTATCAACATAAATGCAAAGGAAACAAAGGGGCCAGGGACAAGGCAGTAGAGATAATGCAGAGAAATATGACATCAATAAAATAGAAATAATAAACTTATAATTCTTAACCAGCCCATTATTTTGAAACTCCAAGGAAGCCAAGGCCTTGAGTCATTCCGTCCCTGAGTTTGGAAAGGCCTGTGCATTCCCTTCCTTGCCCCCCACCCTCCCAGCTTTGGATGAACATGAAATCTGGGGCAGAGTAATCCAATCGCATGGATACTTGAGAGGTGACCGCAGGAACTGAGTGAAGGCATGGGGTCCAGTTTTATGGATTCATCATAAATTCTGTCCTTTGTTCCCCTTCTCCAGTGTCAGAGATTATAGACTGTGTGTTAGTGATATGACACCAGGACTCATAATTTAATAATTTACATCCTGCTGATCTTCTTAAAATGCTTTGAGGCAGCAAAAGCAAGGAGGTGGGGGTTGGCGGGGGAGATTGGGTATATGAAGATAGGATCAGACTCTGTCTCCACTGCTCAGGACGGCTTAGGAGCCATCTGTGGAGGTGGATGGTTGCAGAGTACCTGTTGGTAGTGAGTGTCTATACTCAGCAGAGATCATACATACCTCCTCAGATTGGAGGTAGGGAGCAAACCCTTTTGCCCCCTCCCCGACCCCCCCCCCCAACTCTGATCAGTTGAAAGTATCTCGCCTACTGAAGTATGCTGGTCAGTGGGTGGGAATGTGCACTCGATTAGCCATGTCTGTCAAAGCCAAGGGAGGGAGGTGGCAGCATACTTGCTTTCCGTTGCCATCTCTTCAGTTTACACCACCAACTGAGATGATGATGTGTAGAGAATCTTATTTTAGGCATTTTGAAAAAGGAAAGAGACATAACCTCTGTCCTTGGGAAAAATTATAGTACCACCAGAAAGGAGGAATATATGCACAAAGATGACTTAATGCCTTGAGTCTCAGTATTCTCAATTAGCATTATTAGCATAATTTAGTAATAACTGCCCTGTTCTACTGTATCCCATTTTATTGTCGACAGATGGAATATATTGCACAGAAATGAACAAATGTGGCAGACTGTGAGATAGTAACCTGTTTCCTGAGCCCATGCAAGTGGCATGTACAGCGTAGGACAGTGCATGTGTTCAGGGTCAGGGATCCTGGGACTGGGATGGTACCTCTAGGAAAGATGCCCAGGAGGGTTTACAGCAGGACAAGAAAGGCAGGGGATGGGTAGTGTCTGCAGTGGGGGATGAGGACTTTCAAGATGACATAGGGCTGCTTCTGGGTGGCCATCTGCTATGGACCTTCTCTGACTAGAATTTTCCTCCATTCTAAAGACTGTATTTTGTCTGAGTTTTCTCATGTAAATGGCATCTCTGCAGCAAGCTTCTTCTTTCCTGTTTCCTTGCCTGTTAAGTGCAGAGGAGATGTGGCTCTGCAGGAACATCTGTGCTCCTCAGGATGCTGGGGCTGGTTTGTTAGATGAAAATTTCCTAATGTAGGTTATGGCGCTGCTGTTGCAAGAGGGATGCAGGAAGCTGGCTGGGGAAGATGACGCTTTCTGTTCTCATAGTCCTAAAAGGACACTGTGTCCCCAGCAAAGAGCTGCAACATTGGCCTTGCTGTGTTCTGAGCCTGTAGGTTGGCCCGTATGTGTGTGTGTGGGGGGAGGATCTGAGGGGGGCAGACAGAGATGATGCTGATTGGGGCCTGGAGGTGTTGGGATAGCTGCTTGGAGGGTGGTAAAGGAAAGGTGTTTGGAGGAACAAAGCCTGTGTTGTCACTTGTGACCTTGGGAACTTTGTTAGCAATTTTCCAAGATTGTCCATCTCTTCACTTCCTGCCTGGAAAACTGAGAAGTAAAATGACCTTCTTAAGATCACACAAGTGGTTTGATGACGCTGTCAGGATAGGAATGTGAATGCCTTGATTCTTGCCAGAAATACTGTATTTCTTCAAAACAAATTTTCATTCATGTTTGACTAGAAAATCAGGACACATCTTCCAAATGGATAGTGCATTAGATTAGTAGAAAAACTTATAATCTACAAGGCCTTACATTCAATCAGTGTGGTAGTAACTGTTGATAAAAAGCTTGTGCTCTGTTGGCCCATTTTGTGCAAACATTTACCTTGTACAATTCTAAATAAAATAAAATCCTGTTGGCTGAGAGGTTTTTTTTTTTTTTTTCTTGTTTTTTTAATTCCAATGTCTGCTGGCAAAGCAAACTCAGCTCACCTATGTAGACACTTGGTGTGTGGAAGAGCTGGCTCCCATCACTACTGTGTGTTTCCCAGTGTTTCCTTTCCCAGAAAGAGGGGCTTATAGTTCTGAGACCTCAGCATTATTTCTTGGTGGTGCTCTCCTGCCCCTTCCCGCCAGTCCTTCCCTGTGCATCGTGTCATTCTCAGCTCTCTGCAATGACAATGCCTTCTTGTTTTGAGTGGTCACCAGGCTGCCGTGCTGCCTGCAAGTTTTCTGGATACTTGCTGAACTGTGTTCTAATCGAAAGCAGCACAATTACTCTCTGCGACTTGAGGGCAATTGTGAACACTTGCAGTCTGCCTTCTTGTTCAATTCTTGCTTGGAGTGTCTCTCTGAGAGGGTTAGAAAGACATCTTGGATGGAGGATGATCTCTATGGGTGGTTGGCTCTGCTGCTGAGTTGGGGAATGGTTGGTTTTTGACTCTCGGGGTGAGGGAAGTACTTTTATTTAGCCCTTCATGTGGGGACTTGGATTGGGGCAGAGGTGATGTCTGGCCTCTTTGAGGTACGAGCCAATTTGTAGAAGGATAATAGGATGGTTAGGCATGCTGGGCTGTTTTGGGGATCCTCCAGGGAGAAGACCCAAGGGGGAGGCCCTGTTAGATGTTCCCTGCCAGTTTGCACAGTGCTTGGAGGCAATATTTTGAGACAGTTGGGGAGGGTCAGAGGTTCCTATCCTTAGAGTCTCATCAAAGAGCTGAGTGATGCCCAATGGGGATGAATAATTCTCCCAGAATTCTGAGTCCTAAGCTCTCCTCTCTGCCTTCTCATTGAAATAGACAGGCTGGATGCAGGATGCCTCGAAACCTTACCTTAAGGTACAGAGAGAAGGAAGCACTCAGCAGACTGCTTCTGCCATTGTAGCCAAGAAGGGACTCCAGCAGGGTGGGAGAGGCTGAGAGACCGTGGCACAGAGGCACAGGTTGCTGTCTGAGCCATGTAACTATATGATGGAGATGGAGGTGGACATCTAAGCTGACTTTCCATCTGCCCTCCTGTCTCTCAGTCTTTCCTGGCTCACACCCATCTTTCCAGCCTCTACAGGGCAATGTAGGTGAGGAGGGAGTAAGAGCATCCCATTGTCATACTCTGGGACATCATGGATGTGGGGCCTGATTGAGGGTGGTTCTAGCAGCTTCTCATTGGATTTGAGTACTTTATACATGGTTTGGCTAGAGCAGCTGGGAAAGGCTAACCCAGAGGGTTCCTCTTCCAGTTTCTGAGACCTCTGGGCTCATGTTGCACCTCCTGCCAGGGCTTCTGAAGCCTGATCTCTTAGTCATCACTGGGCCACTGTCAAGCAGATAGAGATGGTAATTCTGAACACTTTGGGAGCTGCCATTTCCCTGGCTTGGCAAGGTGGCTCAGAGCATTACATCAGGACCAGAAGAGAAAAGAGCAATCATAGGAAGCCCCACCCCACCATATGTGATAGTCCAGCACTCTAGCATTTCATCTAAATATTAGTTCTAGAAACACCCTGGCCTTTGTGGAAATGGAGAACTTTGTTAGACCAGACCTCACGCTGAGCTTTCTCCTGGATAAGGCCACAAAGTTCCCTGCTGTGGAGGGAGGTGATCTATCTTATATAGCTCCTTCTATCTGTTCCCTTGGGGAGCTAGTGGCTACCTTGAGGGTAGGGGCAAGGTGTGCGCAAAGCTGCACCCGTGTCACTCTGAATGCATCATTTGTGGAAGTAACTGTCTATGTGTGGTTGTGGGGAGTCAGTGCCAGTTTCTTTGCTCCCAAAGACCGGAGCAGATGTCTCTTCAGGCATCTTCTGCACTTTTTGGTCAGGGTTTGGCTCTCAGACTCTGATTAGAAGAACCTTTTGGAAAAGTTTATTCCTGTTTCAGGAAGGGGCAAGAAAATAATATTTGTTCCTGTTACTAAAGTGGAAATTTAAGTGAGTGGCAATGGAAACTCCCTCTGACCATTCGCAGACAGGAGAGGAGGGGGTGGGAGGAAGGTTTCAGGCACTGTAAATTTTAGGGGGTGAAATAACAGCATAAAAATGAAAACTCCCAGAGGAACTATAAACCAATCTTTAATCAGACATAAGTAACAAACCACATCCCAGTCCCTTTGCTCCACCACAGGCTGTTGGGTTTCTGCTTGACTGTTGGTGTGAGGGGCTGCGCATGAGGACTTGGCCACCCCGGAGGTGCCTTGGACCTTCTTTCTCCTTGAAAGAGCCTTGTCGGTATCTGCTGGCTTCTCAGCTCTCACCATGGATTCCCTCCCCCATTCCCTTTTCCTGCAGGAGAGCCCAGTTGGGCTGGTTACAAATCTTTTCATTACTTTGACACTGGAGAACTTTCAGGTAAACTTGTAAAGGAGCACCTGACTGGGGGTAAAGGTCATTTGGGACTTGGATTATTGTGTTGGTTTGTTGGGGAAATCAGCTGGTTAGAATAATTTGGAGATGGGGAAGGAAGAAGGAGCATAGGTGAAGGAAGGTGGTGGGCTGGTAATGCATGACACTGGGTGATGAATATGTGGCTTCGTGCTATGACTGTCGTTACTTTTTGAAGACTGAATGGAGAGCACTACCCTTGCCATGGACCTCTGGAGATCCAGGATGCCTGAGAAGTGGTCTGCATTTTCCCTGTTCTCATGAGTGTCCAGGGGTACACAGAAGCTAGCTGGACACTTGCCAAGTGCTTGCTAAAACTCAAGTTCCCCAAGGTCAGGTGAGGCCTCTGTTGTCCCTTCCCCCAGCCTCTCTATGTGGGTCCTCCCTCCCCTCCCCTCCCCTCTCCCTCTCTCCCCCTCCCC
>NW_012267223.1:12539674-12577425 GCF_000151885.1 Dipodomys ordii | reverse complement strand
GGGGTGCTCATTCTTAGTGAGGGGTGCTTGCTCTTGTTCTCCTGGCAGTGCCAGATTTGAGTTGGGGCTTTGTGTTGCCAGCTGCATGGAAGCCAGTTGCTCAAGCCAGTGCCCTGTGGCCCCAGTGGGAAGGGCTTGTCCCCAGTTAGCAGGTGTGGGCAGAGTAAGTAAGGCAGGTGTACACACACAGTGTACCACATGAGCCATGCATGGTGGTTCACTGCAGAAGCGCTTCCTAGTTGGAAAGATTTTGGATTCTTGCATGAATTCCTCATTTCCTCATTGCCCTCATCTCCTCCTGCTCTGTGAGGAGTGTTCTTCCCACGGGTTCTTGTGAGATGGTTTTCTTTTTGGTGATGGCTCAATTTACCAGGTAATTATGCTGCAGCTGTTCTGTTCAGGGGTATTGTTAGATGATGATAAGAGGAACTGGCAGTCTGTGTGCTTAAGGGTCAGGTGGTTTGTGGGTGGAATCTGAGGCCTGGGAGACTTTGAGTCACTAAGTGGTCCTGCTAGTCATATTCTACCTGGTCAGTTGTGGTTCACTTTGTGTAGCTCCCTTTGTCCACATTTTCTTTTCCCCTTGGTTCTTCTTGGGGGAAGCCAGTGGCAGAAGCTGCCGGAGTCTCTCAAGTGGCTGCTTTTTGTGGCCTTGGGTTGATGGCTCTATCTTGCTGGTGTTTTGTTTCACTTTGTGTCTTAATTGGAGAGTTGGATGTTTGTAGATTCTCATTAATGAACTGTGTGGAGACCAACTCCACTGTTGTCTGAATCTCCTCATCTTTGTCCTCCAGTTTCTCCTGCTACCTTTGTTGGCCTTGTGGCTCAGGAGGATGTATGATAGCTGCTCTCCCTACCTCTCTCGCCCATTGTTAGGACTCACTGGGACCAACCTGGGCCACATGTAGCTGATAAATACTTTGATGACCCACCTGGAGGAGAGAAGGGGCAGTTGGTAAGAGCAAGGCTGCCATTGCTCAAGGTCTAAAGCTGTTTCGCTAGCTGTGTTGTCATGTGATGCATCAAAGAAGGGGTGAAGGGAATGAGTGTCTGGGAGCACTGCCTTCTATGGGTGTGGCTGCCCTCCAGCATCCATTACCTTCTTAGCACCTTGATGAGGGTGCGGCAGTGCACCACACTGGTGTGAGATGGTATCTCTCTGCTGGTTGAGTTAGTTTTCTCTTCATCTCCTCTTTTGACCATTCATAGCTCTCCCATCCTAATGCCTTTACCCTCTCTTCCTCTTGCTTTCCATTTACCAGGTGGGCTGCCTGGAGGGATTTCATGAGAGTGCAAGTCTGATCACACTCCCCTGCTTCTCCTTCTTCAAGGACTTGCATGGCTTACAGCACCAGGTGGAGATTCTTCACTGTGGTTTTGCTGCCTAGTGGCAGCCTGTGGTTTTTGCTTCTCTTTCAAGTCTCAGCCCAACCTATGCCCCTCCTGTCACCTCTACTGTGACCTCATGGTCCAGAGTTCCAAACCTTTACCTGCAATCTTGATATCTAGAATGTTCTGAAGCCCAACTAGTGCTTTTATAACTCATCTGGCTACAAAAATCTTCCCTGCTTTATCTATCTTAAGGCTCTGAAGACCTTCTTGATCTCACTTAGTATGACTACATTGATTTTACTAAGGAAATCCTAACATTGTTGAGCCCAGGTGGACAGAGTAGGGAGATATAATAATATCATTATAATAATATCGTGCACCCTGTTACTTGTGTAAATTCCAAAATCTCTAATGACATAACGGATGGCCCAGGGGCCTTGGATAAGGGATCACAGGCTCTTATTTATTGGGTCAACTTGGCCTTTTCCTACTAGACAGTGAGGGCCTTGGACCATGTCCTCGGCAATATTTTTGTGTTTCCTTGGAGTCTTCAGGAGTAACTGGCACTGGGAGAACAAATACCCTGTAAGACTTGGTTGGATGACTGGATAATAATAGCCCAAGCTTATTAATGCTATTAAGTACTCATTGTGTGCCAGACTCTGTTCTGAAAGCTTTGCCTGTTTGCACTCATTCACTTCTCACATCAGTCCTCTAAGATGGTATAGAGGATGCGGAAGATTGTGGTGCCTGGAAGTAGAGAAGGAGATTTGAATTCAGGAAGCCAGAGTGTTAATTGTTAGCTACTGCCTCAGAGAAGGAATGCATGGGTTACATTTGGTGGACATGGAAGTTGCTGGATAGGACTCTGTCCTGTCCCACTGCAGTGGCTGTGTGCTCTTGCTGTCAGAGCTGGGACAGTGTTGCTCATAACAGAGCAATTTTGATAGCTTGATAAAGTGATCGAACATGAGAGTTAAGAAAAGTTCTCCCAGAGGGCTTCACAGAGTGCCAAGTAGAGCTCAGTTCCTACAGAAACAGACTTTCCAATGGCAGTCTTGACCTTGTGTGGCTTATCCAGTGGCAGATTTGAGCTCAGGGAGGTTAAGTGACTCTCCTTAGGTCACATAGCCCAGGTATATAATATAAAACCAAGCCTAAGAGTCCTCAGTGGTGCCTTTTCCCTTGCCAGAGTAGTACCTGAGATGAGGGCAGAGGTGCTCTGTGGCTTCAGCCTGGCTGGAAACCTGACTCTTGATAAGTCTGCCAACTGACTGCCTGACTTGTGATTCGGTGTCTGATACTAGAAGTGTTCTATTCAACACAGGCCTTCTTTGTGGCGTCATGGGGGATCTCCAGGTGGGGGTCATCAATGAAATAACTAAAAGTTCAGCCACTTAAGCTTGCAAAATGTACCAACAACCCCCTCCTGTCCTTCTCTTTCTTCCTCTCCATAAAAGCCAGCACAGAATCTTGACTCAGCCATTCAAGCAAGTGGGTCTCTCCCACCCCTCCCTCAGTAATGGGGCTTGAACTCAGGGACTAGACACTGTCGCTGAGCTCTTATGCTCAAGGCTGGTGCTCTATCATTTTGAGCTAATCATCCACTTCTGATTTTCTAGTGGTTAATTGGAGATGAGTATTATGGACTTTCCTGCCTGGCCTGGTTCAGATCTCAGCCTCCTGATAAGCTAGGTTTACAGGCTTGAGCCTCCAGCACCTGGCCTCCTTCTCCTTCCTTTCTTCCCTCTCTCTCTCCCTCCCTCCCTCCCACCAGGCTTGAACTCCAGGTTTGGGCATTGTCCTTGAGCTTTTTTGCTTAAGGCTAGGAATCTACCACTTGAGCCATAGCTCCTCTTTCAGCTTTTGTTAGTTAATTGGAGGTTAAGAGTCTCGTAGACTTTTCTGCCCAGGCTGGCTTTGAACCGTGATCCTCAGATCTCAGCCTCCTGAATAACTAGGATTACAGGGAACACTAGCACCCTACCTAATTTTTAAAAATTTATTATCTTTAAGTAGTTGTACAAAGAGTTTTCAGTTAAGCATGTAAGCTGGTGCCCAGCTATTTTATTTTTTTTAAAAAAGCATTCTTTACTGGGTGCTGGTGGCTCACACCTGTAATCCTAACTATTCAGGAGACAGATCTGAGGATCATGGTTCAAAGCCAGCCTCGGCAGGAAAGTCTGTGAGACTTTTATCTTTAATTAACTACCTGAAAACTGGAACTGGCACTGTGGTTCAAAGTGGTAGAATGGTAGCCTTGAGCAAAATAGCTCAGGGACAGTGCCCAGGGCCTGAGTTCAAGCCCCATGACAGACAAAAGAAAAGAAAAAAAAAAAGAAAAAACGATTCTTCAAGTTTCTTTATTGTCATACTTATCACTGGCAAAGCTGAGCCCATGGCTGAGCTGCCCAGCCACAGAGGCTGAGCTAAATGAAGTTCTGGGAGCCTTCTTCAGCTTCCAAAGGTGCTGCTGCTCTAGTATGGACACACAGGTGGGGGGCGTAGTGGCATGGGAAGGAGGATGGACGGTGCTGGATCCAGTTAGAAAACTTCATTGGGCTTTCCAGGCTGGATTCTTATTGGATAATGTGATCTAAGCATATAATGGGATCCAGACTAAAAAAAAAAAAAGGCACAAAATGATGTCGATATTCACATTGGAAAACCTAGAAAGAGAGAGAACTCAATAATTTGGTAGACAGATGGATAGATGGATGGAGAGGAGCCAGTCTTGCCATTTGGGAAGATTTTGTTATCAAAAAGTAGTTACATTATTTCTGACTCCCCTCTATTTTGCTTAGAGAGAATATAAACCTTGCTGAGAATATCAGAAAAAATTTAAAAATTAATAAGAAGAAAAACATCTGTGTTCCCTACACCCTCCCCCTCCAGTTCAGTGCTTTGGCATAGTGAGACAGGAGCTATCTGACCTGTCCTGGGAAAATGCTGGTCACAGATGGAGAGGGAAAGCACCAGCCACTTAGACCTTGAGCTTACAGTTGTACATAGAAGCCAAGGGCAAATGTTTCATCCTGCACAGAAAGATACATACCATATCACCATCCCAGTTGTTCAATTTTTTTTAATTTTATTTTATTTGTGAACATGCTGTACAGAGGGGTTACAATTACATGGGCAGGATAATGCGTACATTTCTTACCAAGCATTGCAGCCTCCTCCTTTGTTTACCCTTCACATCCCTTCCCAGCTTTCCCCCTCCCCCCCACCAGTTGTTCAATTTTTGTAGCAAGACTAAAAAGCAACCTCCACTCTAATGATAGAATAGATACAATTAACCCATAGTTTTGTCTACACAAAGCTCATAGAGGTGCAGAGTGAGAGGACAGATAGGATTATAAACTTATTTTAATTAAAATTAATGTGTGATTATATCTCCTGTGGGTGGGAATCTTGTGCTTGGGTACCTGCAGGACTTAGTTCACCTCTCAGAAATTTGTTCCAGGGTGTTAGCTTCTCTCTGTAAAATAGCTCTGCATTTTGCAAAAATAGGATGATTAGAAGAAGTTTTCACCTCCAACTACCTTTGGAAAAAAACCATATTTCCTTTGGCTTGATTGTAAAGGACAAGCATTTTTTTTAAAGGTAAATGGTAATATTTTGCATTCCCAAGAGCATGTTCTGTCCTTTCAAGTCAGAGTATTCAGTAAATTATTTGATTCCTCTTAACAATACCCCTATGTGAGAGATGTGTATAAACTTCCATTATGGGCAAACTCGAATTCAGAGAAATGTGTAATCTCTAATCCAGCTAGGTGAGGTTTTACCCAGGAGGAGAAGGGTCACTGAAGGAGTGAAGCGGTTTTCTCAAAGACTCATTTATGTGAGTGAGTGAAGAAGTGCTTGTCTTTCCTTTCTCACCCTTCTCCTTTGTTTGAGTCCCCTACAAGGGGCCAAGGTACACAGTGACTTGGTCTCAGCCAGAAGTCTTTTGAAAGCATAATTAAATCAGAATCCTGGTTTTCTAGGTTACGTAATTTTGCAGAATGGACACAGAGGCTCCTAGGAAAAACTTCTGTCCTCCTGTTAATTTTAAGGCCCATTTATAAAATTAGAAGCTGTGTTAAACAGACAAATGCAAAAATGGAACTTGCCTATTGAAAGTTTTTTTTTTTTGGGGGGGGGGGGGGTGTTGTGATAGCCTTAGTTAACCTTTCTGCATCTCAGAGGTTGGTGGCCTTTGCCTATGGCGCCTTCATGGAAATAGTTCTAAATATAGCTCCTGTTTGTTGTTGAATAATGACTGGGGAGAGCTGATGGTAGGGTTTTCAGCTCCTTTCAGTCAGCAAACTGGACAGAAGGCATCTCATCCAGAGGGACTCTGTGGCGCTGAGCATTTGGGCTGCTGTTTACTGTCCGTTGGGGGTCTAGGGAATGTAAAACACAGCACTGTCTTTCTCATCTGACCTCATACCTCAAAGCTTCTAATTAAGTCTTCACTGGTAAACACGTAAAGGATACCTGCATGATCCCTTAACCTTAGGCCTCCCCGACCACAGGTTGTAGAGTGTGCAAAGGGGATGGACAGTTTCCAGAATGCATAAGTTTCATTCTGTTTGAAGGGAGCATCCCAGTGTGGTAGAAGGAAAACTGGCTGGTGTAGGGCCCTGAAGTTCAAGTTTCTGGTGTATGTGACCTGGAACAAGACTTTGATTTCTGTTTTTGGTTAGAGGAGGGATCAGATAATATTCCTTGCCTTGCCCAAAGAGGTTTTGTTCTGTTGTGTTCCAGAGTGGCTCAAACTAAATAATGAAACTTCTTTGAAACAACCCAGAACACTGTGCAGTCTGCACTGCTGGTTTCCACCAGGTTTTCTGATGAACTATTAACCACATGCAGATCTCTGCTTTTGAGGCCTCAGAGCCAGGGAGGCAGCAGGATACCAAAAAAGAGACTCTGGGAAAGACAGTCTCACAGGTGAGCCGCATTAAGACTGGTTTGTGGACTGGCTGCGCAGGATTTCTCCTTCTTTCATCTCCAGTGAAATCCCCAGTGTGACCAGAAACCTCAAATGTGACCAGAAGATACCTGATCACGTGAAAGGGTGTGTGGGCCTCCTCGGTACTCACCTGTGTCATTGTCCTGTGCCTCTTGTGGCTGTCTTAACAGAGGAGAGGGCTTCTCAGGCACCCAGAGATCTGCCTGTTGACAACATGCTTCCTGTAATTCTCTCTTTGTTAAACTTTACACCAGGAAAGCAGCATCTTACTGGAAGGCTATTCACTCAGCAGTGTTACAACTAATACTTTATGGAATTGTTTACTTTTGAGTTGCCTTTACTATTATAGCCTTAATTTTAAAATCAGAAATGGATTTCTTCCACTACTTCATTATATTCTTTTTTCCTGTGAGAATTTAGCTTCATTCTCTTTTGAGGAACTGATATGGTTTATATGTGTGTGCGTCTGTGTCTATGTGTGTGCACTTGCCAGTAGGAGGGTTTAGACTCAGGGTCTGGCCACTGGTCCTTAGTTTTTTCCTCAAAGCTGGTATCTACCACTTGAACCACATCTGTATTTCTAGCTTTTTTTTTTTTTTCCTACTTCCAGTCAATTGGGGATAAGAGACTCGTCTGATTTTTCTGCCTGGGCCGGCTTTGAACCATAATCCTCAGATCTCAGCTTCCTGAGTAGCTAGGATTACAGGTGTGAGCTACCTGCATCTGATATTGCAGAATAAAATTCTTGATCTGCCAAGTCAACTTTTTCTGGACACAATTAGACAAGATGTGATTCTTACCTTTAAAAAAAACTTTCTCAATAAGAAAAAAAAATTGATTTGCCCTGTAGGATGGAAGATCAAGGGAAAGATGAAGAACTTTTTTTTCCCTTGTCTTCAGCTAGATGGGGCTTGGCCTGCACAAGTGATCTGTGTGGCCTGGAAGTGAGGCTTTACTCCATCTATCACCTTGGAAGGCCGCTGCTGCTCTGATCCTCAGTTTCCCTGTAGCACCAGGGGAACCCTCATACTCCAGGTCTGTGTCCCATATTCTCCTTGCCCCAGGATGAGAGTGAAGCCTTTGCTCTGCTGCCTCCTGCAGAGTGAGAGTGGGGTTGGAGAGTGACCATGTACCCTCAGATGGAAGGAGTTTTAGTCTTTCTTCTCTTTGACAGTAGCAAGATGTGATGAAATCAGAGGGTTAGCTAGAATGAAATAGAGCCCATCAGGGTCCCTTGCTATCTGGCCAAGTAGGTGCAGGGTTCTTGGCTCTTCTTGAGGCCTGTCTGTGGCACCCATGATGAATGCTGGAGGTGCTACAGGCCCAGGACCTGATAGGGCCCAGGAAAGCAGCTTAAATATTTCCTCCACTGGGCTGGGCACAGAAAAAGAGTTTTGGAAAGGAAACAAGCTAAGGCTGGTAGGAGACACCCAACTAGGAATTTAGCAGTAAGCAAGCAGAAAATCTTGGGTCAGTGATTTTTTTTTTTTTTAAACTAATGCCTTGTAGTTATCCTTCGTTCTTGGTAGTTGGTTTAAACACAGTATGCTGGTTGTTGGGGCTGAAGCTGCAGGTATTTGTTTTTGTCACAGTTCCTTGTATTGCATAAGAATTCACCAGAGTCTTCATTTGACCTCTGTTCAACTCCCATCTGCTTTATTTATTTATTTATTTATTGGGGGGATCAGCAAGTGTGAGTTGCTAGATTGTCTTCTCAGGTAGGTAAATCATACCCTGGTGATACCATCCTAGCACAGCTGGGACTCGCTAGAATCCTAGACCTGACCCAAGTCCTCAGGAATAGGAAGTAAGCCAGGCACTATCCTACTTACAGCAGTCAACTGAACATCTTCTTAGAGCTTAGAATCCCTGGAACTCACTTCTACCAAGAAGTCATCCTGGCTCCTTGTGGGTGTTCACCAACATGTCAGTGTGGGAGACACTCATCCTCATACTTCTGCCCAGAGCTGTAGTGGCAATCCATCTCCCCCATTTTACCCATCTTAAACACTGAAAGCTGTTACTTTTTTTCATATACTGTACAAAATAGAATTTCATTACAATATTTATTATACATGTAGTCTAGGCTGTGTTTATGTTATCCTGTAATTAAAAGCTAGCATGTATTGTTAAATTTATTTTATGGTACCTTGCATTTGGGAGAAGAACCTAAACTTTAATTAATCAAATGTGTCAGGGACTCAAGGGCCAGATTCTATCTACTGCCTGTTTTTTTTGTTTTTTTTTTTTTTTTTTCGGTGCTGTTACTGGTTCTTGAACTCAGTGCTTTGATGCTGTCCCTTTTTGCTCAAGACTTATGCTCTGTCATTTGAGCTACATGTCCACTTCCAGCTTTTTGGTGGTTTATTAGAGATAAGAGTCTTACAGGGGCTGGGAAGGTGGCTCAGTGGTAGAGCGCTTGCCTTGCATGCATGAGGCCTTGGTTTCAATTCCTCAGCATCACATAAGCAGGAAAAAAAAAGCCGGAAGTGGCTCTGTGGCTCAAGAGGTAGAGCGCTAGCCTTGAGCTGAAGAGCTGAGGGACAGCGCCCAGGCCCAGAGTTCAAGCCCATGACCGGACACCCCCCCCCTAAAAAAAAAAAAGAGTCTTATAGCCTATCTGTTCCAGCTGGCTTTGAATCACAGATCTCAACCTCCTGAGTTGCTAAGTATTATAGACATGAGCCACTGGCCCCTGCCTACTTTGAAATATTATATTCTAATCTTTTCTATTCTATTCTGTTCTATTCTTTGAAATATACTATTCCCGTTGTTGTTTATTGCTACTTTAATACTTGCCAAGTCTAGATGCATTTAATTTACATATGTTTAAATAGTTGGATTTCTTTCTTTTTTTTTTTTTAAGGAGCAGTAAGAAAAAGAATTAAGAATTATATCTGGATAGTTCCTGCTGTATAACAAGTATAGCCCAGAATTTGCCAACTTAAAACAGAAAAACAGTAGTCAAGGGCAGGAGGGAATGGATGTCTTAGCTGGGAGGTTCAGGGTCTAGCTGGAGGCTGAGGTCACTGATGTTCTGGGCTATAGCTATTTGAGGTCTTCCTGGACTACTGTATCTGCTTCCCCACTCATGCATGCATGGGGCCTCTCTAGAGATCATACAACAACACAGTTGGCTTCCCCTAGAGCTTGACACCCCACCGTTCTATCTTAGTCTCTCCTAAGTTTGGCATTTTAATCTAGCTTTTCAGGTAAGAGTAGTTTTAATCTGAGTTACACAGGAACCAGTATTGACAGGCTAGCACCATCCCAGATAAGACTCAATCATTCTTGTTTTCTTCTAGGGACCTACAACATGTTCATGTTTTTCTAGTGCCAAGGTCTGGAACCTCTCTGGAACCTCTCTGGGCTGCCTGATGATGTTGGTAGAGTCCACTCTGGAAAGTCATTTCCTTTTTTTGAGATTCATTTTGCCTCAGCTCCTAGTCTTGACCAATCAGACTCTTTCTTTTCTCTGCCTCCCGCCCATGGGTCTAGACTCTGAGCCTGGCTTCTTGATGGAAAAGCTCTTTCTTGCCTCCATATGCCAGCTAGCCACAGGGCTCCGGGACAGCTAGGATCCCTGGAGGTCTTTGCTGTTGTGTTTACCACCTTGGCAACGACTGGCTGGTGTTGGCACCACCACAGAACCCTTGGCCAGGCAGTGACTTGGGTCGGGGGCCCCTGTTCCATGTTGTGAGTTGGTGTATTGCCAGACAGTCAGAACAGTGGCTCCTTTCTTTTCATAAGTAAAAGTTGTTATTTTTTTTCTAAATTAGAAAAGAAATGCCTGATTCTTCCAGAAGATTTAAAAAAGCACAAAAATTAATGCTTTGGTATGTTTTCAGTTTTGTGTACACATATGTATTTAAAAACACAATTGGAAAAAACCACAGAATTGGAATCATACTGTGGTGCTTGTATTTGTGTATATTTATGTTTTCAGTGTCTTTATTGAATGGTACTTTGTAATAATTTCCACATCACTAGATGCTTTTAACAACATGCTTTCTAGTCATTGTATAACATCCCAGCATCGCTGTGTAAACTACAGAAAAATCTTAAATTCATTTTTGTACCAAAGACAAGATATGCAGAAATTCAGTTTTGTTCTACACAAGATAAAAACAGGACAGGCAGAAAGTAGTAGAGGGTGCAGCTTAACTCTACACAACCTGAGTTTGGCTCCTAATTTTGCCACAAATTATTTCTGTCCACGTTTTTTTTTTGTTTTTTTTTTTGTATCTGCAACATGTGAATAATCCTGTATACTTGGTGGTTGTAAGGGTTGATAATTAATTGAGATAATGAATACCTGTATTGATTTTCTCATAAACTACAAGCTAGATTACTTTAGAGACTTTGGTTCCATTTATTGCCTATTCGTCTTTTGGATAGAAGTTCTGCACTCAAACCTCTGTTGTCATGGTATTTACATGTTTGCTCTGAGCATTTTTCTTAGGAGCTCCTTTAAGGAGCTTATATATGGGAGAGGGCTTGGATGGGCAGATCAGATGGCTGTTCATTTGGATGGCTGAGGGCTGGGCCTGGTGAAGGTAGCCCTAGGATAGTCTGATTCCCGAGGGCAGACCTGCATAGTCATTGTGGTATGGAGGCCAGAGGTTGGCATTGGTGTGGGAAGAGGGACTAAGCTAAATATTGACCAGAATTTGTGGTATTGTTAGTTCTGGGATCAGATGGTAGGCCCACTTGTGGTATGGAATGAAGGAAACTAGGGCAAGATTCTTTCCTTGCAGGTTTTCTAGATCTGTGGGTAGTAGAAGGTCTGTTTTGCAAGGAGCAGTGTCCTGCCAGTTTCTCTGCTGCCATTCCTGTGTCGAGGCTTGTCGGGGAGGAAAATTGGAAGAGGTGCCCATTCTGAGTTAAGAGAAATGAGGAGAGTTTAGAGCCTGCCTCCCCACCCTTCCACACAGGAACTGGCTGAGTCTACATGTGTGAACTCCTGCATAAACAGCAGCCCACAAACAGCTTCATTTTGATTCGCTTAGCCACTTCACTGGTTTTGTTTATGCTGTATTGTCAGTGCCCTGCATGCTGTTGGGATGTAATAGGTGGTCAATAAGTGAATGTAAAAGGAAAGCAAAATATCCAGAGGGAAACCGACCTCAGCTACACCTTAGGCTTGCATAACTATGTGTAAAGAAGATTTAGAGCAAGGACACACCTGTCAGCAGGACTAGGTGGTCTGGGTTCTAGCTTCTTCTTTCTAGCTGTGTCTCCCCACTTTCAGTCACACTTTTGCCCCCAAACACGTGGAGATGGTACTCTGCCATTGGGAGTTGGGAACTAATGAGAACAGATGTGCAGTATGCTTTGTACCCGGCCTGGGGCGCAGAGCCCTCACGCGCAGAGCAGGCATGCAGCCACAGAGCTGACGTTACTTAGCAAACAGAAGTAAAGGCTGGGAAGATAATGCCTCTGGAGTTAACTGGCGGTAAAATATGGGGTATGTGGCTGTTCATGTCCATATTTCTGCCCAGGTGTTGGTGGGAACATAAATAAAGGATAAGTAGTAGCCTGGCAGGCCCTGTGCTGACTTGTTGCGTCCCACTTGCTCGGGGACCTGAAGGCTGCATAACTCATAGTTGGTCTGTGTTGTGGACCAGGCTGATGTTAATCCAGTGATCCATGACAGCCAGCCCTCCTGTAGGCCTCACCAAAACCTCTCTCCCTTCTGCACGGGCTTTTATTCAAGCCTGCGTACTTGAGTTCTGTCAGAGAAAATAAGGTAAGTGATACAGCAGTTTTGTATCAATTCTGACTGTGCCCTTGCCCTCCCTTCTTTCTTTCCTCCCTCTTCTTCCCTCCTCCTTCCTTCCTTTTCATCTTAGGAGCTGCTGAGATGGTGATCAGGACCAGCTCCTTAGCTTCCCTTTGTCTTCCTTGTCTCTTTTGCCTGGGAGAGTCCTTTATTTGTACTCTGATGCAGTGGCCTCTGAAGATCTTTCCAGATCCATGTGGTCTGTCAGGGTTGCCAGGCTTAAGTTCTCAAGCTTTAAAGAAGAGGGAGAAGGGGAGGACCAGGGATCAGACTTCCTTTGTGGTTTTCAGAAGAAAAAAAAAGTCACTCACGTTAAAATAAATGATGCAAATATCTGTATTTGATGTATCAAAGAGACAAATGGCATAAATGCAGATTATAGGGTATTCCTTAAAACTGTCCATCACGCAGAGCTCCTGGGGGAAGCATGTACAAGCCAGCCAGTCAAGCAGGCATCCGCTGTCCTTCAGCAGTGGCTTTGCTTTTGGGAAGCCTCCAGGGGTCGGCAGATTTAGGTCATTGTCTGAGGAACTGATTCAGGATTGTCTTAAAAGCCAACTAGTTTTCCACACATCTCGTCTTACACATATACACTTAGAGAGTCAAGTCCATTTCTATCTTTTCCTATTTGATCCACACTGACCAGCCTCAGCTGGTGTGGAAACTAACTGCACATATGTGATTCTTACTCTTGTGGTTTAAAGATGAGCTCATTTGGTGTGCTCTGCTCCTCTTCCCCTCTCTTCCTGCCCCAGTACCTAATGCTCAGTGGACCTGCTGTGCCGTTGGTGGTCAGGTGTGGTTTCCTTTGTTCCTCACTCATTCTCTTTGTCTTTGCACTCCACCACAATGCTGATTGTTCCTCCTTGAGGATTTTACCCTCAAGCAAACACTGAGAATAAGCCCTACACTTCCTGTGCTTAGTGGGGCTGTTTGTGTTTTTCTGTTCATCAGTGACTCTCCATTGCCCATGGAGGCTCCCTAGACTTACATTTTCAGCTGTGCTCAGTTTGTGCTCCGGACGTGGTCTCTGCTAAGGGGTTTCCCAGCTGAGGTTGCCTTCCCAGGACCTCGGGTAGTAATCCTGTAAAGGTCCTGCAGAGGACAGGAATGGGGGTGTACCCCTTTACAGCTGTCAACTTTTGCGACTCTTGACTAAGAGGGGTGTTGGAACATACCCCTCCTAGATTCAAATGTGATTCCAGCTCTACAGGTTGTTGACTTTGTGTGATAAACCAACCTTTTCAGATCCTTTGCTGTAGGCTGACTCACCTTAACTCCATGATGTCTCAGTGGGTCCTTACAATAGCTCTTTGAGAAAGATACATTCTTACCTCTTTTTATTAGACTTAAAAAGGGCTTAGATCTGTGTAGCTAGCAAGTAAGTGATGGCCGTGATGCAAACTTGTGGAGTTGACCCCCAGGTCCACCCTGCCAGGTCTACCCTGCTGTCTGTGTTGTAGTGCTGTAATTTGTCAGCACTACCCAAAGGTCACCTTTAGCATCTTTGTTTCCCCTCCTGCCAAAGGGGGAACAGGTTCCACACTGTAGGGCTCTTTGGAGGCCTGAATGAGATGAAATGTAATGGATCTGGTGCTGGCATACATTAACCCCAGCAAGTGTTTCTTTTATTTGTTCCCCTGGAGCCAGGATGGGGCATGAGACACAGAGGGACCTTACTTAGCAGGCTCCACAGAAGGAGGGCAAGGCCAACGGAAAAATGTGGAGCTATCATTTCACCAGAGAAGTCTTCCTAGCTAGGCCTAGGGTGGGTGGCAGGAGGGACTTTTTGTGGCAAATATTGTCAGGTAGACAGTTAACTCCTGATTGGAGACTAATATTTGTCCTAGGGGACTATGTGGGTTTGAGCCCTAGCAACTGAGTGTGTGTGTGTGCTGCCAAGATTTATTTATTTATTTTTTATTGTGAAAATACTGTACCAGAGGGGTTACAATTACATGGGCAAGATGCTGCCAAGATTTTTGAGGGACCAAACTGTCTCCTTTGGTCTCTTCTGTGTGTTTGCAAAAACACCAAGTAGGAGGCCCTGTCTCTGATCACATTCTGCCTCATGTTGGCTGCTCCTTGCTTGAAGCCTCGTATCCATACTCTGGAGGGAGCTCCAGCAGGAATACAGGTTCACCTGTGAATTGGATTTACATTCTTCTCTAAATATCCTGTCCTGACACTGAGGTGGTGTCCATTCCAATCCTGGTTGAGATAACAGGTAGCCTTTTTTTTTTTTTTTTTGGTCGGTCGTGGGTCTTGAACTCTGACCCTGAGCACTGTCCCTCAGCTCTTCAGCTCAAGGCGAGCGCTCTACCACTTGAGCTACAGCGCCATTTCCAGTTTTCTAGTGGTTTATTGGAGATAAGAGTTTCACGGGCTTTCCTGCCCGGGCTGGCTTTGAACCATGATCCTCAGATCTCAGCCTCCTGAGTAGCTAGGATTACAGGTGTGAGCACCCAGCAACAGGTGGACTTTTTAGGGTAGGAATGTGCAGAGAGGGGGCTCCGCCCCTTAAAACAGGGGCCAGCGTGGGTGAGGATTGGAAATTGTCAGGTCAGAGTTTGGAAGGACATGGAAATGAAAGTCAGAAGGTTTGGGGAAGGTGACACCGCATCTTAAGATGAGTCCTTGTCGCTTGGGGACTTGTTGGCAGTGTAGAAGAGCAGTTCTTGAAGTCACTTTTGCATTTTCTCTGGTGGTGTGCCAGGTGCCATGGGACGTCTGAGAAGCATTTGTCTTTTGCTTCCTTTGAAGCTGAGAGGACCTCGGATATCCCCTTCCACATACCCACCTGCATTTAAAAAGAAAAACCAATAATATATGTAGATGGAACTGAAGTAAGGTTCACAAAAACATGTAAAAAACCAAACCAAAGCAAGCACCCGGAGGGTCAGAACATGAAATGGAGCTGATATGTTTCCTGGATTGGTCCTTACATGGTCACCTGCCTGAGAACTCTGCTGTATCTATGGCCAGGCCGGGAGGACTAGAGGCCCCTGTTGTCCACCTTCCAGAAAGAGCCTTCCTCCTTTCCCCATTCTCTTCCCCTAGTGCTTCATGAAGCCAGTGGCATTACTTTTTGGGGATTGTATTTGTAGCAAGTAGGAGCTTTGGGTAAATAGCTTTGTTGGCCACTTTCGCTTTTCTTGCTTGTATTGTACGCTTTAATGTGCTTTTTCTTCTCTGGCTTTATTTTTTTGGATAATGGCAAAATCACCGCTTGTGGGCACCTGCACAGATAATACAAAAAAGCTCTTTGAAAAGAGCTTTATCTGAGCACAAAGTACTTGGAATTGAAGACCCCTAGGGACTTGCCTCTATCTCTCATCTTTCCTTTCTGCTCTCCCTCTTCTTTCTCTTCTTTCTTTCTTTCCAACCCTTCTCTCCCTCCCTGTCCCTTTTCTCTTTTCTTCATTTAGACTTGCAGTGGAACCAAAGTGGGCTATATATTGCCCAATTTTTTTGTTGTTGTTGATTTGCATATTAGAGCAGAGTAATTGGTGTTTTAACCAGAACAAAAGATGATCTGTTTTCTAAGAGAAAAAGAAATTTTGAAGTAGTCTCTATTGCATGGGCTGCCTTTGTCTGTCCTCTCTTTAAGAATTGAATAGGATGGGCCTAAAACGAGAACATGGGAGATGCTGCTTGCTTGCCATGCTGTTGGAGCTGATTGATTTGGATATTATATTTGATGTGGATCTTGAGGGATGTTGACAAAACACCTCATTGGGATATGTGCATCCTATCACCACATGAGCATTCTGTTTCCACACAGGCGGGAGGATGGGCACTCAGAGGTCTTGTTGAAACTCTGTTGATTTCTTAGCTAAGGTGCCACACTCTGAGGTTTTGGTCTTTGTCCAAACCTTTAGGTTGATCTGTTGTAATGAGGGAAGTCTTGAGAATGGTGGCAGCCAACCCTGGAGGGCAGGTAATTGGACTTCTGGTGAAACAGTCTCATCTTTAATTTGTGTGAATTTAGCAAGGACATGAGATTGAAAAAAAATGTTTTGTTTTGTTTTTTTTTTTGGCCTGGCACTGGTAGCTGTTGCTACTTTGAAGGCTGAGATCCAAGGATCATGGTTTGAAGCCAGCTTGGACAGAAAAGTCTCTGAGACTCTCATCTCCAATTAATCAAAAAAAGTCAGAAGTACAGGTTTGGTTCAAGTGGTAGAGCACCAGCTTTGAGCCCCCCCCCCAAAAAAAAAACAAAAACAAAAACAAAAACAGAACACATGAGGGCACAAGGCCCTGAGTTCAAGTCCCAGTACCTGCACCAAAAAATAAAAATATTTTCCCCCCTATAGTCAGAGGGAGGTGACCCAGATCTCGACTAGGAAGTTGACAGAATTTCTGTTGAAAATCATGGGTTTCTCATTCTTGGTTTTTTAAGCACAGAAATCCCTTCCCCAGCTCCTGTATGCTCTCATTCCTCTTTTGCAGTTCATCATTGCTAAAGGTATGATGAAGTTTGTGTAAAGTAAATTTTTGGAGGCTTTTAAGAATATTTGGATGGCCACAGGCTTCTGACAAATTAAGAAGTATACTACTGGTATATAAATGTTGAAAAATGGAGTGGAAAATGAATTGTTCTCTAATTATAGAATGTCTCCCAGCCTCTTTTGCTGTTGTAATTCCAGATTCTACCCCAGAATGTATTGCTCACTCTGAGGATTGTGTCAGCAAACATTTATTTAGTAATACCAGTAAAGAGAGTTCTGTGGCCTTGATTTCTTTTTCAAAGTTACCCAAATTGAAGTTCAATATTTTACAGAATTAGATGCCAGTAAGAGAGAGCATAGAAAATGTGATTGGAATCAGTTTTACTGTTTTTGTTTGTTATTTTATGTTTCTGCAAAATCTGTGAGTTAGGTAAGGTTTGAGCCACCTGATCCACTTTACAGATGAACAAATAGAGCCAAGAGTAGAGAGTGGAGTGAGCCTGAATAAACAAGTTTTAGACTCCAAGTGTAGCCCTAGTATTATCTACCAAAGCTACTTCTTCCCTGCCTCCCTCCCTCCCTCTCTCCCTGCCTCCCTCCCTCCCTCCCTTCCTCCCTTCCTTCCTTGCTCGCTTGCTTGCTTCCTTCCTTCCTTCTTTGCTTCCTTGCCTCCTTCCTTCCTCCCTTCCTTCCTCCCTCCCTCCCTCCCTCCCTCCCTTCCTTCCTTCCTTCCTTCCTTCCTTCCTTCCTTCCTTCCTTCCTTCCTTCCTTCCTTCCTTCCTTCTTCCTCAGAAATTACTGAAAACCTAAGTACAAGGGGTAGATGCAGGTGTTCATGCATATAATTGCAACTACTTAGGAGATAGAGATTGGGAGGACTGTAGTTTGAGGCTAGCCTAGGCAAGAAGTTGTGAGACCCCCATCTTAACAATAAAGCAGTGTGGTGGCACTTACTTGTAATCCTACCTACATGGCACCCATAAGTAGGAGAATCACAGTCTGGGACAGGCATAAACACATGGTCCTATTCAAAAAAGATCTAAAGCTAAAAGGGCCAGGGGCATGGCATAAAGTGGTAGAGCATTTGCATAGCAAGCACGAGGCCCAGAGTTCAAACCCCAAATAATTAAGTACAAAGCACACCTTTATATCCTCTATTCACTTCAACTCACTATATTGCTACAAATAGGGATATTCCCTTACCAAATACAAACTTGAGGAAGCTAACATTGACACCATACTTTCATGTACTTTACCTTTTCATTGCCAGCTTTGTGAACTATGCAATATTCTTCATGGAATTTTTTCCCCCTCCAGCACAGGACATAAAAAAGGATCAGATTCGATATTTAGCTCTAATGTCTCTTTAGTCTACTTTAATCTGGAGCATTTGCACAGCCTAACTTTGACTTTATGGTATTGTCATTTGTAAAGGCTATTCTCTTGCCCCCTTTTTCCACATTGTCTAATATTTCCTTATGATTGGATTTGAGTTAATGCATTCTTGGCCAGAACTAGATGTAGGTGTTTTTGTGGCCTTCTTGGGGTATCATATCTGGAGGCACTCAGTGTCTGTCTGCCTCTCTCTGATCACCTGGTCAAGGTGGATTTTTTTAAAAAAAACTTTTCCACTGTATGGTCATTATGCTTTTTCTTGCAGCTAATAAGCAGTCTTTTGGGAGACACTAGAAATCTTGCTCCTTGTCTTAATTTCCACTAGACTTAGCACTCACTGGGGATTCTAGCCTAGTATTTTTATTATGTTTATGTAGTTGTATGAAGGAGTTGTCATTCAACAAAGCCGTTTATGAATACAGTGCAACAAAGCCGTTTATGAATACAGTGCATTTTGATCAATGTCACCCCTTCAACATTCTCATCCATTTCTTCCCCAAATCCAGTCTTTACTGTGATGGTTACAAAACATTCTCCAAACTCTACACCTCCTTCCCCAGTTTACTAGTTGGTATTTGCCCTACCAGAAGCTAGAGCTCATCTTTCCCTCTTTCCTTCTCAATGTGTTTATTATAGATGTGAACTTATTTCAGTGGCTTAAGATCATTACTGTACTTAATCATTGCAGTGCTTAAATTGTCCTAGATAATTTAAATGGAAGGAAGGCCTGTTGTTCAGATTCCACCCTTCCCAATGTTTTGAAAGCATTTCTTTAGTTTCTCTTTTAAATCTTTTTTTGGTCAGTCATGTGGCCTGAACTCAGCCTGGGTGCTGTCCCTGAGCTCTTCAGTTATAGACTAGCACTCTACCACTGGAGCCTCAGCCCCACTTCCGGCTTTTTCTGCTTATGTGGTGCTGAGGAATCAAACCCAGAGCCTCATGCATGCAAGGCAAGCACTCTACCACTGAGCCACCTTCCCAGCCCCCAGCATTTCTTTAGTTTCTGACATAACAAGATGTTCCAGGTACATCTTGTGTCTAACCGACCCCAGAGCTGGAGTTGGCCAATTCTCTTAACAACTATTTTTTTTGGAGTGGGGAATGGGTTTAGCTATCAAGATTACTAGAATGTCTTTACTTGTTTGTTAGTGGAAGCTACTCGGCCATTTCATTGGGGGAGATCTAGGAAGCGTGAGTGTAAATGTACATAAGTGTGCATGTATATATATACACACATGTGACATCCACATGTATAAAGCACATAACAGATTTAGAAGCCATAAATTCACCCTGTACCTCCAGCTCTGGTTCTTCCACACTGAGTCCTTTCATGTGTCCCCATCCTGGCGTCTGTTTGGCCTTCCTCCCTAGTGAGAAGCCTGGTTGCCACCTCAGCAATTTGCTAGTTTGTACAAGCTTGCAACACATCTAAAATAGAGCCTGCTTGGCTGTCCGTGCTGCTCTAAAAGACTAGCCTGTTGAAAAGTATTCAGGGCTTGTTTGCTCTCACCCAGACCCCTGCCCCACCTATCCAAGAGAGACACTGAGGGTACACAGTCAGATGCTGCCGTCATCGAGTCTGGTGGAAGCTTTTCCCTCCCACCCACTCATTCTTCAGTGGGCCTGTGGTTTGCCTTCAGCTACGGGGTTTCTCCTCTTCCATCCTTTTTTTAAATAATAATTTTTTATTGAGATTAAATGATTACATAAATTTCACAAATTTTACAGCATTGTAGGATAGTGATACTTAAAGTTACAAACACATTTTAACCTTCACAAGGCAAATTGTTATTATCTTGGTCTATAAAGTTTGTGAATTCTAAAAGCTTTGACAGTACAACTACTTTTTCCGTGTTGGGTGATAGGTGCATTTCCTTTCTTTTGCTTAGTGTTAACTGTTCTTCAGTCCCTTAATATGTGGGTGATTAACACAGGCTTAAAAGTTGAGATTGAAAATAGTGCTTTCCCCCTATGGAAGTTCTACCTCCCTCCCTTGCACCAGAGGTAACCATGTGTAGTCTTTTCTATTTGTCTCCTGCTGCTGCTGCTGCTTCTCCTCCTCTTCCTCCCCCCCTCTCCTCCTCTTCCTCCCCCCCTCTCCTCCTCTTCCTCCTCCATGCTGGGCTAGTGTTCTGCAGCTAGCCATACCTCCAGTTGAGTCTTCTGTTATTTCTTTTTTAGGGGAGAGGGGCCTACAGACTTTTCTGCTTACGCTGGCATTGAAGCTTGATCCTCTGGATCTCAGCTATAATGTTTGTGATTTTCATCATATCCTCAGGTGTTATGTATTAGTTCTTTTTGTGGTTTTGTTTTGTTTTTTTTTTTTGGTACTGGTTATAAAGTGCTCTACCACTTTAGCTACATTTTGTTTGTGCGTGCATTTTTTGTTTGTTTCTTTTTGGAGTTACTGCAGTTCCAACTCAGAGCTTCACACTTGTTGAGCAGGCATTCTACCTCTGAGCCACACCTCCATTCCCTGTGTTCTCCTTGCCCTTTTCTTTTAAAATGTGGTCGCTGTCTATTCTGGCCCCATACTCGAGATTTTCTTGGCTCTGCTTCCCCAATAGATGGGATTGCAGGTGTGTGCCACCATGCCTAGCCTATATTCAATTTTAATTAATCCTTTATACTGATTTACTTTGTGGTCATCAGAACTTTTTTTTTGTGTTGGTCAAGGGGCTTGAACTCTGGGCCTGGGCATTGTCTCTCAGCTCTTCAGCTCAAGGCGAGCACTCAACCACTTGAGCCACAGCGTCACTTCCAGTTTTCTGGTGGTTTATTGAAGATAAGAGTCTCAAGGATTTTCCTGCCTGGGCTAGCTTTGAACAGTGATTCTCAGATCTCAGCCTCTTGAGTAGCTAGGATTATAGGCGTGGGCCACTGGCATCTGGCCCATCAGAACATTTTTAAAGAAAACTTTACTACTGTAAATGACAAACTACTACTGATTGTCCACTTATTATTTTTTAGGATTGCATAAGTATTACAATTTTTTGAAAGTTTCAGCAGTAAGTAGCTCCTTGGATGTTTGTCCTTAACAGTGTGTGAAACATGTAAATAATAGTACTTTTTGTTGTTGTTGTGGGAAGCCTGAATTTTTTCTTCACGAAAATAAAAAGGTAAACTTACTGAATTAATTGACGCAACCCATTCATCAAATATGTACAGTAAACTGGTCTGGGTCTTGCAGAGGATTTGGCAAAGAGCTGTATCTTACAGGAGAATGAAAGTATGAATGACTGCAGTTCTGACTGGAGTACTTAAATGCTTTTGAGTTCAGGGAATATTTTTGTGGTTGTTGTTTGAATCATTAATAGGACAGTTATAAAGTGTCACATTTACAGAAATAATTAAACAATAGGAGTCCTGTCAGGTGTGTGTGTTGTGTGTTCTGAGTGCTCTGCGTACTTGCTTAGTGTGGATTTCCTTGGTTATCTAAAACCATAAAGATTCAGACCACATCTTGGCTGTATCTAACAAGTATGAATTGTGCTATATCATGGAACGTTTGCCAGCTTCTTCTTGTGGCAGCTTTCTCAATCAAGCAGCCAGTAATCAATGTTCCTCCTTACTGTTGTTCCTGACAGTGAGCTGTGGCAGTCCTGGCCCTTCCCACTGTTCTTCTGTGGTCATAGATAATAAGGATGTGGTGTATTCTGGAGTAGTATGATAGAAGAAGAAATGGGGAATGAACCTTGTACTCCTTAGTACATCATCCTATCAAAATCTGAATTAAGAGACCTTTAGTTCTGAGTGGCTTTTTTTTTTTTTAAGATTTTTATTGTAAAGGTGATGTACAGAGGGGTTACAGTTATGTAAGTCAGGTAATGAGTACATTTCTTTTTGAACAGTGTCACCCACTCCCTCATTTTTTCCCAGTTCTGAGCAGCTCTTTAAAAATGATCTTAACGTGGCTGGGAAGGTGGCTTAGTGGTAGAGTGCTTGTTTCGCATGCATGAGGCCTTGGGGTCGATTTCTCAGCACCACATAAGCAGAAAAAACTAGAAGTGGCGCTGTGGCTCAAGTGGTAGAGTGCCAGCCTTGATCTGAAGAGCTCAGGGACAGCGCCCAGGCCCAGAGTTCACGCCCCATGACTGACCTGGGGGGTGCGGTGTGGGGGGGGGAGATCTTAACTAGGGAAAAAAAGATTGTTTCTAAAGAATGAATACAACACTATAGCAGTTTCAAAGGAAGAAGATTGGGTGTACCCTACACATGGCATTGTCACATGGTCTTGTTTTTTGACCCTGGTGTAGTGCTTTTCCCACTTAAAAGTTTGTGTGTATTAACACCCATGGCTATTTCCTTGGGGTTCTTTTGTCTTCATGATGGGGACTTTCCACAAGTGCCTATAGCACCCCTATAGCTGAAAAGTGGAATTTTGTCCTGGGGTTTCTGTTTTGGCAGGATAGGGATAGGGTGGTTGAGTCTACTATTCTAGTATAGCTGCTTAAGTTCACATGGCTATTGATTCCTCTTCAAATTGTTTAAGGGATCCTTGGATGCTTAAGCTGGTCTCCTGCTTCTGCTTCTCTAGTAGCTGGGATTACAGATGTGAGCCACCAAGCTCAGCAATTTTTCAATCTTTTTCTACCTGCCTGAACATTCTTCCTTCTTTTATTCATGGAACCATCATTGACAGGCCACACCCTCTGCCAGACCTGGGGATTTGGTCTAGCAATACATTTGGCCCCTGCCTTCCCGGAGCTCACAGGTCATTTGCATAAGGCTATGCACAGGTCCTTTATGCTCTAAAGCTCCTCAACCCTTTCTCCCTGACTTGTGGAAGCACACATTGCAGCAGAAAGGGGAGAGTGACATTGCTGCAGGAAAAATTGAATGTGTTCCACTAGTGCTCTACTACTTGCTTGGTTGCACCCCTGGGATACTGAGTGTGAGGTGTTACAGCAGGTGGGCAGATAGTGATTGATGCTTCAGGCTGTCCCCTGTTACAGGGGCCAATGCCAGACACTAGAAAGACAAGGTTCAGGTCCCTTTGAACCCAGGAAAGATACCTCATGGAGGAAATAGTAGCATACTTAGTTTCCTAATCTCCTTAAGTCACATCTCTCTCCCCTTCTCAGTTCTGGCTTCTGGAACTGTTAGGAAAGATCTGGTGTTATTTATACTGGTTGGTCTCAGTTCTCTGAGTTGCCTTTGCCTGTAAGCCTTCCATCTCAGTTAGAGACTAAGAAGCTTTATCTTCAGTTCTAAGGCTTCAAGTCCTGATCAGCAGGCTAAGGAGATATTTGGGGACCCTGAGAAGCCTTCATGAAGTTTCTGAGTAGAGCTGTCTCAGGCTGACCCTTCATTGTGGTTCCTTGATGCTTCCTCTGAGCACCCTCTCTTTCCTCCTGATGTCATTCTCCTCTTCCCACTGTCTTTTCCTTTTTTGTGATCAATGCTATCTTACTCCCCACTCAGCAGCCTGGAGATTTGGAAGGTATGGGAAATGTGGGTGCCCTGTGTGTATGAGCATGGGTGTGTTGTGAACTCATTAAAAGGGGGCACAGTGCGTAGTAGGAGAGAGAAAGCTCATAGCCAGACCACAGCAGACTCAGAGGCTTTACATTGGACACAGTCCTTGAGTAACATTTAAATCTGCTCCTTAATTAACATTTATGAGGGATCTTGACAGCAATTAAAGAAATACAGAAATGTTCTTGACATGTGTGTCCCTTATGTGTGCTGGGGGAAAAATACAGAAGAGGTAGTAAAATGAATGCTGGGGTGATGGGCCTTTAATGGGTAAATTGTATCCATTCCTGTTTAAGATCTATACATAAAAGGAGGAACAGATCCCTTCCTATCAGTCTTACTCTGTTTGTCATGGTGCTTGGTACACATGCTTGTGTCCCAACCCATCTGCTAGCAGCAAAGAAACAAGTAAACATTTGTAGTACTGGTCATGGTGAACTTATCAAATGGATGCACGGTAGAAACTAGTTGTACCTGACACCTTTTAGAGCCAGTATCTAGAACATATCTACCTAAAATTGCAAAGAAGGGGTAGGAAGCCAAGAATTTATTTTCTCCCTCCCCTCCCCTCTCCCCTCCCCTCTCCTCCTTTTCTCTTCTTGTCTTTCCTTGTGCTAGTCCTGGACTCTGTCCTTGAGCTTTTTGCTACAGGCTAGTTAGTAGTCAATATCACTTGAGCCACAGTGCCACTTTGAGCTTTTTCTGAGTAGTTTATTGGAGTTAAACTCACAGACTTTACTGCCTGGGCTGACTTTGAACCATGATTCTCAGATCTCAGTCACCAAAGTAGCTAGGATTATAGATATGAACCAGTAGCATCTGGCTGAGTTTAAATTTTAAACCCAAGAATTCATCTCTTGAATACACCCTGCTTTTGCTGCCTTTTTTTTTTTTTAGGAGAATTGAAGCTCTCCAGTGACTGTAGTAGATGTCATCTTAGAGGATTCTTGCTGACTGATGCTGCATGAATTATAAATGAACCATATGGAGCCACTTTATATTAAGTAACTTAAGTTTTCCAATGATAGTTGTTTTGGTTGTAATCTTCTCAATAATAATAGTTAATAACTAGTATGTTTTTACCTGAGGTTGTTAATATTCCAGCTGTTGTTAATAGTGCCATTGTGTGTGTGTGTGTGTGTGTGTGTGTGTGTGTGTGTGTGTGTGTGTGTGTTTTGATAGGAAGATAGTACTGTGGGCTATATTTCCTGGCCTGGTAGCTTTTATTTTTCTGCCTTAGATTCCAGACATGGTGCTCTGGAATAGCCATTTTTAGGGATTATGTTTATTTGTCCTAAGCAAACGCCAATTTCCAGTTTGCCCAAGGGAGGGTTGTGCCTGGAAACACATGAGGTACTGGATAGAGTCACCCCAGGATTGGCCCCAGAGATTATGCTGCTTCAGGGTAGAGTCCAATTGCTGCTGTCACACATGTCCTCCTCCCCAGCCCTGTTGGAGCCTCTGCTATGCTGGCTGCCAGTGCTTCGAGGGCTCCCTGGCCTCGGATGCCCTTCCCTCCATCTTGCTGAGTCAGCATAGGTGTACCCTCCTAACACTGTCCTAGTTTCCTGTGCCGCATGTTTGCTCTGCTTGTCTCTATCATTGCCCACAGCACTTCCGAGACTCCATACCCACTGCCTCATGTCAGCCAGGGTCCCTGTAGGGCACAGATGCCCACAGGAGAGGGTCATTGCAAGCACTGAAAGCATGCACTGGTGTAGTGATTCAACAAGGAATGATGATGGGCCCAATGGTGCTAAGTAGTCACCACTTACAGGGCCAAAGGTGCCTGAGGAGGGGCCACTGACTGGACCTAAACTGTGGGGAGGGTCTCTGATGGAAGCTGTACATGTCCAGGAGGAAGAATATACCTCAACAAGAAGAAACTGGACCTTGACTACCCTAACTTCTCTCTTCCCACCTCCCAGTGCTAACTTCCACTGATTAGGTCCACCCAGAGCTGTAGAGAGGACACCTAGGGGTTGCGTTCTATGCAGGGTGGGCTTATAAGGCAGAAGAGTAGAGAGGAAGAGAGCAGATGTGGTGATGCGGCTAGGAGGTGGGGAGGGGATATTCCCACAGCCTCCCTGTGTGAGGGCAAGGACAGCAAGGACAGCCATGTCTCACTCACTCCATGTCCCCATGGCCTGTCTTGGAGTATGGGTACTTGGGCTTGTCCTACACTACTCTCCATTGTCCCCAGCCAATGCAGATTGACATACCAGCTTAAGCACAGCTGGAGTGCTTGTGGGAAGGGATAAATCTTCCTTCCCTTCAGAGTCTGCTGGCCTCAGCCTCTTCTGCATGTGAATCCTGAGTGTCCCCCACCACTCCCCTTGGCTGCCCAGATGCAGGGCCTGACCAAGGTATGTATTATTGGACTGAATGTGAGTGAACAAGATTGAGAGGAAGGTATAGGGTAAGCTGCCTGTTTACCTTGCCCCTCCCCCCCCCCCAAGGTGTGGGAGGCCTCCAAAGGAGCCCCAGGAAGGTAGGGCTGTGTGTGTGTGTGTGTGTGTGTGTGTGTGTGTGTGCGTGCGTGCGTGTGTTGCCAGCATATAGCAAGTATATTATAGCCCCCAGCAAACATTTGTCCAGTGAAGCTATGAATCAGGATGGTGACTTTTTAAACAGGCTTCCTTGGGAGTCACCCTTGCATGGAGTCTTGTGCCAGCATCCTTCTTTTGAGACCTAGATTCACTTTGGCAGTTTTTCTCCCCAAGTAGAGATATCTGTGGCTACTAGTCCGGCTTGCAGCAGTCCCCCATTATCTGCAGGGAACTTGGATGCCCCACAGAATGGAAAAATATATTTTTCCCATATATTTCATTTATAAATTAGTTGCAATAAGAATAATAATGGCATTGGACATTTTAAGCTGTGTACTATAATAAAATTATATCCAATGTATGAATTCTTTCTATAGTTTTCCAAGTAATATTTTTGGACCAGGGTTGAGTCTGGGTATCTGAAACAGTAGAAGAGTAAAAGCATGGATGGGGAAGGATACTCTATACATTCTTTATTTCTGGAGTTTGGAATTCTGAACAGAGGCATCTTTATTATAAGCTACTCTTATGTAGAGAGGAGATAGGAGAGAAACAGGACCAGGACTTTGGAGGAAAAGAATGGAAGCAGGTAAATGAGGCTCCTAAGTGGTGGAAAGTGAGCCACTCAATCTTTTTTTTTTTTAATTTCTGTATCCATTCTTTAATGAGTATCTGTTGGAAACACATAAACACATGAAGTAACAGAAAAGTTTCTAATAGAATAGAAGATACATGCCAGTACCCCCAAAATGTATAAAGCCTAGGGGCACCATAGAGCCCCTTATTTAACAGGACTCTCTGTGCTTGCCTTGCCCACAGAGCAAGGCAGTGATTGTGGGAGTTGTTGAGGAATCTTGGCTAATAGACCAAGAACAAAGTGGAAGGAGTGTCAGAGAGCCCTGAATGACTGTGACTTGGCATCACTTGCTCCTGGGCCTTGGAGGAGTTATATCCTTGTGTTGCTCTTTTCTGTCTCTTCCTGCTCTGTGTGGACTGAACTTGGATGGGGCCCCTCAGGCTAGCATTCTGGCCAGAAGGGCTCCTCCCAGCCCTTCTCTTAAGCTGAGCTGCTCTGTCCTGGCTCTCCTGGGCACTCAGCAGTTTGTTTCACAGGGTGGTGTTAAGGATCAGGGTGTGGAAAGTAGGAAATTAGTAATGACTGCACTGGGTGAGGGTGATGCTTGATTTTAAAGAAATACTTAAAAATTAATGGCTTTTCAGCAGCACAGCCTTCTGCTGAAGCCAGAAAGAAAAATCAAGATGGAGAATTTCCCACTGTGACGCCTTTTATTTCTGGAAAGTTGAGTCATTTAGTGATGATTTGAATATCAACAGCCCAGTGGCCCACCTCTTCCCAGACAGCTCCCTAAGGTGCTCGCTTTAAGAGAAGAACACATTTCCTTCCTTTAGTGTCCGGGGCAGCTCAGATAGAGTCTGGACTCCTGGGTTTCCTGCACCATTACTGGACCTTTGCTGGCCAAGATAGGGATCGATTTTAGCCTTGGCCCACTGTTCTAGTTGGAGTTAGAGCAGGCACTGTGGTGACTTCTGCATTAGAGGAAGCATGTAGGTTGATCTGACCTGGCTTCAAAGGGCTTCTGGGGTTATGCTGGGGTTGTGCAAGGACCCCTATGTCCTGAAGGACCCTTGAGCATGTGGCTGATGGTAGGCCTTGGTACACTGATCTATGGTTTCGCTAGGAATGAATAGAAGAGCCTCTAAGAGATTCTAAGATGTAACTTAGACAGTTACCTTCCCTGTTAGTTATTTAGGGATTGAGAAGGAATGTAGGCTAGTGCTGGTGATGTTGTTTTATCTGTCTCTACTAGGGTATTTGCTGAACAGAAAGATCTATTTCTTCCGCAGTGTCTTAGAGTGTTCAGTAGATAGCAGACTTAATCTGATTATGTTTTTTCCCTAGGTTCCAGGACATTAAGAACAACTTCTAACCAGGCCTGTTGTCTCCTCATTAATAATTGCTCTTGGATGGTGTTGGGGTTGGACTGGCCTGTTTAGACTCTTTTCCTACCTTGTCTGTGCCAGAGGCTGGCAAACTCCTTTTTCTTTTTTTGTACAGGGGCCAGGTAGTAAATATTTTAGGCTTCCCAGTAAAGAATCCATGTTGGAGCTGTTACAAGGGTGCTAAACACATAGAGATTTAAAAAATTACAAAATTTTCACTGATGAAATTTGGAATAAAATAATATTGAAAATTTTCTTTGTTACACAGGTTTGCTATTGAAAAGAATTGATATTATTATAGGAAAAGTAATGTTTTGCTGAATTGGAGCTCAAAGTTACTGTGTTCTATTACCAGATCACTTGTAGATGTTTGTCTATAAAAACATTCTTATTAGATTTTAGTTGTTCACATGAATAATTCTGGCTACTTGGGAAGATGAGAATGAGAGGATCACAGTTTGAGGCCAGCCCTGGCAGAAAAGTTTTTGAGACCCCTTCTCATCTCATAGTTAGGTACAGTGGCATACGCCAACCTGGAATACAGAAAAAAGTATTCAAGACTCCATGGAGAGAACTTGGACACAATTATGTGCTTCTGTCACCCTAGCAATAACAGAAAGCCTAAAATAGGTGGAATGTAGTCCAGGTGTGTTACAGGCAGGAAGTGTCAAAAATAATCAGCAAAAAGTAGGACTAGAGGTATCACCAGTTGTAGAGCACCTGCCCTAGCAAGCATGAAGCACCAAGTTCAAACCCCAGAATCCCCCCAAAATATTCTGTTTACCGGTCATATAGTACCAGACAGCAGTCCTGATATGACCCACCACTGTAGCTTGCCCATTGGACAAGTAGCACAGCTCAGAGGATCTTGGCTTTCGGTAAGCCTGGGAATATGAAATAGCCCAGGATTTCATGCTGCACCTTGTTTGAGCATCTAGAAGTAGTTGTCTGGATACCATCATGGGAGAAATCGTGTTTGTTTAGTAAGTAGCAGTAGAAAGATCAACCAGCAGGGATCCAGACTGAAGAAATTAGTCAGAGTCATGGTCACTGCCTTGGAAGAGCCTACAGGCTAGTTGGAGAGATGCAATAGGATTCCAGATACTGGTGAGTGTTGTTGCTGAGTGGGGTGAAGGTATACAGTAGGATGGAAGAGCTGTTTGAAGATACCTCTCTAGGACATTACAAGAGTTTTTCATGTGTCCCCCAAAAGTTCATGCCTAAGAAATTGAATTCCAAATTCAAATATTAATGACCTTTAGAGGTGAGGCCTTTGGAAGGAATTAGGATTAGATGAGGTTATGAGGGTTGGTCCTAGTGATAGCAGTAATGGCTGAGCAGGAAGAGGATGCAAGTCCTGAGCTAGCATATTTGGTTTGTTTGGTCATGTGATATCGTCTGCCATGTTATAATTCAGCAGGATACAGATACAGAGCAAATGTTAACACTGTGCTCTTAGACTCCCCAGCTTCCAGATCCATGAGCCAAATAAGCTACTCTTTTTAAATTCCTGGATCTCAGGTACTTTGCCATAACAATAGGAAGCTGACAAAGAGGTGCTGTGTGGCTAGAGATCAGAGTCCAGGGAGGAAACTTCCTTCCATCGCCCCAAAGTTGTGGGTGAGACAAGGAAATGAGTGAGTGTCTTTAGGCAGAAAGGAGCTTGGTAACTGGGAACTATGGAGAGCTGAGTGGCTGTGTGGGGAAGGAAGGGAGAAGAGTTGGAAGAGAGAAACCTTGAAGGTGTTTTGTTTTTTTTTTTGGGGGTCGGGTTGTGGGGCCTGAACTCTGGGTCTGGGCACTGTCCCTCAGCTTTTCAGCTCAAGGCTAGCGCTCTACCACTTGAGCCATAGCGCCACTTCCGGCTTTTTTCTTTTTGCTTATATGGTGCTGAGGAATCGAACCCAGGGCCTCAGGCTTGCAAGGCAAGCGCTCTACCACTGAGCCACCCCAGCCCCTTTTGTGTTTTTTTTTAAAGACTTGTGACGTGAGGCAGGGGTGTAGTTGTGGAGATGGGAGGGAAGGGATGGTAGGGGAAAAACAAAGGAGGAGGCAACAATACTTGATAAGAAATGTATTCATTACCTTGCTCATGCAATTGGTTCTGCTTTCTGGATTTGCATATAACTTCCCTGGAAGCTCACTGATTGACTGGTCCTGCTGAGGTCACAGAATCCGGCCTTGGACCAGCTCCATTGAGAGCCTCCTGAGAACTGTTGTTTCCCCCAAGGTGGAAGTGCTGAGCAGACAGACCAATGTGTGTCCAGTGTTGTCTTCTTTGGTCTCCCATCTTTTCCCCTTCCATTCTCATCTGAGGCCTTGCCGTGGGAGAAACATGTATTGTCATTAAGAATAGAATTATGATTGTATTGATTATATCATGTAGGTATGATAGCTCAAACCAGTAATCCTAGCCATCCAAGAGGCTGAGATCTCAGGATGGAGGTTTGAAGCCAGCCCAGGTAACTGGGAAACTGGGAAACTCATCTACATTGAGTTACCAAAAGAGCCAGAATATATACTATTAGCCTTGAGCAAAATGAAGCACAAGGACAATGCCCACGCCCTGAGTTCAAGCCCCAGGACCGATACACATACACACACAAAGAAAAATTAAAAATACAGTTATGAAGGCAGGTGTAGTACCTCACATCTGTAATTCTAGCGATATGTGAGATGGAGATCAGGAGGATTGTGGTTTAAGGCTAGCCCAGGCAAAAAGTAGTCAAAACCACATTCAGTAAATAAGCTGGGCATTGAGTGCACACCTGTTACTCCAGCTATGTAGGAGCTGTAGGTAGGAGCATTTCAGTCTGGGCCAGCTCAGACAAGAAAACTTGATACCCTATCTGAAAAATGAATAAATTAAAAAGAGCTCGGAGGTTGGGGGAGGCACAAAACTTAAGTGATAGAGCCTAGCAGAAGTCCTGACTTTAAATTTGCCTACCATTCTCTGTCCCCCAACCACAAAGAAATCAGTCATACGTAAATAAAACCACATATTGGTACTGATGACCCCTTGTTGAGAACACATGATTCTTTTGCTTCAAGGCCTGGGCTACTTTTCTTCCTCTACTTCCTCCTCACAAAGCAACAAAGCTAAGAAGCAGTGGGGCAAGGTTTGTAGCTTTTGGTCTACATTTTGCTGCCAGAGCTGGGTATGCCACTTAACTTTACAGATACTCAGTTTCCTGATAGTCACTAAGTTACTGGGGCTGGGCCACAGATTAAACTATCCACTAAGCATTTGGGAAGATAGAGAGTGCCATGTGGATGATAGCTGAGTACGTGTGTTTTTAAAAGGGGACTGACTGGGACAAGAAAAAGTGTGTGTGTGTGTGTGTGTGTGTTTCTTTTTTTGTGTATGTATTCTTTTGCCAGTCTGGGGCTTGAGCTCAGAGCCTGGGTGCTGTCCCCAAGCTCTTTTGCTCAAGGCTAACACTCTACCACTTTGAGCCATGGTGCCACTTCCCATTTTTTTGAGTGGTTAATTGGAGATAAGAATCTCACAGGGACTTTTCAGTGTGAACTGGCTTTGAATCGGCTTTGAACCACGACCTACAATCTCAGTCTCCTCAGTAGCTGAGATTACAGGCATGAGCCACTGGTACCTGTTTGTTGTTGTTGTTGTTTTGTTTTTGGTAGGTCATGGGACTTGAACTCAGGACCTGGGTGCTGTCTTGAGCTCCTTTTCCTCAAGGCTAGTGCTCTACCACTTTGGGCAACAGTACCACTTCCAGTTTTCTGGTGATTAATTGGAGGTAAGACTTTCTTGCCTGGCTTGGCTTTGAATTGTAATCCTCAGATCTCAGCTCCCTGAGTAGCTAGGATGATGTGAGCCATCAGTGCCCAGCTAAGGTTATATTTTAATTTGTACACTCTACACACATTAGGTCTCCTTTCTTTGTATATCTCTTTTCAGAGCAGCATGTTTCTTCATTTTTATCTTCTTGAAATTTATGTCCTTCAGCAAAAGTCCTTGGTTGGGGGAGCTGGCCTGGGAGAGCCAGCTTAAGACAAGTTGTATTTTGTCTTAAGCAAAGCACAGTACTCTTAGCAATTATTTTAGACTCATAGACATTATTTTAGGTTTACAGGGAAGAAAGGACAACATGTTCTGATAAGATTTAAGCGAGATTCAAAGAAGAAAACACAGAGAACTTAATGTGTTACTGTGTAGTGCCTTGGTTCCTGGTTGGGTAATTAGGCCTGTGGTTTAGCAGAGTGCACCATCTCAATACACAGATGGTTTTTATGTAAAAAAGTTTTTTCAAATGTTAATTTCCAGTGACTGATGTTCTCTGCCTAAATCAGTTTCCATTGTTTGTATTTGATAAGAACTGTATTTGAACTGCTCCTTTATAAGTTAAAGTCTTTTGTAATGGGATTTAACTTAGTGGTTTTACAGGTGTATGAAAATGTTAAGCTGTGTATTGTACTTGAGAGTTTGAGAATTCTTAGTTGCAGCTAATTTAAGAAGAGGGGAAAAAAATTAAAACAGGTGATTAGCAGCTGCTTTCGGTTTTGAATGCCTTTGCTTTGGGGTTTTGTGTTTGCTTGTTTATATACAAATTCATGTGGTTCTTTTGGGTCAGTCAACAGATAGGCCAGTGTCATACATCCACCCAACCATTTAGGGGTCTCTTCCCCAGTCCTTAGTGATGGTTTGTTCCTGTCTAGAGTGCTGGGCCTCTTTTCTCTAGTGATTCAGGCCTTCCTGAGAAAACAAAGCCATCCTGGCCTCATTTCTTCTTGAGGACAGCCTTATTCACTGGCACAAAGACACTCTCCTCCTATCCCTGAGCAAAGAACTAGGCCTCTCTTCGTAGCCAAGAACTGCAGATCATGGCTGCTGCTCCTCCTACCTACTCTTTGGAGTTGTGAATTTTTCTTATCCCCAGTGACAGCTTCTGAATAGCTTGAAGCTCCAGGATCCCCAAGGTCCCAGGAAACAGGGTATGCCACCTATGGGGAAATCATCAGGAAGCTTGGGGCAAGGGACTGGTTAAGGATTCTGGAGTTCAGCCATCCACATTCCACTTGTACAAGCAGAGACCTCTAGATCTTCCCAACTCTGTTCCAGACCTGGTGCCCCTCCTCTGGGTGCTGGGTTGTGTTTGTTTAGTCCCATCCTTGTGCTTGGAGGGTGAAGATACAGCCCCATACTGCTTACTTATTGATGACGACAGTGGGAGCTGTGCCACTGGCTCTCATTCCAGGCCTTTGTGACCACATCCTGTTCACTTAAAGGTGAAATCACGACCTGCCTGACTTGATTTTTCAGTTGAGGGGCTTTTGTTGTCTGCCTTTCTCCAGTAAGAGGACTGAGCTTTCTTTCAGAGATTGTATCAGTAAACAGGAAGGGCAAGTGTACTCAAGGGAGAAAAGCTTGCTGTTCAGATTAATAAATTCACCTTTTTTGGGTGTGGTAAAGGTGCTTTGCCAAGTCTCTTGACTGAGTCTTTGGCCTCTCCTTTGACCCTAGTGAACTTGATTATTTGTACAGTCAGAGTTCCTGCATGTCCCCATTTCCCTTCTAGGGTCAGCAGGTCACACTGTCCTTGCTACTTTTCTTGCATGGTGTTCAGTGAGCACCTCATGGGATTGTCTTTTGGGGGTACTTCTACTGGTGGGCTTGGCTTCACTAGGTTCTGGGTTGCAGACCTTGGTACTATTTATATCAGTGACAGGTTGCAGGGGGCAGGGGTAAAGTGGGGGAAGAGAAGAGACAAGAGAACTTGGTGAGATTTGTTTTGCTGTCTGGTTGGCATTTGTTTGGTTGCTGTGGAATCAAAGGTTCCTTTAGGCATGTGTCTGCAATCCGGTTCCTGGGCTGCAGTTGTCTTTTGTGAAGGTGGCAGGAATGTTTTGGGTTCAGTGTTGGCCAGGTTCTACATCAACTGCAGTCTGCTGAGGGGGTGGAAGAATGAGGGGCCAGTGGAGGAATGTCTTCCCTCCTTGCACAAAGGCACCGGATGGGACAGTGGTCACCCAAGGGAAGTGATCAATTCAGTCCAGAGGTCTTTTGGAGGATTGGGACGGGGCGGGGGGGGGGGGGGAGGAAGTTACCAGACTTGGGTATTAGGAAGGGGAATGTGGGATAAGGGGTCCCAGCTTGGAGCCAATTTTGGAGACTCATTGGCTCAAAGCACACAAGTGCCCCAGAGAGCTAAAGGGTGAAAAAATTCTGTGTATACCAAAGTACTAAGCTTAATGAATTTTAGCACAAATAGAGGAACTGTGGCTTTCAGAGCATTTCTTCCAGTCACATAGAACTTATCGTACCTAAAGTGGCCTGAATTAAAATATAAGCGTGTTCCCAAAGAATGTTGGGAAAATAAAAGAGCATCCTTAAGGGTGATCCTGATACTTTTCTGGAGGGTACCTGTGTCCATTCACAAAGCCCCTTAGGGCAGCTGTTTGGACCAGAGTTCTAGGTGGCCCTACCATCCAACAGCCATTACTTTCATTTTTTTCCTGGCATTTCTGGAGGGCAGGTTTTCTATCCCTGCCCTGTGCAGTTACCTGAACCCATTAGACCTACTGCTTGGGAGTGAGGGAGTGGGAAAACTTCAACTGAGAGCCACCCCATCAAGGGTGATTTTCAGTCCTTCACCGTGGCACACTGTGTTCTAATTCTGTGGCTATTTTAATCTTAATATGAATCCAGCTGCAAGAGAGATACAAGATAGGCCAGGAGTTACATTACGGGGTCCTTGAAGTCAGAAAGACAAGGGCTTCAAAGCCAGCTCTCAACTTAGGCAATTCTGGGCAGGAACATGCCTGGTTCTTTTACCTGTACAATGGGTTCCCTGAGGCTTGTAAGAATAAGCCCTAGGCATCAGTTTTATTGGGTGGTAGGTGCTCAGGCAATGAATCTGCTGTCCATGCTGTGGTCACCTGTTGATATCCCCACTGCAGAGACCTGAGCCCTGCTGCCTGTCCTAGGATGGTCCTGTTTTTTTTTTTTTTTGTCGGTTGTGGGGCTTGAACTCTGGGCCTGGACACTGTCCCTGCGCTCTTCAGCTCAAGGCGAGTGCTCTACCGCTTGAGCCACAGTGCCACTTCTGGTTTTCGAGTGGGTTATTGGAGGTAAGAGTCTCATGGACTTTTCTGCCTGGGCTGGCTTTGAACCAAGATCCTCAGATCTCAGCCTCCTGAGTAGCTAGGATTACAGACGTGAGCCACCAGCACCCGGCCTTGAGTTTAATTTTTAATTCCCTATGAATATTCTCCTAGCACACTGCCTGAACTGTGAAGGCCACAGTATGATATCACTTTGACTTGGTATGCTGGGAAAGTCTTCATCCCATCACTTAAGAAATCCCCCACAAGGGGCTGGGAAGGTGGCTCAGTGGTAGAGCGCTTGCCTTGCGTGCCTGAGGCCCTGGGTTCCATTCCTCAGCACCACATAAGCAAAAGAAAAAAGCCGGAAGTGGCGCTGTGGCTCAAGTGGTAGAGTGCTAGCCTTGAGCTGAAGAGTTGAGGGACAGTGCCCAGGCCCAGAGTTCAGGCCCCACGACCGGACCCCCCACCACCCCACCCCCCCAAAAAAAAGAAATCCCCCACGATGTCCCTGTGTTCAGCACCAGAGAAGCACTATAGGTAATTTGCTAGAAAGCCTTTTGTCTTTGAGTATGGTGAGAAAGTAGATGCTTGAAGGGAATGAGGTGGTGCTGGAGATTGGACTTTTACTTTGTGTGTGGGGGTTTCAGGAGCACTGTCCCCAGGTCTGCAGCCACTTGGAGGAGCCTTGAGTCTTCCATGAATTGAGGTCCATGGCTTAGGGAAGGAACTGGGCATGCCGTTGCCTGTGCACACTGCTGTTGGTGTATGTGTGGAAATGATGCCCTGCCTTGCTTTATGAAGGATTGTGGGTTCTCTTCAGTAATTTTGCATCTTCCTCCCCTCTAGTTTTGGGGACAGGTGCTCAGCTGTTTAAGGGTCCTTGCCTACTACATTTGGGCTCTGCTGGAGAGAATAGCAAGGGCTAAGCAGACGGTGACTTGGGGATTTGTGGGGGATGAATACTGGCCCCTCTGGCTTCACTTTCCAGCTGCAGAACTGAGGTGCCCCTTGCCATCAATGCTGTCCTTGCACACAGAGTGCTGTCTCCATGCTGGTGCTGTGCTCCCCCCAGCTCCCCCCCCCCCCCCCCCCCCCACGCACATGCACAGACAGGGATCCTAACTGATCTGCCGGCCTTGAGGTGGGTGTGATTTCTGGATGTTTGTATAAACCTATAAAGAGAAAGTACTAGAACTAGCACTAATTATTCTCTGGTTTCTTAGTTCTATTAAATATTAAGAAATACCTTATTGCTTCAAACTGAAGAAATTTTTTAGAAAATGAGAAAAGTGAATCTAACATTTTGTTTGATATTAAAAGTTAATTTATGATAAAACCAGAGGCCAAGACAAGTGTCGTCTCATTTCTTCATTTGGCGATGTAATTGACCCTTCCCACCTCTTCCAGCTTAATACTCATTCTGCAGACGCTAATGACAGGGTTTGGAGGGGCCGCACGGTTAGGGAGGCAGGGTGCACACAGTGCAGGACACACAGATCTCTATGGACTGCCCCATTCTGATGCTCTGTCTTGTCCATACAATTTCCTATGGGTGCTTGCTTCTGCAGCACAGAACTAAAACCGGAATGATGCAGAGAAGGCTACCATTCCCCCACTCCTGCCCCATCTAAGATTACATACAAATTCATGAAGTGTTCCTTTTTTAGTTTTTTTTTTTTTTAAAAAACATTTGCTAGGATTGTAACAAGTGGGATATAGGCTCAGTGTGTAGGGGAATACCAGACAGTTCCTGCCCACTGCCCTCCAGTGGGATCTTGGGTGAACCCAACTGGGGGAGGAGGGAGGTGTATGTTGTGAATTGTCATTGTTCTTTGTGAATCCTCTATGATTATTTTCAGAACTTGGAGTAGAATCCAGGTCTTGGTGCATGCCAGACGTGTGCTGTGCCATTGAGCTGTGTCCCTGTCTGTGTCTCAAATTCAAACAAATCTTAACATACAATCTCTCTTGGATGTAAATTTGTTTGTGTGTTTGGGTCAGCTTTATGTGGAACAGTGAAAAATTCCATTTCCTTGCAAATTATCTTTGTTGAGATTTAGAAAATAGACAAAAAAGAGCTTAGACTAGTCAGAATTTCATCTCTGGTATTATGATAGCTGGCTATCTGGAAGGAGGAATACTTTGTCTACACATACTCTTGACTTTTCCTTTTTTCCTTACCTGTACCTGGGCTGGAACTATTGGATTGGCCCACAGAAACCTCCCGGACCCCCGTGGAGTTGAGGTGTCTCTGAACAAAATGAGACTGACTTTCACTCAGGAGAAGGATGAGGGGACACCCAACTACAGTGTGTTGAACCGAACTAGTCCCAGACATTCAAATTACATGTAAATGCTTATTTGCATTTTGTTCTATAGTGGTGTTGGGTAAGCTTTGCTTGTTTTGGAGGACCTGACCTGCAGGCTTCATCCCATGTTATTCTTGAGATGAACCTCCCACCCCCAACATTTTCAAATGGAGAAGTCAAAGTCACCTGTCTGTGTCACACGGCCCACTGGGGAAATTAATATCTGACCCAGTTCTGTTTGCCCAGTGAGTTTATGGCTTGCTAAGTGGACTCTGTAATGATCCATTGACTGTTGCAACAGCATTTCCGGAGAATTTTATTTTATAGTTCTGAAGTTTTAGTCCATAAATCTTTTGAGCTGGAGAGCCATGTGGTTCTAGGAAAAAAACAAGTGTGCCATTTGTTTTTCATGCTGGCTCATCATCCCTTGCCCTGCTCGCTCTTTCTTTTTTTTTTTTTTTTTTG
>NW_012267223.1:12429688-12537294 GCF_000151885.1 Dipodomys ordii | reverse complement strand
AGCGCTCTACCACTTGAACCACAGCACCACTTTCGGTTTTCTGAGTGGTTTATTGTAGATAAGAGTCTCATGGACTTTCCTGCCCAGGCTGGCTTTGAACCACAATCCTCAGATCTCAGCCTCCTGAGTAGCTAGGATTACAGGTGTGAGCCCGGCTCTTTTATTTCATAGGAAAATGCTTGCCATATCTAAACAACCAACCATATTCAGAGAAATGTATCCTGATGTCTCGAGTGTATTTACCAGAACTTCATTTTGCTGATAAAAAAAATTGGAGCCCACTGTTCTGTAGAACTCAAGTCTGGGATGAATTCTGTGAAGTCATGTTTTGGCACAGAGACATGGCCCATGAGCAACACATCTATTAAAGGATATTTGCATTCATGCATGCTACCAAGTATAGTCAGCACCAGCTAGTGCCCTTCCAAATGTTTAGGGACAGACACTACACTGACACCACAAGTAGACAGATGCATAACATACCCTAAGGGCTCTGGAGGACAATGGGGGAACATGAGACACAGTAGTAGGCATCAGTTGAGAGCGTCAAGGAGAGCTGGCATTGGTGACAGGTCTTGGCCTGAAGTTAGGGCAGGATGGTGGAAGGGCCTCTGTTGAAGGGACTGGCATACTAGGAGCTCAAGGTACTAGCAGAATCAGGAGATGGGTGTATGAGGAAGTACATGGTGGGAGAGAGGCGGGTGATAGGCAAACATGGTATTGTAGCTCCCTTTGTGTTGAGCACTTACTATATTCTTGATGTTGTTACAGAACTTTATATTGCTTACTTTGTCATTCCTTATTTTATTTATGTAGAGATGTCAGCATAATTCTCTTTACCCCCAGTGGTAGGGATTAAACCCACAGACTCATGCTAGGCTAATGCTCTACTACTAAGCCACACTCCTTTCTTCATCTCAGCATCTTTTATAGGACATATGGGCACATAGAAACTCAGTAATTGTTTTTTTTTTTTTTTTTGGCAGGGCAGGGGTGAGGGTGGGGAGAGGAGGGGGGGCTGGTCATGGAGCTTGAACTGGGTTCCCAGATGCTGTCCTGAGCTTTTTTTGCTCAAGGCTAGTACTCTACCACTTTGATTCAGGTTTTCAAGTGGTTAATTGACGGTAAGAGTTTCATGGACTTTCCTGCCCTGGGTGGCTTTGAACTATGATCCTCAGATCTCAGCCTCCTGAGTAGCTAGGATTACAAGCATGATCTACCAGTGTCTGTTTGTTGAATGAATAAATGGACCCTTCCAGTGATGGGTAATGTAATATCTTTACATTTCACTTGAGGAAACTGATACGAACAGAATCCTTTTGTTCAGGTCTGTGGTCTTTGGTAGGTTCTAGTTTCAGTGTTGGAGTTTGTCAGCCCTCCACTAGGGCCCTTCTCCACTCTTCACCCCTCCCTATAAGATGTACCATCTGGTGTCAGAGGCTGTAATTAATACCCCTGACCATCCCTACCCTCAGTTGGTGTTTTCATCTCTTAGAAGAGAGAAGAAATTAGAAACTCCCAACTTCTATTTCTCTACATGCAGCAGTTAGTGGTGGAATGGGCCAAATTTAAAACAGATCCTTTGTCCAGGCAGTAATGCAGGGTCCAAGACTTAACTGTACAGTCTTGGCCTTGTCTTTGCTGGTTCTTGGTTTGCTCTAGAATGGGAACACAGAGGTAGGGATTGGAGAGCAAAGGAACAGATCATATTTGCTTGTTTGTTTATTTCTAAGAAATAATTGGAGGAGATTCTGTAGCACAAACCTTACTAATTGCCTTTCCCCCCCCTTTTTTGCTATTGAAATGTTGTGTAGTTTATGGAGGCGAGGATCCTATGCCCAGGATGCCAGATGATGTCGTTGGATGGCTGTTGGCTGTTTATTTGCTAGTCTGTCGTTAGCAAACACTGTTCTTGAGTTGGGAGGCCCAACAGTATTTGATCCCCCTCCTTCTTCATATCTAAATATATCTAACCAGTCAATCAATCTTGGCAGCCGTCAGGGCTGTGGCTGTCAGATTGAGTTTGCCTTGGATCCTCTGAACTATTGGCTTGTTTTTCCAGCTCTGAAGTGTATTCAAACAGTGATATACAAGTCGGACTTGCAAAGGTGCACTGAGGTTTAAGTTTGAGTATGTAAGATGGCATTTCTTTTTTCTCTGCTCTCTCATAGAGCAGAAGAGCCATGCAAAGGGAATGGCTTCACGCTTGGTGAGTGAGATGTGTGGGTGTGTTTTTCTGAATTGTCATTAATACAGACCTTAAAAAAATTTTTAGTTGTATCAGGAAAGCAAGTGAGAAACTGGCGGCTGATGGAAAATACTCCACGGCTGTCTGGTAGCAGGTAGAATACAGATGAAGTTGTGTGTTTTCAAGACCTGGCTCTGTGACCTTCCTGCCCTGCCTAGGGACTGAGTCCTGGGTCTCAGACAGTGCTGCTTCCATGGGCTGGAACAAACTACCTGCCTTTCTTTATGCTGCCTTTGGCTTCTCCTGTCCCATAGGAACAGCCTGGCTCCTGGTCTTTCTCCAGAGACTTGTTAAGGGACCGGTGGGAAGGCACAGGAGACTTAACTCAGCACCTGAAGGTCCCTGTTGATCTCCAGGGAGAGATTGTATGAATACACATCAGAAGTATGTGTCCCCAGATGCTCATCTGCAGAGAGGTTCTGTTCCAAGAGAGGGTGGGGTTGTTGCAGGCAAAGCCAGGCATACCACACCAGCCCCTACACCTCTGCTGGACTGTCCTCTTCCCCCTGTGCTGTGGTCTGGAGGGCTAGTGGCCATTGGCATAAGGAGCAAGCTCTCTTCCAGTGACAAGTGGCCAGAATGGATTTTGGAGAGTTCCTAGGACTTAAGTGGGTTTGGAGCAGGGTGAGTTAAAGGCAATTCAGCAGCTTGGACACCAGGAACGTGGAAGTATAGAGGATAGATCTTGTCTTCAAGCAGCTCCCAGAATACAGAGGATAATTCATGCGAATAAATGAACTAGAATAGAAGAGTGTTTTACCAATTGTGGATCAGGACATCTGTCTGTCCCCTTTTCATGGTGTCTATAAAGAGGTTTTTATTTTTTATTTTTGGTGCCAGTCATGGGGCTTGAACTAAATGGAGGCCTGGGGTGCTGTCCCTGAGCTGTTTTTGCTCAAGGCTAGCACACTATCACTTGAGCCATAACTCTTATTTTTGGATTTTTTGGTAGTTTAGTGGAGATTAGAGTATCAGACTTTCCTTCCTGGCCTGGCTTGGAACCTCAATCCTCAGATCTCAGCCTCCTAAGTAGCTGGGATTATAGGCATGAGCCCCAGGCACCTGGCTATGAAGATTTTTTTTTCTTTTTGAAATAAGGTTATTATATAAGCTAGGCTGGCCTTAAATTCATTTTTTGGGTGTTTTTTTTTGGGGGGGGGTCCGGTCGTGGGGCCTGAACTCTGGGCCTGGGCGCTGTCCCTCAGCTCTTCAGTTCAAGGCTAGCGCTCTACCACTTGAGCCACAGCGCCACTTCCGGCTTTTTTCTTATGTGGTGCTGAGGAATCAAACCCAGGGCCTCGTGCATGCAAGGCAAGCGCTCTACCACTGAGCCATCTTCCCAGCCCTGGGTGTTTTTTTTTATTTTTTTAAATTTAGTTATTTTTGCCAGTCCTGGGGCCTGAACTCAGGGCCTTGGGCACTGTTCCTGAGCTTCTTTTGCTCAAGGCTAGTACTCTACCACTTGAGCCACAGCACCACTTCTGGCCTTTTCTGTTTATGTGGTACTAAGGAATAGAACCCAGGGCTTCATGCATGCAAGGCAAGCACTCTACTACTAAGCCACATTCCCAGCACTGGCTTTGAATTTTCATTATTCTTGTCCCTGGCTTCTGACTTATGGTATTATGGCACGTACTGCCATGTCTGGCTATAAACATTTTCTCCATAGCAATTCTAAGACTTTGTCTCTCTTCCTTTCCTGAATATGTTGTGGAATTTTCCAGCCTACGTGACCTGTGTTGGAATTGTTGCTATAATGACTGATAGGATATGTATTCCTTTGTTTAAAAAGTCTCAACTTTGGGCTGGGGAGTGACTAAAGTGGTAGAGTGCCAGGTGAGCAAGCAAAGTGGAGCAGTCTGGAAGCAGGGGGAGGAGGAGTAGGGAGGAGAGCATTTTCTTACCTAGTCTTTGAAGGGTGAATAGGAGCTTACTAGAGAGATAAGGACAGCAGAATTCCAGAAGGAAGGAGCAGCATGCCCAATGGAACTGCAATGCAAAAGTGCATAGTGTGCTGACCTTTTTTTCCTCCTCAGTCTGTGAGGGCAGAAAGGTTTTTTTTTTGTTTGTTTGTTTTTGTTTTGTTTTTTGTTGGCTGTGGGGCTTGAACTCTTGGCCTGGGCGCTGTCCCTCAGCTCTTCAGCTTAAGGCTACTTCTCTACCACTTGAGCCACAGCGCCACTTCTGGTTTTTTCTGCTTATGTGGTGCTAAGGAATCGAACCCAGGGCCTCATGCATGCAAGGCAAGCACTCTATCACTGAGCCACCTTCCCAGCCCAGATAGTTATTTTATACTGTGGAATTTTCTCTGCTAGGGATTTCCAAACCTAGTTGCATCTTGTTCACTTGGGGTTGTTTATGGAAATGCTGGCTGAGCTAGTCTTCATGGCTGCTTTGGCTTGATAGCATGCCACCACAGTTTTTTCTGCAGCAAGCCCAGGTCACACCACCCTCTTGGCTATGTCAGAATCACAGCAGGTGTCAATGGACTCATGCTGTGCTGTTCCTTGCTCACTACCTGTGGGGAAGTAGAAGAGATAGTGGTCATGGTTTCTGAGTAACCTTGAGAAAGATCTTGACATCTAACCCTGTGTGTCTCCTGGAAATAAAGAGCTAGAAAGACCATCCTCTGTGTGGATGGAGCCCTCTGTGGGACCTGACATCTTCTCAGCTCCTATTGTTTGTTTACTTATGGGCCGGTATAGGGCTTAAACTTAGTGGTTTTTGTTCAAGCACTGAAGCATTTGAGACACAGCTCCGCTTCTGGCTTTTTGGTGGTTAATTGGAGATGAGTCTTACAGACTTTGTTGTTTGGGCTAACTTTGAACCAAGATCCTTAGCTAGGATTACAGGAGTCCAGCTTTTGTTCTGGGTTTCACATGGGAAGAAGATGGTTCAGTGTTGTGATTCGAGTCTAGGTAGTGGAGAACTTGTTAGGAAAGGAAGAGACCCAGCCCTCACCTGTGTCTGGCACTGGCCAAGGGTCATAGGAGTCATATCTAATGTCCATACTGTTCCTACAGGATAGGGCTGCCATCTGTTTTGTAAGTGGAGAAACAGACGCATAGACAGTTTGCCTCACTTTTTCCAAGGCCACACAGAATGCTACACCTTCAAGACTTGACTTACCCCATGTCCCTGGTCAGTGGTGGGGTGAGGGGAGGGGAGGTTTTCAGAGGAGAAAAGAGCTAGTGTAACCCCTGTCCTCCCTCCCATAAGAAGAATAGAAGACCGAATAGAGGGCCTAGGAATAAAGTATCATTAACCAGGCTGGTAAATCAATAGAGTAATTAAAAATCAAACACTTTAAAACACTGTTGCCAGGTTAATTGCAAACCAACATGGAAATGTTAAAACTTGCCCAGCCCCTGGGTTTGAATTATTAACTGAGTGAGTTAATTTCAAACCATCACTTTGGGTAGCTGTGAAAGCCGAGGTTAGCAGAAGGGGAATTTGGGTATGTTTTCCTGCTCAGGCCTGCCATGCTGACAGGGTCTTGTTATCTTGAGCTGCTGTGTGCATTTTTAATTACAATTATTTTAAATACTAGGTACAACCTCACAAATTTAGAAAGACGATGGAAAAGGACAATTTGAGTCAATAAAAGGTTAGATTACATATGTCTTTGCTGATGGAAGAAGTGCTACTCTGTGGTGCTGTATCCCAATGTTTGGTGGGAGAAAAGAGACTTTTAAAATCCTTTTGAGGGCTGGGAAGGTGGCTCAGTGGTAGAGTTTGATTCCTCAGCACCACATAAGAAGAAAAAGCTGAAAGTGGTGCTGTGGCTCAAGTGGTAGAGTAGTAGCCTTGAACTGAATTGCTGAGGGACAGTGCCCTGGCCCAGAGTTCAGGCCCCACAACCGGCAAAAAAAACAAAAAAAATAAGCCAGGCGCTGGTGGCTCATGCCTGTAATCCTAGCTACTCAGGAGGCTGAGATCTGAGGATCGCGGTTCAAAGCCAGCCTGGGCAGGAGAGACTGTGAGACTCCTATCTCCAATAAACCACCAGAAAACCGGAAGTGGCGCTGTAGCTCAAGTGGTAGAGCGCTCGCCTTGAGCTGACGAGCTGAGGGACAGCGTCCAGACCCAGAGTTCAAGCCCCACGACCGACAAAAAATAAATAAATAAATAAAAAATCCTTCTGACTTTCACTGTTTGTCCCCAGGCTGCTCCCTAATCTGCCACCCATGTGGCTTTTGGATGTACTTTTCTGCCCAAAGAGGCCACAGTCCTGGGGTAGGCAAGATCGAGAATTTGACCTCCCTAGATCCTCAGCGATGTTGACCCCACTATGCTTCTGTTAGATTTCAGTAGAGACCTTGCTATAACTGCCCTGAAGGCTGGGTAAGACTTGGCATGAACTTCACTGAGTTAAATCCTGTGAGCTTCGATGCCAACTTGCCTTGGCTCCTGGTCCTAGAAGAAGGTTCTGGACCTTATTCTCTTCTCATTCATACATCAACCACATGGAGCTTTGCAGCAAGGTACAGGGTGCCCAGATCTCATGGTGACTGGCATGAATGACCTCCCCAGAGTTAAGAAACCCCACAGTGGAGTCACAGCACAGCACAGCTCTTAATGAGAATAGTATTTTACTGTGGTATGCATAGCATCCACACACACACACCCCACCGCCCCCCTCACCTGCCCGTCTTCCAAGTATAAGATGGTCTAGTTTGATCCCTAGGAGAATCCTGTAAGATCTATTATATAGTTGTTCTGTACATGACATACCCAGGGTAGGCTCAGTAACTTCTCCAAGTTTCTTGTTAATTTGTTAAATGGGCTTTTAAAAAAGGAGCTAAATGTAAATTTCAGCTCCATAAAATAGTCACATTTCAAATGCTCATGGCTCAAGTTAATTAATTAAAAACCAACATAAACTAGTACTCTTGCCACAACTACAGCAAATGTTCAATGTTTGTTCTGCTCAGACAGCTGTGGGGTAACATTATGAGATGGAACTGTGAAGAACAGTGCTTTGAATCCAGCTTGGGCATTGACAGAAAGGAGAGCCTTGACAGTTTGTGTATTTAGAATATTTATTACTGCTTTTGACCTTACTCCTCCCATGACAACTTGGAGAGATCTTTGAAAAATCATCGGAACTAAGGAAGAGCTCTCTTAATCCCACAATTTATCTTTTGGATATTGTCATTAATGCTTTGGTGCATTTTCTTCCATCTTCTCAAGGCAAAAAAAGAGAAACTAATATGCTTTTGTAATGTGAATCTTTTCTGATGTCATATGACATACTTTCATGTCATGGCTCTTGTTTATATGGTATGTTGGCTTATGATTATACTTTGTGACTTATGATGTGATTTTTGTGGTTCACAAAGTATAATCATAAGTCATGTATAGTCAAAATCATGTATCTTTGTATACACCAACTCCTTAGTAGTATCTGTAATCACTTCCTTACAGTGTACCTGAGAGTAGAATTTTTGGGCTAAAGACTATGGATGTGTGTGTGCATGTGTGCACATACGTGCTGGTACTGGGACTTGAACTCAGGGCCTCGCACTCTCACTTGGCTTTTTCGTTCAATGCTGCCGCTCTACCATTTGGGCCACACCTCAACTTCTGGTTTTTTTTTTTTTTTGTTGGTTAATGGAGCTAAGAGTCTCTTGGACTCTTCTGCCCAGGCTGGCTTCAAATCACAATCCTCAGATTGTGAGTAACTAGTATTATAGGCATGAGCCACCATTGCCTATACAATGGATATTTTAAAGGAAATTATACACAGACATGTGTATGTGGTGTAAATTATATGTATATAGTAAATTATATCTTATTTTTATGATTATGAAATACATAAAAGGTCATATATATATACATGTAATCATTAAAAATATTTTTTATCTTACATTACTTCCATAAGGAAACTGTTTCTATGTTATAGTGTCATCAAAATTTTGTGAGATCAACATAAAGTTAAAATTTTCTGTAAGGTCAGGCACTGGTGGCTCACACCTGTAATCTTAGCTACTCAGGGAGCTGAGGTCTGAGGATTGTGGTTCAAAGCCAGCCTGGATAATAAAGTCCATGGGATGCTTTATCTCCAATTAAGCACCAAAGAACCAGAAGTAGAGTTGTAGCTCAAAGTGGTAGAGCACTAGCCTTAAGCAAAAAAGCTCAGGGATGGATGGATAGACAGACAGACAGACAGACAATGAGTGGTATAGGCCTGGTGACGTAGGCCTATAATCTTAGCACTTGGGAGTTTGAGGAAGAAGAATCATGAATTCAAGGCCAGTCTGGGCTGCATAATGTGACCTTGATTTACCAAACAATTTCACCACCAGCCATGAATGAATGTTTATTAAATTGGTAGGGATGAGAATGTGCTCAGCCAGTAGAGTACTTACCTAGCATACATTAAGCCCTGGGCAAAGGAGGTTCTAATGATAGAACCTTCCCCTCCAAAAATAGTGCTGAATGGTAAGGCCTAATTTTTAAAAGACTGGAGCTTTCTGGCTTCACTTGGGATCAGTTCATTTTTTTTCATTGCCTCCTTTCATTGTGGTCTGACAAAGCATCTCTTTAGGGTTTGTTGACCTGCCTACTTCCCTCCAGCACCCTGACCTACCTGCCCGTGTCTCTTATTTGGTTAACATTTATCCAAAGTTGAGGGTGGTCATAATTTTCCCCTGAGTCATAACTTTCTGTGTAACCATCTCAGGAAATCCCCAAAATGGGTGTAGATAGAGGGCAGAATGGAGTGGATCAGCAGTGCAGTAGACTTAGAAAATACCACAAAGTTTGAAAGTTCAAATGAAAAAATTCTCACCACACAGACATAATCATGTTTGGCATAATGATATAGTTCAGGGACATATCTTAAAATGTACCTACTTTTATTGTTATTATGCAAAGAGGCAAAAGGTGCCTTCTACCATAGAAAGAATAAATGACACAAATGAGTAGAGAGGGTTGCTCACCATCCTGGTCTCCCATTCCCACACTGAGCACCCCTTTTTCCATTCTGCACAGCTCCAGGAGACAAGTGTGCCTCGGAACATGATTAGAAGTTATCGCTCAGGTAGGAATGAGGACATGCACCTATTATAATACATACTTACATGCACCTATCATATTGCTTAATTGCTTGCAAAAATTGGCTTGGCATCTGTTGTTAACACCATAATCCTAGCTACTCAAGCAGCTGAGATTATGGTTCAAAGCCAGACAGGGCAAGAAAGTCTGAGAGATAATTATCTCTATTAACTACCAAATAGGAAGTGCAGCTATGGTTGAAGTGGTAGAGCACTATCCTTGAGCCAAAGCTAAAGGACAGTTCCCAGGTCCTGAGTTCAAGCCCTAGTTCTGGAACACATACAAAAAAATGATTGCAAAAACAAATCTGGAATTAGGAAAAGGAAAGGACATTGGGATGTAAAATCCTTCAGTTTTGGGCGTGTTGGGGACATGAGTGATCATCTGGTTTCACTTTCTCCTTTTATAGATGAGAAAACTGAGCTGTGGTAAACATTAGTTAAGTGTCTGCCCCAGGTCAACCAGCTAGTAGTTAGAATCAAAACTGAAATAGCAGGTTCTGGGGTTGTATCTCTGTCTGCTTTTCTTCTTTAAGTGAAGATATTGATCTATTTAACAAAACTTGAACAGAGGCTGTACTTTTGGTCTAGTTTCAGTTGCAGAGCCGAATCCTCTCCTATCTAGTTTAAGCAGAAAGGAATTTGTTGGAGGGCAGTGAGATGCCTGCGAAAATCATTAGTAAATGGAGAGACACCTCCATGCATGCTTGTAGGAATCCTTCTCAGGGCCACGAAGTACATTTAGGTCTTCAAGTAGCTATTGCCTATCTAGTCACTCTGAATCTGGAAGGTGATGCCGCCACTGCTTGGTTCAGAACCTCATGCCACCGTGCTGCCCAGTCAGGAAGCCACAACTGCTGCCTCTCCCTGCCATGCTTTTCTCCTGACAAAATAGCTGATCTGTGAGGAGTTAGTGTAGACACAGGATATTGCTGCAGAATGACCAATCGTCTCGCTGGCCACACTGCCAGAGGAAGCAATTAAAGCTCAGAATATACCACTTCCCCTTTTGAACTAAGCTGTGGGGTGATCTGAAATAGTAGTCCTTAATTTTCCAGATCTTGTATAACAGAAAGCTTGTGGGGAGGAGGCTGGAATGGGTAACAGCACCCACTTCCCAGGTTTGCTCAGCATTGGAGTCAAGAGACCAGATGATAGGAAATATGCTTGAGCTGTATCCTATGGCCATGAAAAGTAGACAGAGAAGTACAACAACAATAGCAACAAAACAGCAAGACAATTGGAGAGGCATGCAAACTACAGAAAGGCCAAAGAAGGATATGCAGAATGGCATCTTAGAGTATCAATATTCTATACATATCAGAACCAGAATGTGTTTCATGTAGTTTTGTTGTAATTTCACAAACACAGGCCAGCCTGGATATGCAGCAATTTTCACTTAACCTGAGTGAAATAAAGTTCAGGCCTAGATCTGGCTTGAGGATTGATGAAATCTCACCTAACCCTTGAACTTGTATTCTAATATTTGTTACAAAAGCCTTTTTTTTTTGGTTAAACTTCCTCAGTAATGCTTTCCCTTCCTTTTTGTCTGGTGTTACCTTCTTTATACTGTTGAGGAATCTTACATTCTTTTCTCATAGTTGAAAAAGATTCTTTGTTCTATCTCACAAGGATGCTGTGTAGCATTTAATTCTGTGCACACTGGGCATTGCAAGTCATACATGCTGTTGGGACAATTGTCTTGGTTTCTAAATTTTTAACACTTCTAGTGGAACTTCTGGGTACACTCCTGAAAATTCTTTATATAGACAGGGTATGATTGATTGCCATTCCCAGTCATTGCCAGCTTCTTGGGTGTGTCCACTGAGTGCCTATTTAGTGTTTATACATATAAACACTGAATGTAAAAGTGATGGGGTTTATGTATCTCTGTAAGGTGTATTTATGAACATACAGCCTGATTAAATTGAGAAGGGAACAAAGAGAAAAATGGATGGAAGGTCAAGAATTTGAAAAAGAGTGGTATAAGGTGTAGTGACTAGTCCATTTATGTTCCTGAGAACAGGTGATTAGCAGCCTTCCCAGGCTTCAGTTGGTCAAGAAGGTCAGCTGTGTCACATCCTACTGGGTGGTAGAGACCAGGGGAGGGGAGAGAGGATGCCTAGGAAAATGAAGATGCAGTTTCATCACCAAAGGAGTTGGCTTGCTTATGTGGAAGCCCTGGTAGTAATCAACTTGTATGTAGAAATAATGACAGAATACAGGCTGTGTGCCAGGTGACGTGGACTTGTGAGTGGCCAAGGAGGCCAGAGGCTCATGGGGAGATTAAGCTAGGCAGGCTTCTTGGAATAGTTGAGGATGAAGACATGAAGATGGATGTTGTCATGTGATTAAGAATTCAGTAATGACTTAGGCACTATATTTAAGGCATGTCCAGTAAGAATAAAGGCACTGTGTGTGTGTGTGTAAATGTAATGCGTGTAATGTGTAAGTGTATGTGTATGTGTATATGTATATGTGTAGGAGCTGAGATATACCAGCCTGGTGGAAACAGGGAGTAGTAGTAACTGGAGATGATAAAGCTGTGTTCTCTGTCCCCATTGTCCTCCTCTCTTACCTGTGGCTTCAAGGATGCCTGTTCCTGCAGCAGAGACCCACAAGCCCCCTTTGCTAATTCCTGTTCTGGCTGCTTAGGAGCAGCTGGCTGAGTTAGCCCACTCTGCCTTTGAACTGGTGTTCACCTGCTTACATTAAGTGGGTTCTTTCATCTTGCCCAAGCAAGATTTCTTTTTTTGTTTAATTGTGAAAATAGAGTACAGAGGGGTGACAATTACATGGGCAAGATAAAGAGTAGATTTCTTATCAAGCATTGTTGCCTCCTTCTTTGCTTCCCCTTCCCTCCCCCTGCCTGCCCAGCCAAAGTTGTAAAGTTTGTTTTTTGACATAATGACTTGTACATCTCATTGTTGCAATGGGTCCATCTGTATCCCTGTAAAATTTCTTTCTTTAGGTGATTGGCTATTGAGCCAGCATGAGATTAGAGTTGCTTCTTCTCCATTTCTCCCTTGGACCTTTTTGAGAGTCTAGATAGAGAAATCACTGCCAGCATCTTTGCAGTTTACAAAGCATGTTTGCTTGTAATCTCATTTGATCCTCAGTGAAACCAAGCTCACCCCAGAAATGCTCATTTCATAGATGAGGAGACTAAAACCCAGACTCATGAAGTGTCTTACTGAAGACCTAACAGCCAGGAGCAGATGGCAAAGCTGGAGGCCCAGTTCAGGTCTGGATCCAGTTTGTTTCTCTCTGCTCTAAGTCTAGCCATTGTCAACTTAGACAACTTAGATCTCAGTAGAGATCTATTATTGATTCAGTTCAACTAAACAAATGTGTCCAAAATTATTTGAGCTTCTTACAACACACCACACACAACTATCGTTCTTTCTACCTGCCAGCACTCATATCCCTTCTGTTCTCCTCAGGGAGTCTCTGAAAGTCACAGTCTTGTGGGTTAAGAACCAGTATGTAAGACTTTGACCTCTCATTACCCCATGTTCTGGAATTGGAGAAACTTCTGTGATTTTAGATTGTGCTAAAAGTTTCATTTTGAGGTATGTTACCATCTTCCTAATCCTCTAGATGAGCTTTCTGTGCCCAAGCTAAACATTTAGACATTTTGGAAACAAGTATTTTAATCTTTTTGAAAACAGGACATCTCAACCTTTTTCCACATTCAAGAATTTATGCTTTCAGGGCTGGGAAGGTGGCTCAGTGGTAGAGCGCTTGCCTTGCATACAAGAGGCCCTGGGTTTGATTCCTCAGCACCACATAAGCAAAAAGAAAAAAGCCAAGTGGCGCTGTGGCTCAAGTGGTAGAGCGCTAGCCTTGAGCTGAAGAGCTGAGGGACAGCGCCCAGGCCCAGAGTTCAGGCCCCACGACCGGACCCCCCCCCCAAAAAAAAAAAAAAAAGAATTTATGCTTTCAGCCTTGGGGCAGGGTAATTGATAAGACCTGCAGGTCAGTGAGATCCCACTCTTCCATCCCGAACCCAGGGGAGGGAGGGAAGACACACAGTTATTCTGGTTGCCATTTTGACCCACAGATGCTTTTTCTTTTTGGTGCCAGTCCTGGAACTTGAACTCTCAGGGTTTGGATGCTATCCCTGAACTTTTTTGCTCAAGGCTATGCACTCTACCACTTGATCCATAGCTCCATTCTGGGTTTTTGGTGTTTAAATGGAGATAAAGAGTCTCACAAATTTTACTGCTTGGGCTGGCTTCAAACTGCCATTCTCAGATCTCAGCTTTCTGAGTAGCTAAGATTATAGGCATGAGCCCCAGATGTGTTTTTAAGGTCCTTAAGAAGAGAGCCAGAAAAGGAAGAGGTAAGCCCAGACTTGGATCAGGAATCCAGTTCTCCATGGCATTCCCTTGGAACTGCTTCTGCCTTGTTACATCACCCATTTGCCTTGTGTCACAGTGACTGACTACTCAATTGGAATTCTGTGTCTCAGAGAAAAGGCAGGGGATCCGGGGCCCTGGACAGGTGAATGGGCTCCAGTATGGTTGTGTCTAGCTAATACTTGTGGAGAACCTACACCTCTCCAAGCTGTGTGCTTGTTCACCTTGGCAGTGACCTTCCCTAGAAGAGTGGTCATCTCTACCACAAGTACTTCAAATATATTTATCCACAAATGTATTTCCCTGGATTCTACAAGTGGCATGATGTGGTAAGAAATACGGCCGTTCCTTTCCCTCTCTTCATTAGTTTAAAAAATTAATTTTTTGGTTGTTTTTGATTGAGTCTTTTATCTTGTCACTATTTCATTCTGCCTTAGAAGTTGGAGCATTATGAGAATTTTTTTCTTTTTCTTTTTAAATTGTAATGATGCTGTAGAGGGGTTACAGTTACGAGTAAGGTAATGAGTACATTTCTTGTGGAGTATTGTTACCCCCTCCTTTGTTTTTCTCTTACTATCCCTTCCTTACCCCACTTCTCCTCCCCCCGAAGTTGTAAAGTTCATTTCCAACATAGTGTCTTGTGAGTCTCATCCTGTGCCCTTATTTCAGCATTTTGTTATTCCCCTTCCCCTCTCCAAATTAGATAAATGTATATACAAGATGCAGAGTACCAAAATCAAATACAATGACAACAGGAGATAAATCATAGGGAGAACATACAAAAGAAACAAAAGAAATTCACATAGTACATTAAAAACAACAACAAAGAAAAACATCTTGTGTTCATATCTTGGGGTTCATTTCACTTAGCATCATTTTATATGGCCATATAAGCTTTTCTGCTCATCTCATAAGATTGTCCTAGACATATACTAATTACTGTATTATGAGGGATTTTTAAGTTTCTTCCTTTGTTTCTTAGTTTATTAAAGTTTTGGAATGTTGGCAGGTCAGATTTTTGGAGTGGGCCACTAGGATAGAAGATTCCAGAGTTGTTCTCATACCTGTGTGGGCTTAGAATATTCTTTCTGCTAAGTAGTTAGGCTTAGTTTTACATGCCACAGTGAACAGTTGGTCCGCTCTCTTGCTCTGACAGTTCTAACAGGTCAGCGATAGCTGCTACTCGCACCATCTTGGTTTTGCGCATTCACATGACTCTGCAGATAACATGAGAAGTAGCTATTTCATTATTTCCTTATGAAAACATGACCCCAAATCTTTTAGAAGCCAAGTCTTTACCCTCTCACTTGTGTAGCTCTTTCTGGTTGCTTAAAACATGAGTTTTCGGAGTCATAGGAAATAAAACCCTGTCTGTCTGTACTACTGAATCAGCCTTCCCTCAGCCCTTCCCCAAGTGCCTCCGAGTTCAGTTCAGTTTTTCTTTTCCCATGTGCCCTGTGCTAGGGGGAGATGTGGTCTCCCCTGAAGCTTTATGAAAGGATGTCTTTATTCAATTTGACTGTTGCTATTATGTGGTGAAACATTCAATAAAAGTCGTGATTTATGAGACGTGTGGTTGTGGTTGATTTTTTTCTTTTTTGGTTGTTTTCTCCACCCTCCCCTTGCCTTTTTTTCCCTTTTCTTTCTTTTTTTCTTTTTCTTTTTTTGCTTTGTCACGTATCAGTGAGAAAAGCCAGGCCTGATAATTTCCTGGCATATCCTGTGTTCAGTTAAGAATGTCAGTTGTCAGCCTGCCAGGAAGTTATTTTTTGGATTGGCCCCTCTCTCTTTTTACCTCTTACCACAGTCTTCTATATACAGGCAAGAGGCCCCACTTGGGCCTGCAGGCCAGTGATAGGGGCTGTGGAATACTGTGGAGAGAGGTGCGTGGCCCCTTACCCTTTGACCTCCCTTCAGTGCCCACTTGGACATCTGCAGGTCAGCTTGGGATTGTTGAGTAGGAAAAGGCGGGCAGGGAACTTGGACCTTCCAAGGTTTCCAAAGTCGTCTTTGCTTGCTTGCTTTCCCTTATTATTTTCTGGACGTATGTGCCTGTTGGATAAAAGGCTCTCAAGTAAGCAGGCCCAAGCATACTGTATATTGGCTGCTGATAATAGGCTAATTGGCCTGAAAGCAGTTTGTCACAAAGATGCCCATGCCAGGGGGGTGGGGGTGGAAAGGAGGACCCCCCCCCAGTAAATGCCAGGTTGACTCTTTCCACCTCTCCCCTCCTTGTGCTCTTATTATTAGCTGCTTGCTGAGATGTATCTGAGGCTTTATAGAGCCACCCACAATAGCATCTTAAGCACCTGGTTAAGCCCCTGTGCAGCACCATCTGGAATAGGTCTGGAATAGTGAGCATAAAGACTTCTTTAACCTGCTCACTCTTCTCAGTCCACACTTTGATTTGGATGGGGGGAACTTGACAACAGGATAGAACTATGGAAGAACTTCACTCTTCTGGTCTTAGAACAGAGAGGGCAAAGTAGATACTGATTGTGGAACCTAGGAACATCCATAGGGCTAACTGGCAAGGGTGTATTTAAGTGGAGGTTTTCAGACCTTGTTGGGTGAACTGTGTAACTAAGCCTGGAGCTCCTCACCCAACACCAAGTGAAGCTGGTGGGTGTTTTGCCTTCTAGTTACTTACATGTAGCAGGGCAGGAAGTCCTGTGTTTGGGGGCACCCTGGGTCCTTTGAACTTGCATATCACCTCATGATAAGATATTGCCAAGTTATGTCCCTGCCATGTGTGTCTGTCTTTTACTTTTATTTCTGCTTGTGTTGCCATCCAACAGGACTTGTCATACAGTGATTGAGGAGGCTGTCTCTCTGTACCCTCTGCAGGCTCACCTGTATGTTTCCTATTGTCCTGGAGTATAGAAAAGTCCATTGCCTGGAATTCTGTCCTCACCAAGCCTTTTTGTATGTAGGTCCTAATTCTCATTCTCTTTCCCCTCTCCTTTTTCCTTTCTTTCTTACCCCTGTGCTAACTGGGGCTTGAACTGAGGGCCTGGGCACTGTCTCTGGGGTGTTTTTGTTTTTTTTTTCTCCCAAGCCTAACTAGCGCTCTACCACTTCAGCCACAGATCTACTTTCAGCTTTTTGGTGGTTAATCAAAGATAAAAAGTCTCCAAGATTTATCTACTCGGGTTGGTTTCACTCAGTCTTCAGATCTCAGCCTCCTGAGTAGCTAGAATTACAGGAGTGAGCCATTGGCGCCCAGCTTTCTTTTTCAGACAAGATGTTGCTTTATAGTCTAGGCTGGCCTAGACTGTAAAATTTGAGATCCTTTTGCCTCTGCCTCCCAAGTGCTAGGATTACAGGTGTACACCATCTCATCCAGTTGTTGCTATCCATTTTTAAAAGGTCATCTTCTTTGAGGCCTCTCCCGAATTCTTCTTCCATATAGTTCACTCTTCTCACCCTCTATAGCTGGCCCTTTCAGGACTAAGTAACACATCTTTTCCTAGTCTTTCTTATTCCTGTCCAGTGTCTTCCACTCATGAGTTACATGTTGAGGACAAGGACTTACCCTGTGACTGTTGTCCCATGGAACTTTGGCAGCAAGGAAATTCTCATTCTTATGCACCTGGTCATTGGGACATTTGAAATGTGCCTATTGCCGCTGAGGAGTGGAAATTTTAATGGCGCTTAATTCTGCTTAATTTAAATTTCAGGAGCTATGTGTGGCTGGTAACTTGGTCATTGTGGATGTGCAACTTGGTGGTTTTTGTTTTTTGTGTTTTTGTACCTTCAAAGGCATGGGCATGTAGCTATTGCTATTTACAAGAAAAGCCTGATAAATACATTGTTCTGCTGAATGAAACAGAAATCACTTAGGTATAGAGTTATAAAGATGTTAGCTTGTATATTCCTAGCCTATTTTCCATGCAAGTTGATTTTTAAGTTAATAGATTATATACTTGAGCACCACTGATGCTTTGGGGATACAGAGATGAATAAGACATGCTTTCTGCCTTCAAGCAACTTAAACCTAATGGGTAAATACCTAGTGATAATAGGAAGTGGAATGAAATACAGCACCATGGTTCAGGAATAGTTTACATCCTGGGTGGGCAGAGAGAAAAGAGCAGTTGACTGTGGCTGAGAGGAAGGGGGATGCTTTAGGATACCAATTCATTGATCCATTCAGCAAATACTGCCTTATAACCCAGGTACTAGACATTTATCTGAGAACAGAACAAAATCTGGTCTCACAAAGCTTAGGTTTTGGTGAGAGAAAGATGGCTGATAAGTAAAATGAGTAAATCTTAGGCTGCATTGGCAGATGAGAGTTAGAAGAAGTTGTTGGGAGTGCTAGGGTAGAAGGTAGGGCTGAAATTTTAAATTGGTGGGCAGGTTCGAGGTAGAGGTGGCATTGAGTGAAGGTGTTTGGACTGGGAGCTTGGATAGTTGTGACAGGAGGCAGCTGGGCTACTGTTGGAGACACAGACAGCTTGAGAGGAGGCCTGGGGAGTGGAAGTGTGCTTAGTGGGCCAAGCCACGTGGCTGGAGCATGGTAAGAGCTGGAGAGGAGACCAGGTAGATGAAGCTGCAAAGGAGGTTGGGTGAGAGGCCTTAAGTTGTCAGTTTTGCAGATATCCTGCCACCCTGATTAAGACATTAGTCCCTCAAGGACATGCTCTCAGTTGCTGCTTCCTCATGCTAGTTAAGGGGGCAGTTGCAACTAAGCCACATCTTCTGGGATGAGATTTTAGAAAAGAAGTCTGGTCGGATCAAGTCTCTTCTGGATTCATTGTACCAGTGACTCTTAATTTCCTGTGCACACAGTCCTCTGCCAGCTCCCTGCCTGTGCCTCTCCCCCCCCCCCCCCGCCCAGTTCCTGTGTATTAGCACATTCCTTTGACCTAGGCCCATGTTGGACAGAGAAAGTCTGAAGGTGCCAGGGCCTGCGGACAGCAAGCAGGAACAAGGAGAAGACCAAGGGGGCATGTAGACAGACAGGATTTGTGGTCAGGGATAGGATTGCCTTACTCCCCAGCAAATGTGGCTGGACAGGAAATGAGTTGTCCTGAGCTGCAGATGCCACTCAGAGAACAGCTGCACATGAAGATCTTAGTTTTAGATGTAGCCTAAATTTCAAGAATACAGATTTTTGCCTAGGGAGAGAAGGGGAGCCTTTGTCAAGAGCAAGAAAGGGCTCAGAAAATAGGTTCTGTATCAGCCTGGGTGAAGGCAGCTGCTGGGAAGTTACTGACTTGTCCACAGGAAGCAGTGTAATGTCCTTGGTTATGGTCTACAAAACGCCTTGTATGTATCTTCCCCCTGCCTCATCCCCCAGTTTGTCCATCCTGGTCTCCTAGCAGACCCTCTTTTCTACCTGATTCCTAGCATTGCCAGATTTCTGGTGCCTGAAACAAGCCACGATAGCATCTACTGATAGGACTCTGTTGGACTTTGTCCCTGGAAAACTCCTGCCTATACTTTTCAGAATTTTAGGCATCTTCTCTTTAAGCCTTCCCCAACTCATGTCACCTGCTCTTTCTTGCAAATTTATGCCATGTGTGCACGCCTTAGACCCTCTATTCTAGGATAAAAGACTAGACATTTTAGTTTGGGATCCCAGGGACTAGTTGGGGACTTATTAATGGTTGGTGTTGAGTAGAGTTAATAAGGGGCAAATAACACAGTGGGAATTGTCACACATGAGACTGCCAGCAATTTCAGGCCCCTCCACTATTTTAACTGATTTCTTGTAAAAGTCCCTAGTCTTTTTACATATAAAGATGCTGGTCAGATTAACAGCTATGCATGTCTGAGTCAAGGGAAATGAGAAAGGGGAAGGGTTTTGTCTAACCCAGCGTAGTTGCATCCTGTCATAGTACTTTCTGTTCATGTCCCCCGTGGCCATTGCACAGAACTCTGGCCAGCTGTTTTCCTTGGGAGCAGCTTTATTTCCTGAGAGCTTGTGCTCTGCTCCACAATAGGTAAGAGGAAAGTGAGGGAGACAAGTAGGATAAGGTGCTCAGGGACTTGGAGACATTCACAAGGTAGTTCCATGTGCAGGAAACACTTTTTCTCTCACTTTACTCACCCTGCCTTGATAGAGTGCCTACGGTGTATCAGGCATTAGATGCTAGGGGTGAACAAAAAAGTTTCTGACTCCATGTGGGAGTGAATAGACGAATCCCCTATCCCAGCACTAGTCTAAAGCAGGCACTAAAGCAGTATATGTGAAGAGGATGTGAATCAGTGTTGCTGGACAAATGAGGCTTAATTGGGCAGATTTTTTTCTTCAATGAGGAAAGGGATGCAGTTTTATGAAACACTTGTCAGGTGCAGGGCTATTTCCCCTGGTTGTCCAGGCAAAAGTGTCCCTTCGAGAGAGCTGGGCTGTGTGTAGGCTGTTTGGCTGCTTTGACAGCCCTCCAGAGCGAACTGCAAAATGAGCCCTTCATGCTTTGTCCGACAGCTATGGCTCCCCCATGGCCTCTTTGCCTCAATAAACAGCCAGCCAGACCAGTGAGCTGGGTTGGGTTGTGCTGGAGCACATTGCTCTCCTTTTCTCCTTGTCTGCAGAGGTTTTCAATAGAACAGACGTTGTGGCAATAAAACATCTGTAATGGTGCACATTTAGTAAGGTTCCGGGCGGACCAAGCTCTGTTTGGTGATATTTTTGCTGTGACGGTTGTTTCCTCCCCCCCCTCCCTGTTTATCCCACTGGAAAATAAAGTTTTCTTTTATGGGAGGATTTATAGAAATATGTTCCTGGCACAAGCAGAGCACGGAAGTATTAGGATATTGGTGTAGTGGAGAATTATTACCTCCAAGGCATGGACAGCTTTATCTCACATACCAAATGACCTTCCTGATGGGGAACAATCTGTCTTCAGAGGGTCAAGCAGAGGAAGATAGTGCCTCACATGACCAGGAGAGATTGATTGATTGATTTTGCTGGGGCTTGAACTCAGAGCCGAGGCATTGTCCTTTAAAAGCTTTCTTGTTTAAGGCTGGTGTACTACCACTTGAGCCACAGCTCTACTTCCAGATTCTTCGTCGTCGTCGTCGTCGTCATCGTCATCGTCGTCGTCTTCCGCCCCCCTACCCCTCCTCCTCCTCCTCCTCCTCATTATTATTATTATTATTAGTGGTTAATTAGAGATAAGAATCTCACAAACTTTCCTGCCGAGGCTGTCTTGGAACAGTGTGATCCTCAGATCTCAGCCTCCTGAGTCACTAAGATTACAGGTGTGAGCCACTGGCACCCAGCAAGACTTTCTTGTCTGCTGCTGCATATGCAATCCTTAGAATACCCCATTTGCCAGGCAGCACTGTTGGAGGTGGGCTGATTCACAATATCCAAGAAAGCTAAGGGAAGTAGAATTGTTAATAATCAGTCATTACACTTATGAAGTGTGCTTCATGGCTTTTTCTTTTGTTGTGTAAGCCCAAGAGGCTTGCAGGGAAGGTTTGAACAAGCAGAGGTGTGGTCCTGCGTGGGGAAGGAAGGTGTGGGAAAAGGAAGATGAATTGATTTAGCTCTCATTCCAGCTCCTTACTTGTGTTTGACCTGCTAGCTTCTTTAGTGCCCCCTCTCCCCCTTTTTGAGACAGCATGTCACTGTGCAGCCCAGATTGGTTTTGAACTCACATTCTGTCTCTGACTTCCTGCAGCTAGGATAACTGGCATATACCACCATACCCAGCTATCAATCCCATTTTGTACAGGAAGACACATTCATTTGGCTGTGATCATTTAGCACCTTCCATGACCAAAGATGACTTCCCGTTGTTTTTCTTTCTATCTTGCCATTCAGCCTTCTCAAGATGCTGGGAATAGTACCCAGCCGTTGCCTTGATCTCCAAATCTGGTGCTGTTTACAACTTGTATGGATTTAGAAAAATTACCTTTCCTTTTGAGGGAGAAATCATTCAATGAACGGTGGAGAGACTTGCTTATGATCATCTGGGCTTTCTCTCATGCTACAAACAGTTCTTTGGGTTCCTGTTGCCCCTCCTACTTATGGAAGTTGGAGGTAACCACATCAGCACATCCTGGGGGTGGGGGTGGGGGTGGGGGACAAAAGACTGATCTTAACCGCCCCCCCTTTTGTCAGGTGAAATTTATGTCTTAACAGATGGCTAAGTGCTCCAAAGACCAGTGAGCCCAGAGTGCAATGTGCTTATCTCTGTTTATACCTCCCCTGCTGTCATCTTCCTTCCCACCCCAGGTGGTTTCTGTAACAGTAGAATGACAGAGCAGGCAGGGGCCTGCAGATGAGGAAGCTGACCCCCCAGTCTGCACGCTGGTTACTTAAGTGATGGCTAATAGTCCTCATGCATTTTCTGTCACCCAGACTTTCTTGTCCACATCCAAGCCTTAAAATGATGATCTTTTCTTCCTTAACAGCTAGAGTGTTGTAAGTTGTGCCTCTCTGGCATGACCTGCAGAGCCTTCCTTCTCCTCCTGGCATTCCATAGTACCAGTCACCATCAATCACCCTTCCACCAAGCATTTGGAGATGCTTGACTTCTGTCCATAGGCCTTTCCCTTGCCTCTCCCAGGTAGCCACCACCCTCAGCCGTGAGTCCCAAGCCCAATCTTTTACTTGACTAAGCATTTTTGAAGCAGAGACAAGGTCTCATCCACCGAGCTTACAACAGTGCTTAGGATAGATTAGATCCTGAAACACGTAATGAGAGAATGAGTGAACTAGTGTTGGCTTGCCCAGCAGAGCCTCTCTCCTACTATTCATCTTCTCTTACATTCCTGGTCTACCTTGCCCTCTCCTGGAATTCAGCGCTTATTGATTGAGCTTCTGCTGGGGCCAAGTGCTTTCACATACTGCCTCACTCATAGTGTCTACAGCAGCTTCCAGCATAGACTCTTATTCCTATCCCGCTTATATTAAACTGTGCTACTAAAGGAGTGGCCAAGCTGGGACTCTGGCCCACACCTCCCTGATTTACACTCATAAGTGGCTTTTCTCCCTTTGTGCTCAGCAAGGGTAATGGTAGGGAAAAAAAAATTGCCATCTATCCATTCTTCATCTTTTTACCCCTAGAATTGCAGAAGCCGCTTCTTTCTAGTAGATCCCTAACTGCATAGTTTTCCAGGAAATACTTAAAAAAAAAAAATACCCTGTGGGCCCATGAAGTTACAATTTCTGAAGGCAGGCTGCAGGCCTAGGTCTGTGGATTCTGAGGAGTCTCCGGTAATGCTGATGTGCAGGCGGGCTGAACCCCAACCATACCCCACACTACAGGAGCACCAGTGCACGGCTGCCTGCTCAGCACTGAGGATTAGGTAGAGCTTGCTCATCAGGAACTGATTGCCATGTACATCTAAAATATGGTAATGATGGTAATCAGGGCTAAGGGTTAAGGCTGCCATTTGTTCTTTTCACAAAATCAACTGGATGGGTTGGGGGCTGGGATGCACTGGCTTTAGAACCTGCCTACCAGCCACATTTTTATTCTCCCTCTCTGGAGAGGAACAAGTCAGATTGCTGGTGACCGTGGGCCTTGTTCTTACAGGTGGTGGCTCACAGATGATTAGAGGAATAGTTCTAGAAGTCCTTAAGCATTTGTCTCCAGAGTCCATGGCATTCTTAGAAGTGTGTTTTTTCCTTAATAAAACATATCTCCAGGGTGGATAGTTCTGACCACATGACTGAGGTAGCTTGACATAGCTCCTATCTGTGTGGCTCCTCAGCCTGTCCTTTTTGTTTCCTAGATTGGTGGAGTATATGAAACACAACCCCATACCCCACCCTATTCTTCTCCCAAACCAAGCTAGATCTCTCCTCCCCTCTCCTCCCCTCCCCTCTCCTCCCCTCTCTTCCCCTCCTCTCCCCTCCCCTCCTCTCTTGCCAGTGCTGGGGCTTGAACTCCCGGCCTAGGCATTATCCCTGAGCTTCTTTTGCTCAGGGCTTTCACTTGAGCCACAGCTCCACTTCTGGCCTATTTTCTTGTTTTGTTTTTGTTTTCCTGTTTATGTGGGATTGAGGAATTGAACCCAGGGCTTCACGCATGCAAGGCAAGCACTCTACCACTAAGCCACATTCCCAGCCCCCAAGCTAGCTTTCTCTACTGGTTTCAAGAAAGTTTGTAATTATAACTTCTGTGTGGAAACCATCTCCCTGGTAGTGGCCATTCAGATAGCCTGCAGTGTTTTGGGGAGATGGGAATGGATACTCTGAGCTCAACACTGTGGCTATGTATTCATATATTCTAAATGTATACATATATTCATATGTATGAATATATATGAATACATATATATTCATATGTATATGTGTATATACATATTCATATGAATATACATATATTCATATGTATATACATATAAATACATTCATATATATATACATACATATATACATTCATATATATTATATATTCATATGTATGTATTCATATATTGTCCCGCATATGTGTGGCCTGACTTTGTTTATCCTGGAAATAGCCACAGAGTGGATGAATGGGGCTCAATGGGAACAGCTGGGGAAAGGAGGGAGAAGCTCCAAGGAAGGCTTGTGTTTTTGTTGGAGGATATAATTCAGTCATAATTTCACATGGGGTACCTAAATTTGTGTTATTTGGGCCAATATCTTAAGCTCCTTTTTATGGAATGGGAAAATGAGGCTCAGAGCTATTAGGAAACTCAACCCAACTTTTGTGACAATCCAGGGTTCGTTATGTTGAAGAAAACAGGGATGTGCCTGAAAATTACGTACACAAATAGACTAATAGAAGATATTTAAATACCTTTGTGTTGTTGGTGTTTTATTAGGATCATTTCTGAAGGCCTGGGCTTTAGCCAGGGGTCCTTGAGACCATTTATGTCACTGTTTTAGGGCCTTCCTCTCCCATGAACCATCCTCTGCATCTTCAAAATTCTGTCATGGGTAGGTGCCTCAGGCTCCTACTGCTAGAGTGACTAGAGGTCTGAAGACACAGTTCATGCCAGCCTTTGACATTCCTGTCCAGCCCTCTCCCACTGCTTTCTGAGCTTTGGCAGCCTCTCCCTTGCTGGGGTGAAGGGAGGCATTGGAGGGACTTCTTTTGTATGCAGAGAGGCACTGTTCCAGGGTCAGCAATAGTAAAGGTCCTTATTTACTTTTGCTTATTGCCACTGCTAAGCCATGATGAGTCTTAATTGTATTATGGATTGGAAATCATTGGAACCCTAGGGAAAGTCTTTGGTGATTTCTCCATCATGAGTCCAGCTCACTGAGGGGCCAGTGTTAGGGTGGCGCAGAGAGGGACACAACAGTGGAGAAACAGCCCATGTGTGTCCATGGTGGGGACAACAGCCAGCCTGCCACCACAGTCAGCATCAGTTGATGCATAGCTCAGGCTCCTTAATTTCCTGTGCTTTTCCAAAGCAACACTCATTTCTGTGCCTTTACTGTCCCCTCCCCCAGGCCCCAATATGATTCCGTGCTACTGTCTAGGATATTACTGTGTGATACGATCTGTCGATCTATGATCAGGTCACCCCTGAGCCTGCAGCTTTCCCCCAAGGGTAAGAGGAAGTAGTATTTTTTAGATGACTTTGGGAGGGAGCCAAGCTGAGGGCTCTGGAATGAAGGTGGAGAGCATGAGCCATCCTGCTGTAGCATTCTGATCATTTCATTATGAGAGCACGTCCTCCTGACGATGACTTACTGTTGTTTTAATCAGAAGTAATGCTGTAACCTGACTAGGTCGTATAATTGTGTGTAAATTATATTCTAGCCCATATAGATGAAGGCTATTTTTTTCCCTTCCAATTTTAAAGCTATTTAGAAGGAATGCCAAATTGTAGCTTGAACCCTTGTGCTCTCTGGCTAATAGCTATAGACAGGGAGAGAAAACTCAGAGAAACATTTGGGGTTATATTTATAGTTAGTTTCCTTTGAAGTTAAATTAATTTCTATAGTTGGTAACATAAAATATTGTTAATTACACTTCTTTCCAGTGGTCAACTATGGGTGAATTGAGTCACATAGGGATTAGAGGGCGAGCAGAGAAGAGCAGCAGACCTGCTCACACTTTTGGGGGCCACTTGGGTTGATTTCAAGCCCTTGCCTTAGTGATCCCTTGAGCCAGTCAATTTTTTGTTGGCATGGTTTTAAGAAAGCTTTCTTGAGATAGACTTCAAATACCGTGTGACTATACATTTAATGATTCTTAGACTAGTCAGAAATACTTATGCCTAGTCCTAGTCAATTATTTTCAGCGGGGAAATTCCTGTACCTGTTGCATCACCCCCACGCCCCTACTGTCCTTTCCCCTATCCCCATTAATCAGTGTTTTCTGTCTACATAGAAATGCTTAGGTTAGCCTCTTGTGAATGGAGGGTGTCCCATGTGTGTGGTCCTCGATGACTGGTCAGTTTTATGCAGTGAAGAGTCTGAAGGCTCACTGTTAGATCTTTCTGTTTTTATTCCTCTTTATGACTGAATACTATTTTATGATGGATGTACCACATTTTGTTTACTCATTGATGGACCTATGGGTTGTTCTGCTCTTGAGTCACTACGAGCTTTTTGGTTTGAAACATGTTTTAATTTCCCTTGAGTTAGGTACCTAGGGTGGAATCGCTGGGCCATAGGATAAGTATGCCCAGTCATTTGAGAAGCAGCCTGACTTTTCCAGAGCAACTTAGCTACTTTGTATGTTTCTACTAGTGACATCTGGCCTGTCATTTTTACATCTTCACTTGAACATTTAAAGGAGCAAAGATAATTTGCTTCTCATAGTGCCCTTAGTTGTCCCTTGTCCCCTTTCCCCATCTGTGTCTTTCTGTTGGGAAGAGAGAAGTCAACACCATCAGTAATGGAAGTGCCAGAGCCTTCCATGAGAGCCTTCCATGAATAGAGGAGGTGGGGTTTTTATTATCCATGATGTAACTTCTTAGAGCTGTTCACCTTGGGTGTTTTTTCTTTGTCCAGAGGAGAGGCTGAGACCTGTTGCTGAATTGCATGAGGTAACTTGTGGAAAGAGCAGAGCTCAGGCCTGGCCCACTGAGGGTCTGGAGTGAGGGAAGAGAACTCCAGGCATGGAAGAAACATCAGGCAAAAGGACTTTTCCATAGGGAAGATGGCCTTTCCCATCTGTATCCATCTGTATGAGGCAGCAGTCTGTCCATATATAATCCCTGACCCTTCCTTTGTCATCATGTGTTTATAAGGAATTGCCTTCCTCTTCAGCGTTTGTTTGTCTCTCCTTACAGTTTCTCTGTTTTCTCATATTTTAAGGTAGAGACACTCATGCTCCCTATGGCCTCTGTTAAAGTAGGACACAAGCAGTGGGTAAGAACTGCCTCCTTGAAGAGGCAGACTCCTCACATTGCCACAGTGTGGAGTGATATTCTCCTCCCCATCAAAGAAGAGCTTCTCTGTGGCACTGGTTTCAGTGGCACTAAGAAAGGGTGACACAGTGGTGTCCTGGGGTCTCTCTTGATTAGATTCCTGGAACCCTGGGATAGGTCACCACACACAGGGTAGATTAGGCAAACGGGAGTCCAGAATCTAATGGCAGCAGATTGCTGTGCAGGATCTGAGGAAAATCTGTTCTGTACCTCTGCAGGTCTCTGTTAGTTGGTGGTGGTCTTGGGCATATCGCTTGTAGATGATCATTCTGTCTCTCTGTCATCACATGACCACCCTTTCCCTGTGTGTCCTCTCCTCCTCTTATAAGGACGTCAGTCACTGGATTTATAATCGACCTTACATCCACAGTGATGTTACCACAAGATTGCTTATTATATCTGAAAACAACGAATAATGTAACATGAACTTTGTCACTGTCCAATTCAAACTTTTTTTTCTGCATGATCATAAAAACACTTGAATATTATCAGCACCTGATCTGTCTTACAGTATGACATGCTAGGTGAGTGTGACACTGGATTCAGAGGCTGTGGTGGCAGTGCATGGATGGGTCATTGAAGGTGATTACTATACTACTAATATTTCTAGGCCTGTACTATTGGAGCTAAGTTCTCCCCTTTCACTTCTTAAGAATAGATTTTCTGGGCTTGGAAGGTGGCTCAATGGTAGAGCACTTGCCTTGCATGCATGAGGCCCTGGGTTCAATTCCTCAGCACCACATAAGCAGAAAAAAGCCAGAAGTGGCGCTGTGGCTCAAGTGGTAGAGCGCTAGCCTTGAGCTGAAGTGCTGAGGGACAGCGCCCAGGCCCAGAGTTCAGGCCCCAGGACCAACCCCCGCCCCCCCAAAAAATAGCTTTTCTAACCTTCCCTCCCATTCTGCTTTTCTCCCCCTCCCCATCTTACTGTCTCTCTCTCTTCCCCTCTCTCCTCTCCTCCCTCTCACGTTTGCTTTAAACTTTTTTTTTTTTTTTGTGAATACAAGCAGTGATCCTATTCTGAGTGATCCATCTTCTAGATGGAAGCAATCTTTAACAAGAATTTCTTAAGTTTTAAAAAAGAAAACAACCTAGCAGAGTGCTGGTGGCTCATACCTGTTATCCTAGCTACTCTGGAGGCTGAGATCTGAGGGTTGTGGTTCAAAGCCAGCCTGGGCAGGAAAGGCTGAGAGACTCTTTATCTCCAGTAAGCTACCAGAAAACCGAAGTGGCACTGTGGCTCAAGTGGTAGAGTGCTTGCCTTGAGCTGAAGAGCTGAGGAACAGTGCCTAGGCCCAGAGTTCAAGCCCCGCAACCAACTTAAAAAAAACAAAACAAGAAAAATCCCAAACAGCCCAACTCCTACTCTAGTTCTTAGGCTGGAGGCAGGAAGGTTTTGCAGCTGATGTTAGCATCTGACTCCGGCCGCTGCTTAGGTATAAACAGTATTTTTTTGAAGTGGTACAGGTGTAGGAGCCTTTGTTAAGAGCAGTGGTGTTTATATAAATTACGAATCTCCAGGCACAACTTTGTGGCAAGGGTTTGTAAGTGTGTGACTGCTCACTGCTTGCACACACACACGCACACACACGCACACACACGCACACACACACCACTCACAACCACGCTACTTCCCTGAGTGAGACCTATACCATAAATGGAGGGCTTTTTGGAGTGCCAGAGTTGGGTGGTATCACTGCTTGTGTAAAGCACTCATACTGGAAGCTTTCCTGCATCCCTTTCACCACAAACTCAGGGAGAGATGTTTGAGAGTTTCCTAGTCACTAGATTTTGGGCTGTGTGCACTCAAAACATGTGGATGGCCTCTGAGCATTGTGGTGTGCAGTAGCCAGTACCCCTGTACTGGTTAAGTACCGCAGAGGTGTCAGGTGCCTAGTGCAGGAAGGAAACAAAGGTGACTTCATTGGGTGGAAAGGATTTTTCTGTGTGCTGGTCCTGGAGTTTGAACACACTGTCCTTTGCTTTTTTGGGGGGTGGGGGTGTTCAGGGCTGATATTAGAGATAAGAGTCTCTGATGGGCTTTTGTGCCCAGGCTGGCTTTATATCACTATCCTCAGATCTCAGCCTCCTGAGTAGCTAAAGTTACAGGAGTGAACTATCAGTGCCTAGCAGAAATTTTTTTTCTTGTAACACAGAGAAGCATAGAGCCTAGGAGCTGGCAAGTACCTTCTCCTTGTCCATTTTTCCCAAGGTCAGAAGGTCAGATGTGTGTGGAGAGGAGCACTGGATAGTTCCCGACTTGAGGATGAGAGTTACTCTGAATACCCACAGACATTTCACTGTGCATACACATGTACTTGTGTGCAGACTCACACATGCACCAAGCTTGTATGATGTCAGTTTACTTCCACTGAGGGTGGATATCCCAGCACCACTCCCTCCCTGTCTTTCTCAGTAGCCATGGAAATGGAAGGGAAACAGAGAGAAGAATGTGATTCTAGGGTCTTCTGCTTCCTCCTGTGAGTCTCACCAGAATGCAAATCACCAAGCAGTCCACACTCCATTTGGCAGTGATGGCATTAGGACTCACGAAGTTGATCATCCCTACTTCCCCTTCTCCCCTGTGGCCCTGGCAGGAGAGGTCACCATGCACAGCACCCTGACTCCCCCAGCTGTGCTCCCCTCTTCGAAGCCACAGCATCAGTGAGCAGCTAACCAAGTGTCACACATCTTCCCACTGGCCTTTCCACGTCTGGAAGGTTTTGATTAAGCAGGTTCTCTTTATTGTGTACTCAGTAGGATCTGTCACTGCCTCTGAGCTGGTTCCTGGAGAGGATGTTTTCAGAAACGCAGACACTTTGGTACACTGTCTTGGACCTGGAATTTCTCATCCTTCCAAAAAGAGTATTTTAAAGGCTTTTTTTTCCCCTTTTCTTTTTTTGGCAGGGTGGTTGGATCTGTAGATTTACAGCTGGGTATCTGCCTCTGTGTTTAGGGCTCTGTGATGGCATGTTTATGGCTGGTTGAAAGGTGATGGTGGAAGATGTATGAAGAGATTCTTTCATTGGACCGTTTTCTGGGGAATGAATGTTCTGTTGCTTTTCTGTGACGTGGAGTGAAGACATGGTGGTCCACATGAATGTTGGGAATGCAGCAGAGCCTTCTCTGTCTCAGCTGCTTCTGAGCAATGTATATAAAGGGGGCCCGGTCTTCCTTTCATAGACGGCCTCTCCAGAGGTGCTATCAGTCCAGGCTCCCATCAGCAAATGTGTGTAGATCATGGTAGTGTTTCTTTACAGATATTTAATTACTTGTCTGTATTGGGGTTAATAAAAAGAAAGAAATGGAAAATCTGAAATTAGCTATTGGGAGTCTCAGCAGCTTTGATGCTATGTAGATATAGTGTTTTTGAAATTATAGTGGAAGAGAGTAGAGCAGTGGGAGTTGGGTTTTCTAAGCTTTTTGTGTAACACGTCTTAGTGCTGCACATTTTGTCTGAGTGTAAAGGGATGAATCCAGTATCTAGCTGTGGATTCCATTACAGTAACCATTTATTTCTCATCTCCACATGCCCTGCTAGACTCTTAGGCATATGATATTTAATTTAGCCCTCGTGGGAACCTTGTGTAGTGGGCTAATTATTATGTCTTCATTTGATAGTGAGCTGAATTCCACATTCTGTGAGAATGTAAAGCACCGGCACCTAGCACTTATGTATTTGTTGAGTGAATACATTGAGAAAGTTAGGCTAGTAAAATTTGGTGATTAGTGAGTATAGGAAGAGACTTCAACATGTTAGCTTCTCTTATAGCCTTGACAGGATACTGGTGGTAAACAACTTCAATGAGGAAGGATTTGTTGGGTGCTGCTAGCTCACCCCTATAATAATCCTTAGCTACTCAGGAGACTGAGATCTGAGGATCCTGGCTTGAAGTCAGCCCAGGCAGAAAAGTCTGAGACTCTTATTAACCAGCAAAAAGCCAGAAGTAGAGATGTGGCTCATGTGTTAAAGTACTTCTGTGAATGAAAAAGCCAAGTGAGAGCATGAATCCCTGAGTTCAAGTCCCAGTTACTGGCCCTCCTCCCAAAATAAATTTCCTCCTCCCCCGGGGCAGATTTAGAGGTTTCAGTCTGTCCTGGCAGGAAGGACATGGGTGAGAGCAGCAGCAGCTTACATCGTAGTAATCAGGAAGGAGACAGCTAGAGGGAAAAAGAAAGAGGCTGCTTGCTTGTGTTAGCTACCTTTTTATTTCCACTTCCATTCCATCTAGTTCCCAAGCCTATTGTGTGGTGACACCCACATTCCCCCTCATATATTGCCCCACATATCAATCATCTCTGGAGATGCTGTCATAGAAACACAAATGAACTTTACTAATCTCTTAGGCATCTGTCAATCTAATCAAATTGACAAGATTAACCATCACAAGGCCTGATGGAATTTCACCATTAATGTGACCTTGATCTTCCAGGGGTACTTTATGTATGGATAAAAAAGGAGGATAGACAGAAGGAGCAGGAGTAGAACATGAGGGTCCTGGAAGCTTTGGTGATAGGGGACACTGGCAGGGTGGTTGAAAAATGTTCTCACTTAAATGACTTTGGCTCATATCCCAAAAGAGATGGCAACCAGTAAACAGGGCTTTAACAGGCAAGCAAGTGGTGGTACACTCTTCCTAGGCAGCAGGAAGAAGGCAAGAGACAATATGGTCATTAGGACACCTTAAAACAGTGTAGAAAGTCCATTACAAGGGTCTTCTAGTTTAGGCTCAGCCTGTGGGTTATAGTGACATATGTGCCCCTAGTACCCTCTGTGCCTCTAGTATCACTCAGGTGATCTATTGGAAGTGGGTTGGTTTATTCATGCACTCAGCAAACGTGCCAAGCATCCCGGTAAGGCAGCCACAACCCATCTATTGTAGTTTCCTGTATCCTGCCATAATCAGTGTAGATGGCATTTGTTTTTATTATAGGTATTCAGATGGCACTCACTGTATTTTTATATCTTTTAAATTTTTTTTCAGTTTTGTTTAAGTTTTGTTTTTAATTATTTTTACTTTTGGACACATAGGGTCTTGCTCTGTAGGCCAGGTTGATCTGGAACCTCACAATCCTCTTCAGTGCTAGGATTAGAAACATGTGCTGCCACCTGGCCACAGTTTTTAATTTTGACATTAAGCCCAGCATAACAGCCTAAACTAAATCTTTAGAGCTGAGTTTATTTCCTTAATTTTTGGCTCTTGCATGTAAAATGTTTAACCTCTGCTCTGAGCAGAGATTTTGCTTTGGAACTGGTGGGACTCTAAAATGTGACTCTATTTGCTTATTTTTCCTCCATGAACCATTCAGAGTGGGTAGTGTCTGACCCTGTGCTCAGCATTGAAGAGGATTCTTCAGGGAGTCAGAAGTCTAGACCATGTGGAGAAGGAAGTCATTTGGCAAGAGGGAGGTTGGTGTGGAACTATGGGTGCTGCTGGCACGCTATGGGTCCGATGCTTAGAGGTTTCAGAGGAGAGCAGAGTAGCTTCTGGCTGGGATAGCAAGTATAAATTTTGGAGAAGGTCATGGGACCTTGGAGGATAGTTACAACTTGCCATGGGAAGACTTAGGCCTGGAGAGACATTCCAAGAAGAAAGTCCTGTGAGAGCAGAGGTGTGTTGATCTGGGGATCACCAGGACTTAACTAGGGTGTAGGGTGAATCAAGGTGAGTTATGAAAAATTTAGAAAGAGCAGCTACAGCACTTGCGGGGTGGTCCCCAGGTGTGAGGTTGGCATCTACCTTGTGTATGGACATATACCAACATCAGAACAGCTGAGCACAGACAGACCTGAATTATATGTACAGTTCTTTTTTTTTTTTAATTTAGTGGAACTAAATTTGAACTCAAGGCCTTGTGCTCACATTGTGAGGTAGATGTTCTACTAGTTGAGCCATACCCCCAACTCTTTCTTATGCTTTTTAGTCTTATGCTTTTGTAGTCTTGTTTTCTTGTGGGTTTTTTTTTTTTCTCCCAGAGTTGTCCTGGACATTGATCTTTCTCTAAGAAAGTGCCCACTGATGAAGTTGAGATGATAGAAATGTGCCACCATATCTGGCTTGTTGATTGAGATGGGCTGGTCTTGCTAGTTTTTTGCTCCCAGTCTCCACCTCCCCAATAGCTGGGATTACAGGCTTATGTATGCAGTTGTTATTGCACACATTTTGGGGGGATACAGTCTCAGCAGCAAGTTTTATGATGTTAGCTGTGTTTTATCTGCATCTCTTATATTGAAAATAGTCTGAGGTTTTTTTTTTTTTGTGTGTGTGTGTGTTTTGTTTTTGGGCTACATACTAGTACATTAGAATGATGCCACATCTTGGGATCCCAATGATCCCAAGTCTACTCTGTCAGTAGGGACTTTTCTTCATTCTGGCAGACAGAATGTCTAAGATATGCAGAGCAGCATTCTTAGATATTGAATGGCTTGGTCCGTGCTGCCTTCATAGATTTCAAATTGCCTTTCTACAGAAAGGTGGAGTGGGGCGTGTTTTTCAGAATCTTATCAAGCATTGCTTCAGATAACCTGGTTAACCTGTGTCATCCTCTTGTCATTTCTTGCAGATGGTCACAAGAACAAAGAAAATATTTGTAGGCGGATTATCTGCGAACACCGTAGTGGAAGATGTAAAGCAATACTTTGAGCAGTTTGGCAAGGTAAGTGCTGTGAGGGGGTTGGGTAGCACAGTTCAAAGGAAGCTAGCTGATTGGTCTTTAGGAGTAGCAATCATGGCCCTGCCTTTGCCATAGCTGTGTCTTTAAGAATGTTGTCCTTGAACTTAACTATCACCATTGAAATGACTTTCTGCAGGAACCACTATGGAAAAGTCTGGGATGGGATCAGCCTGATTCCCCATGAGCCTGCAGGACCAGGCAGAGTGGCCTTTCAACATGGTTTTGCTAACATTTGATTGGGTTAGGGCTGCAGGGCTGTGACTGACTCACAGGACAGAGGCGCCTACAGAAGCTTCTGGAAGCCTGTATACTGGTGCTAGCTTTCTTATTCTATGTTTTTCTGGAAAATGCATTGATAGATGAGGCTCCTTGGGGTTCTTGGCAGCTGAATACTCTCTGTCAAGCGCAGGAGACTCAGGAAAAATGTTGGCTGTACCCAACACCTGTACCAGTCTGTACCTGGTGTTCTCTGACCTGAGGGCCCACGAGACAGCAGCAGAACGATGCTCTGAGCTCTGCTGATGGAATAGGCTGGGCACTGGAGCCTCAAATCCACCAAGAAATGGAAGGTGAGAAGGTACACATATGACACATGGAGATTCACAGACAGACAGACAGACAGACATCAGGGACTTCCATAGGTGATTAATGTGACTTCTTTCTAGTTGGTAGAGAGAGACTATGTCTTGGCAGGTGTGTTTTTCCTGAGGGCCTTTGTTCCTTCCCTGTTGGCCCAGGGGGGATGATCTCTTTTGCTCTTTGTAAAATCTCCCTCTGTGGCTCCTGCAGAAAGCCCAGTCCCAAGGAGGGTGGCAGGTGACCCACAGACCTAGCCCTTTACTTCCTGCATCTTTGAGGCCAGCTTTTTCCACACAGGTCTGCCTTTCTCGCTAAAGGGCTAATACAGCAGAGCACTGTGACATTCTGGGAAAATGTGGTGCCTGTGCTACCCTCATCACTCATTTATTTACTCCCACATTAGCTGTCATGCTTGCCACGGGCAGGACAAGGGCACCACCTCCCACTGGCCAGCGGCGGGAAGGTTCTGTGCTTTCAGCTTGTTTGCCTAGGGCGATGGGCATCTATGACACCATCCCCAGGTTTATCTGTTTATGAGCCACTGTCTGGGATGAGGGCCATGACCTTTATTTAGCTTTGAAATGGAGATTTTTCTCTGTCTCTGGTGTTAATCAATTTCTGCATGAATATGAGACCATGCAACAAGGTGAAACCAGCCCTTTCCAGCCATGCTGTGCATTTGAAATGGCACTGACTTGCCCACCTAGATGGGTTTTGAAAGATGCCTTCTCCACAGCTCTTTCTGACACTGCCAGTTGGAAGTCTATTCATTTTGGCTGGTTCTAGGGAACAGCTAAATGTGCCAGGGACCATGCACTTTTCAGTACTTCTCTCTCCAAGACAGATTTAAGGTACAAGGGGATTTGTCCATCACCTGGCCCCACCCTGCCTGAGGGGAGAGGGTTGGAAATAATTAAATGAGACAAGTCCATCTTATATAATGGAAAGATCTGGAGGGTGATTCGTCTTTCTGCCTTTAAAACAAGTCCAGGGGTAGTGTTTGCAAACATGAGGTGGGATTATTTTTCAAGCCATAACCTGCCTTGGAATCTCCTGGGCCTCTTTTTTTGCTGGTGTCAAAGAAGTTGATGTTGCCTAGATGAGTTGTTAAGAGTATTCCAAACAGGTCTGGGCTTGTCAACAGACACCATGTGTCTGTATGTCCCCCAATCTTTGTTTCCTCCTCTTCTCCTTTTCTCTCTCTTCCCTTCTGTCTGTCTTTCCATTGTTTCTCATTAACACATATAATTGTGACCCAGAATGTCAGTGGCGCAATGCCCTGCAAGTCTCAGCCATGGCCATGGCTGCTTTCGTCACTTCCCTGAGAACACTTGTCCTTTTGTGTGGGAAACAGTCACAAACCATCTTCTCTGGCATAGCACTTGGTGGGTCTGATGCTGCCCAGTTAATTGTGCAGTAGTGTTTGTGCATGCTGGCAGGATGTGTTAACTGATCAAGTGTTTCATTAAAGGACTAAGGAGGCTTTTGAGCGTATCAAAACCCACAATCTTCTTTCTGCTCACATGTTACCAGCTTATCTCACATATATGCTCTGTGTATTATCTGGGTCTGCCTTCAGAAGAGCTTGCTTCTCATTCCCTGTAGCAAATGTTAGGTCTGTGGCCCCTTGCGCAGGCTCACCTCTCAGGATTCTGGTGTAATTTGTTTGACTTCAGAATGATCAAAGTAAGGAAAGGCTGCTGCTAGGCCTTGGAACCATCAATAAATCCAGCAACTGTGAAAGAAGGTAACAGATAAGTTGACAATCTGACTCTACCTTTGAATAGTATATATTCTGGTTGAAGGAGGTGACTTGTATGCACATGTGCACGCATGTGGGTGCACGCACACACATACATATGTACTTGTTCTTGTGTGAATATACTCAGATATAAGTGCACCCATATGTATACATTCACGTTCCTAAGTCTGCAGTTGTTTTGGGCTACCCTTCGTACCAACTGCAAGTTAGTAAGATGTAATTTTATTATTTATAAAAAGAGCTGAACTCTGGACCAGGCCATTTACTTGTTTTAATTTTTCTTTAGGAGGCCAGTGGTGGTGTTTTCACATTGCAGGTTGTTAAATGGCCTCCCAGTATGGTTATATCTTGGACTTAATGTCATAGCTTTCTGAGAGGTAGAGTTGGATACATAAACTCATATCCCCCAAAGAAGCCTGTTCATCTGATAACAGAACCTGGACATTGCTCTTTTCCAACCTCTAATCAGTTCCTAGGATAGATGTAGGATGGATGGCTGCATGAGAGAAAGGCCTGGTGTCCATTTGGAGGGCCTAGGAACAGTGCCTGCCTGTACAGTGGAAAGCAGTGTCATCCAGGTCATTTGGTGACCTGGTAAGGGCCAGGGAGGATAAGATTCAGCCAAACTCAGCTAGCTAAGCAGTATATAAGCCAAAATTCCTATGCTGCTTCCATTCTCTCCAAGTCTAGAACTTTTAATTGTCTCTGCAGCCTCCACACTGGGTATGCCACCTTCTAGGTTTCCCTTCCTGTCACTCTGTTGTCCCTTCTCTTCCTGTCTGAAGTGTCAGCTGCTCCAACTGTGTGTTTCAGGTACAGGGAAGATGGGTTAGACTGTTATCAAGGGGCCTAGCTAAAGGAGTTTAAATATGTCATTACTGAAAGTGGAGTGGGTTCAGAATGACACACCAAGGGCTTTAAATAACTCAGATTGGAGGCTTATTGTGCTTTCTTCCACCTTCCTCCCAGAAGGTTAGGGACACTTACATTTAACATGAAATTGTGAGGTAAGGCCACTGGTGTAAGGATAACTTAGATGGCTGCCTTCCCTCTGGGTAGCTGTTCTGATGTCTGCCTTGGAGCAAGGTAAGTTGTTCTGGCCATCATGTTGGGACTAATGTGATACCCTGGGACAGGTTATTTCTGTGCTGGCCTTGGTTTCTTTTCTGAAGGAAGAGATTGAAAACTTGTAAAGGGCTAGAGTAGTAAATATTTCTGCCTTGCAAACTGTATTGTCTCTATTGCAACTTCTTGCAAATGTTGCTGTAGGGAGCAAACAACCAACATATAAACAGACAAGGGGTCTGGTGATGGAGTTCCAGTAAAACTTTATTCATCAAAAATAGATGAGCTATATTTTGGGGCAAATTTTCTAATCCCTTATTGAATAATTATTCCTAAAATTGGTTTTAAGTTTAAAAAGTCAGTGATGTAGAAATCCTAAATATAAATAGATAATATATGATAATTGGAGGTATCTATACAATCCAAAACAATGCATTATGAAGAGTTGTGAACATGTTAGGTAATAACCAAAGAGTCTTAACCATATTAGAGTTTATTTCTGGACTTGATGATGCAGGGAAGAAGGTCGCTATTTATAATTGAAATCTTCATCCTGTGTCTAAGACCCAAACAAACCATATGGTTCTGCTATCTCCCTACTGCAAGAACTAGATCTAAATGAATACAACTTGGGATTGCATGGCTCTCATTTTACTCTGAAGATACTTTGTGCTATGTTTTGATTTTTCTTTATTAAAGTTTATTGTGCTTGGTGCTAAGCTTTTTAGGGATGTTACAATGTGCTTCTCAAGGATGTCAGTGAGATAGGTGCATATCTGTTATGTGGGTGATGGGGAAGAGGCCATTGTCTAACATCTCTGCATACTGGGCAGAGCGTGGATGGTCACTCATTTTTGCATAATATAACCTTTTCCCTTTTACCAAAAAAACTCCCAGCTCCTACTTTGACACTAAGGGAGAGCAAGTTCTGTTCATTTGTCAAAAACACTGATGTACAGTAATTTATTTAGCTGCCTTGGTTTCTTAGTGGATATTATCTGCATTTCATGATTCCATACCTACGGAAATGATGTATATATAGGCCATTCCAAAGAATGCTCTGTTATCCTTGTGCAGTCCCAGGCAATGGGAGGGACTGTTCTGCAGAAGCCACCCAGAAGAGCCCAGCTGGGTAATTAAAGCAATCTAAATCAAAGAAACCCCATGCATTTGAGTTTCCCTCTTTCTTTATCCCTTCAGCAAGGAGGAGTTTCTTACATTGCCACTTGTAGATCATAGAGAGGCCTTGAAACACCGAGCTTTTTGCTTGGTCACAGATGGAGCAGGAAGTTGTACACCATTCAGCTGCTCCCCAGATGACAGAGCTGCTCAGGTGTGCCCTGGCTTGATAGGTGATGCTCACTCGGTAGGACTCCTGTGAGAGCGAGGCAGCCCACATTTGGAGGTTTCCAATTATACTTCACATGGCAAACTGTGTAATTAGTTTGAAAGACTTATGCTTAGTCATTGGTTTATCCTAATCCGCTTTGGCTTTCCCCAACAACAAAGTGAGCTTATTTTGCTAAGCTGAAATGACTCTGCACCCTTTGTCCTGCCTTTTATTGTCTCATTCCTTTCATTCTGTTTTACTGCCAAAGTTCTGTTTCATTAGGCCTACAAGTCATTTCCAATTCAGTGGGCTGCTACAATCCGGCCTTTATCACTCAGCTGCCCTGGTTCCCATGTTCCTTCTGGGCCAGTGCCCCAGCCTGTGCTTGACATGAGGGCTTTAACCCTTTCCTGGGCCAGCCCATGGTAGTGATGGAAAGAAGAGGTTTGGGAAGTTATAGTCCTGCAGGTGTTGTGGAAAAGAGCTCTGTGGAAAGAAGGTGGAAGGTCCTTGGAACTCACTGTGATAGATCTGGCTTGTGTGTTCTGCTGTGGAAGTTAGCTTGAGCTTCAGAGGGTGGTGTTCCAACACTTTATGGAAAAAAAAAAAGTTCTGAGAACCAGAATGAGCTAACTTTTTAACTTGATGATCTCATTTGTTCCACTGATGTGCAGGAGCCCTGGAGAACATGGGTGCCTGGTATTTTCTAGCCCCAGGTTATAGGTGGAGGTGACAGTAGTCTATCCATTCAATACCCCATGTGCGAGGATAGAGATGTCTGGAGGAAAAATGACAAGAGATTTGTGAGAAAATGAATAGGCACATCATCATATTCCTAAAAGTGGACTGTCATCCTGAGATAGAATGTTACCACTTCCAAAGTGTGGTGACACTAAACAGAGCTCAGGACCCCGTATGGCTCTCTCATTCAAGACCTGGGAAACAAAAGTCTGTCTGTCCTCCATTATGGCTGTGAGGCATTTGTCTCTGAAGTGGTTTACACAGGTGGGTTGACAGGCCTTGCCTGTCACCTGCTGGATGGGCTTCCCTTGTAACCATAGAGTGAACCAAGAAGGATCATTTCCCCCTCTTCCACTGGCCATGCTGAGGCTGCGTTGGGGCTTAAAATTTTCTCCTTTGATTGTTGACTTAGGACAAGACCATCCTTGCCCTGTGTCGTCTTCATTCTCTGGGTTGTGACATGGGAAAAGCTCCCCTCAGCAGAGGGGAGATTTCTGTCTCCTTCTTCCACCTCCGGCTTCTAGTCCTGGGGCTAGCTAGCACAGTAATGGGGGCTCTAGGCTCTGCTGGTAACCAGCCCTCCTTCGAAAATGAACAGCTTTGTGCTTTGCTGGTTACCTTCACCTCCTAGGCCAGTTTCTGCTGTTGAGTTAGCAGGACAAGCACCCTAACCTCCCTTCTCCTAAATCATCATTCTCTCCCTCTCTCTTCCTCCCTCTCCCTTCCTCCCCCCCTCCCTCCCCCCTCCCCCCCCTCTCTCTCTGCTTCAGAAAAGATTTCCTAAAATAGCTAGTGGGTTCCCAGGAAAACTTCCCATTTCCCTCTTAGTGTATAAAATATAGCCAGCTGTTGTTAGGCAAAGGCATCAGACATTATTATTGCTCTGTTAGCAGTGTTTTAAAATATACAAATAGAAAAATAGGATGCCTTCTGGGTAGCAAGCTGGGACATCTCTGAGATTATGTTAATCAGAAGCCATGTTCATTTGCATAATAGGTAGAGTCTAGACCCAAACTTTTCTCATTATTTGACTGCATTTCTGTTTAGCTTCATTTTATTTAATTTTTCTGCCTGGCTAAGAGGAGAGAGGCCAAGACTTGAGAAATCTTTGGGAGCAAAGGAGTTAATGAACTTAGTGGTGGGGAGGGGAGGAAAGCAGGAAGAACTTCTACCAGCTTACCTTCCCAGAGTTCTTCTGGAGGCCTGGAAGAGGTCACTTACAATGAGTTGTTAGCATGAGAAAAGAAAGCTTTTTCTCCCTAGATTTTGTTCAGTGGGAACTAAGAGTGTACCAGAAATCACAGTTCACAGGCTGTGCCACTGGGCACAGGAGTGGCTTTTTTGGAAGAGAAAGAAAGCACAGTTCATTTAGACTTGGCATTGCCGTTAACTTCATTGTTGGGTATAGTGAACATTGATGTGGAGATTCCTGTCTGCCCACCTCCCCCTGACTCCCCCTGCCCATAGGATACCCCATTACATGGGTTGTGGATGCTTTTCCTTTTTCCTTCTTTTGTCCTCCCAGAAATGGTCTGTCTGTAGAACTGCCGGATTTGCCAAGTTACTGCCTTGTAAATTTTTACAGCGCTGTATTTTCAGACCCGGTATTTGTGAATTAGCTGAAAGTGGGCTGCCAATCTGTGCTTTATTTACATTCAAAGCCATAATAGTGAAAGCCCCAGAAAAAAAATGTTAATATTCAGGAAGAGGCAGAAGGGTTGAGTTTCTGATGGTTGCTAACCTCACCACTGCCTTTAAAACCAATCATGAGGCACATGGCTGATATTTAATAGCTTTTAGCTGATTATTTTCCTTCTCCTCCTCTTTCTTTTCTATCCAAGTTGACCTGGGTGTACTTGAGCGGAAATGAAGTCATCCAAATGCTGAATTAGAATAATCACAGGCCTCTAAGAATGAAATGGAAGCAGAGATTAAATGGTAGAGGAAAAGCTGGCATTAATAAGCACCAGGAAAACTTTGCATAAAATAAACAGATTGCGTAGATTGAATTTGTACTGGCTGCTTCGGTTTTTTTCCTGCACTTTTGGTATTGTTTCTGTGGAGCTGAGATATGGACAAAGTAGGTAGGATCTGATTTCCTTAAGGCCATATACCTTCTGCCACCTTAGCAATGGTCCTCTCTTCTTTATGGGTGAGGCAATTTTGTGACTAAGATGTTTCCAGGATGGAAGAATCTGGATGGAGGAGGGTCTGTTACTTTGACAGGTTGGTGATTACTTGTTGAATTCAGGGATCTGAGACAGACGGGAGACAACAAATGGGCAGTCTTAATATTATTGATGGATTTCCCCCTGCAATCTGAGTGGGATTAAGGTAGGGTTGACTGCCTCAGTTTGTCTGGGACTGAGTGGGTTTCCAGGAGTACAGGACTGCAAACTGAAGTGAATTGGTCACCCTAAATGAAGGAAAGACAGGCAATGTCTAGACACTTGGCTTAACCTCTGATTCTCTGAGAGAGTCAATACTTTTCATGATGCCTCCGGGCAGATTTAAATATTCCTTTGTGTTACAGAACACTTACTTCATACCTTTTATCATGCTGCCTTCCTGATTTAACCCAGCCACAGGGGCCAGAGCTGCCCCTAGCTGCACCGACCCACATTGAGTGTTAGATGAGTACTGGGCCTGGAGAAGGAAGGGAAGGGGGACCCTAGTGGTCCCCACTGATTTGGAATGTTGTGCCTTTGGGGGGGGGCTCCCACTTGGGGATTTCTGTGATTCTCGAAAAAGTAAAAATTCTGCCCCAGTGTAGTAAAAAGTAAACTTCTTGTAGTTAAAGAACAAAGTAAGTAAGGATTTAATTAGATTAAAAGACTCTGCAAAGTGGATTGTTTACAGGAAATCTTTTTTTTTTTTTTAAAGGTGCTCTGTTGTAGAAGATGTAATTTGTGCAGATGGATTAGTTATAAATTAGAGATTTTGGGGTTGTTCAGGTTAATAGTCTTACAATTGGTGGCATTTTCTGGCTTGCTTTAATAGCAGGTTAGTATTCAAAGAATACACTTAAGAAAAATAAGTGTGGAGTGATGAGAGACAGACTTCCTGACCTTCCCAGCTTCCTTCAGGAATGCAGGAAGGGCATGGTTAGCCAAAGGGAAGGGAAGTGCTTCAGTCTTTTGCCAGGCAACCTGCAGATTCTCTGAAACTAATATTTTGAGGGCTTATTTCTTTTTAAAGGGTTTATCACCTTTTTTAAAAAAGGTGATCCCATTTACTTTATTGATAGGCCTGTTTAAGAAGCAAAGGAGAAATAGAAAAGATTTATTGACATTATAGTCTTCCATTCCAGTTGAGTTGGCATGTGTGTTAAAGCTAGGAAAGGAAAGCTGGGAGAGGCTCTGTGACCTGTTTTAGACCCTTCAGCCAGGTATAAGCAGGGTCCAGGTTCCTATCCACATCTTCTACTGAGAGGGCTTGCTTTCTCTCTCTCTCCATTTTTGGTTTTGTTTTTTAAACTACACCACTTTGCTCATTCTGGTCCTATGTTTTGATGGCATGAGTTGCCTTGACTAGTAGTTTAAAATGTTACAGAATTATTGTAGCATGTTTTCCTGGAAGGTGACTCATTTTATGACAACGCTGGTTTAACATGTCACAGAGAATAACTATTGGGTACAAAATAGCTTCTGGTTACACTGACCTCAGTTCTAGGGCCATCCCTCAGTTTACTTCATCATTAAGGTGTAGGAGGGTAGAAAACCTAAGAATCCTTGATGCTTAACTGCCTAGCATAAGAGTTGGCCAACTTATTATTATTATTATTTTTGGTCGGTCGTGGGGCCTGAACTCTGGGCCTGGGCACTGTCCATCAACTCTTCAGCTCAAGGCTTGCACTCTACTACTTGAGCCACAGCGGTACTTCTGGCTTTTTCTGCTTATATGGTGCTAAGGAATCGAACCCAGGGCCTCGTGCTTGTAAGGCAAGCACTGTACCACTGAGCCACCTTCCCAGCCCCTAGTTGGCCAACTTTTTTATAAAGGGTTTTATCAGTATTTCTTTTTCTTATTATTGTGAAAAACCGTTCAGAGGGGTTACAATTACATGGGCAAGGTAGTGAGTACATTTCTTATCAAGCATTGTTGCCTTCTCCTTTGTTTCCCCTTACCATTCCTTCCCATCCCCTCCCCTTCACCCCATCAGTATTTTTATTTTGTGGCCCAGATGATCTCTTAAACTACTCAGCTCTGTCATTGTATCATGATAAGAGCAAAAGACAATTTGAAAATGGGTGATTGTGGCTTTGTTCCACTATAATTTTATTTACAAAAACTGGGAGGCAGCTAGATTTGACCAACAGGCTCTTTTGTTAACTCTGTGCTATAGTCTATCTGGCAATGAGGAGTTGGGTGGTTTATATTCTTTCTGTTGTCAAACCCAGCATATCTGGGTTTTTTTACACTTTTTTTCTACTGCAGTTTTCTCTATCTGCAAAATGGGAACATCAGTGATACTTAATGCATAGGATGGCTCTGAGGATTAGGTGCATTAATGCACTTGTAATTCTTAGCATCCTGCCAGGAGCAGAGTAAATACCTGATCAACATTGGAAACATTGGCTGATATTGTTATTTTCACCTCTGAGACCCGGTTCCTTGAGACTGGACTTGTCTCTCCAATCCTTTGTGCTAGGGCAGTAGCCACCACACATAAGCACATGTGTCTACACATGGTTCCATCTTCTCCATCTGTCTGTCCTCTGGTTGAGTTTACCACTCAGTCTTTTGTCCCCCACCCCCACCCCGGGAGAGGGAACGGCACAAACTAAAATTCATCCTGGATCCCGGTGTCATTAAGATGTGGACTCGGAGTCTGAGTTGAGTAGTTTTTTGTTGGTGAGTGTTCCTCCAGTCTAGTCCAGTGCTCTGATGCTTTCAGTTTGTAAAACGGCCTTTGAGTTTGTTTTCTGGCTATGATGAAAATGTTGAATTAATGTGGGTCAAAGGAGAATTCTTCCTTGGAGCCTGTGGATGAACTCTTTTAACTTTTTTGAATAATTAAACTATTTTTTGGGGGGGAGAGAGGGTAGAAGATATTATCTGGAAATTGTCCCAGTATCACTTAGCTGATGTTTATTAAAATACATTTAAATATATCGATCCACTAATGCGTTTAATGCATTTATTTTGCCTCGGGGAGAGCTTTTCACATCCTCATTTATGTTTTCTTGCCTTTTCTTTTACATATGATTCTCATCAGTTTGCTTTTCTGGCTCCTTTTGAATTTATAGCAGATATTAAAGGGTGGGAAGATGTTAATAAACTTGGTGTAAAGCAGGAGGAAGAAAAAGCTATAAAAACAAAAGAGCCTTTGCTCTTAAAAGGCTCCACATTGTGGGAGTGTTTAGTGCAGGGGAACAGTCGTCTTTCCTCATTAGGCCCCCAAAGTATTACTTCTGCAGCCTGCAACCTCTGTTGTTAGTGAATTTGCTCACAGATTCATTCATCTGGTTTTGAGTTCCATCTACTGAATGGCAGGTCCGAGCTAGGAGCTAAGTTTCATCATGAAGCACGTCAGCAAGATCTCTGCTTTCTCATAGTGTAAATTTTAACATGGGGTAAGATGGGAGAAGGACTAAAAACAATCTCAGATTGTGCCATAGAGCAAACAAACCAGGGGCAGAGAAGATCCTTAATGGGATTTTCTTGGTTTACCAAGAACAAAGTCAAATTTGCCTCTACTAGGCTGCACATCCACCCAGGTAAGGCTGGGGCTGTGTACTGCCCACAAACACCAAGACTGGCCAGGGCCTGGGCAGGAGTTAGTGGTCTGGGTTTACAGACCACAGTAATATGATGAATGGGCCCTCTGTATCAGAGGGCAGGGCTGTGCCAGTTTTTGAAGGATTTTTAAATAGTAAAATTAATACAATTTTTCTTTTGGGGTGTGTGTGTGTGTGTGTGTGCACGTGTGCGTGTGCATGCATGCACATGCTTGTGTGTGTGTGCGCATGCATGCACATGCTTGTGTGCATGTGAGCATACACATGTACCAGTCCTGGGGCTTGAACTCAGGGCCTGGGCACTGACCCTGAGCTTTTGTGCTCAAAGCTAGAGCTCTGCTACTGGAAGTACCATCCCACTTTTGGTGTTTTGGTGGTTAGAGTCTCCTGTCTGGGAGTCCTTCTGTCTGGGCCGAACCATGATCCTTGGATCTCATCCCTCTGAGTAGCTAGGGTTACAGGCATGAGCCACTGGTGCCTGGCAGTTTATTTCTTTTTAAAAATAGGCTCTAAGAGAACATAGTCAACTATTTGGGACACTTCTTATGTGGCCCCAGTTATTCCCTTCTTAGGGCAAGTGAGCTAGCTATATGTGCCCGCTAGTTAAATCTTTGTAGCACCATGGCAGTAGCTAGGCATAGTCAACTGGTTGGCAAGGCCCTTCCAGCCCAGGTAAACTCTCAGACAAGTCTTGGTGTAGAGGGTAGATACCCAGCTGCCCAGAGGGAAGTGTGTGTATGTGTACACGTGTGTGTATACACTGAGTCTTGAACTCAGGACCTGGGTGTTGTCCCTTAGCTCTTTGCCCAAGGCTGGCATTCTACCATTTGAGCCACAGCTCCACTTCTAGCTTTTTGCTATAAATAAGAGTCTCATGGATTTTTTTGCCCAAGCTGGCTTTGAACCTCAAAGGTCTCAGCCTCCTGAGTAGCTAGGATTACAGGCGTGAGCCACCACAGCTTGGCTCTAGAGAAATGAAGGATTTGAGGAAGGTAAACATCAGAATTGTGTGATTAATTTTCTCTGTTGGTCTTACTTTCTTTGGTCTGAAGAAAGGCATGGACCTGTTGAATATACAGGGGTGGGGGAAAGAGAAAGGCTTGTGTGTGTGTGTGGAGGGGTTCTATGGCTTTCAGAAGCCCATGGAAGCCTTGACTTGGCGTATGCATCTAGGGTGGGAGGACTAGGCAGGTGCTTTTTCTAGGCCAGTGCTTTCTCCCTATGCCCCGCGTTGGCCTCCCTCCCCTGTCCCCCCTTCTGCACTGGCTGATTGGTGATCAGCCAGGATGTGGAACAGAATGTATCTAGCAGCATTTAGCCAAAGCATAAACATGTCTGATGTTGGAAAAATCTGGCTGTGGATAGGAGGAAGCATTGATGAGTACATTTTGCTTCTCAAAAGAACAGGGAGGGGGGCATTGTTACCTATTGCCAGACTCTTGGGGCTCCTGCACACTGTGGGGTGTTAACATTGAATTTTGGAATTAGATAGACCTGAGTTTGAACACAGATGTTCTCGTTAGTGTTGTGACCTTGGGCTGTTGATTTAACTCTCTGAGCTTTGCTTGTCCTCTTGTTAACAGTGAAAAGAGAGCCAAGGGCTGATGGCTCATGCCTGTAATCCCAGATACTTGGAGAGATGAGGATCAGAAGGATTATGGTTCCATGCTATTTTGGCAAAATGTTAGTAAGACCTCTGTTTTAACCAACAAGTTGGGTATAATATGTATATCAGTAATCCCAGCTGTTAGGGTGGGATAGGTAGGAGAATCTCCATCTAGACTGGTTCTAAGGGAAAAAAAAAAAAACAAAAAATCCTCAAGACCCTATCCCAAAATATAGCTAAAGCCAAGTGTGGCTCAGGTGATAGAATACACAAAGGCCCCAAGTTCAAATTCTAGTATTGGTATAAAAAGAAAAATAGAGAAGAGACAAGTTTACTTTGTGTCTAGCCCACAGGTATTCCTTAATGATTTCCTACCTACTTCTTGTTCTAGGTGTTTGTCAGTCCCTAACACACACACACACACACACACACTTTCTGAATTCATATATTATTGACTTCCATTGGGTTCACCCCCTCTAACAGACCTCCTACCTTCATCTGCCCAAATGTCTTCCTGTGCCAAGTGGATGAGTTTTGAGTGTCCAAGGGGCTGAGTTTCTTAATGGCTCCATGGTTCTGTGTCCCCCTGCTCCCTCTGCAGCCATCAGCTCTCTGACAAATTCCGCATCTAAGATCTTGCTAGATTTAACCCAGCTGGAGCTACTGTGGTGGGGGGGAAGGCTGGGGAGGATTTGGCTTTTTCTCCTCTTATGCTAATGAAGTGAATATGGCACAGAGTCACAATATTTTCTTTCCAGGCAAAGAAATGTTGTAGTAGGAGAAACAGCATGCAGGGGAAGCAAATGCGATCTCGCTGGAATCTCTCAAGGGAGGAAAGAGACAAATTGTCAGCTTCTGTTGAGAAGATAATGCTCTCGCTATGATAAATGCCAAGTTTCTGTGGAAAGCCACCATCTTCGTGGCGGCGTCCCCGAGTTCTCGTGCAGCCTGGCAGCAGAGTCTTCCCTTTCCACACAGGGAGGCAGATATTAGTGCAGGGTTGGTTTGTTTGCAATGAGAAATCAGTTTCAAGTAAACGAGATGGGAGAGGGGCATTGGACATGCTCTTCAAAGGCACCTTTATAAAGCTAACTGCAGGACCCAAGTCAGCCTGCTCTTCATACCTCTGGGTAGAGTCCCACCCTGGATGAATAGTTCTATATATGCTTGGGCTTGCAGAGCTCATCTAAAACAAGTTCCCCTCTAGGAAGTCTCTGTTCCAGTGCCTTGGCAAGTGTTTTCAGAAGGCCTGTTTTGAGGGAAGTTACTATTAGGTTGTTTTGTTTTTTCCCCCCGTAAGACCCCATTTCCCTCCCCCCCCTACCTTGGGTAAGGTATCATGCTTCTTTTTTTTGCCTTTACCAGTAATGGACAATAATCCTTCTACCTGTGCCTCCCATACAGCTAAGGTTACAGGCCTAGACCACCACTATTCCTAGATTATTTGTTGAGAGGGAGCTCTCAACTCAATAACTTGTGGCTGAACTCAAACTGGAATTCTTTCTTTCCAAGTAGCTTGGATCATAGGTGTGAGCCATCATGCCAACCCTAGTATCCCTTCTTGGTGAGGTGTGTTAGGGTGGATTTCTATGAATACCACTCCCTCAATGAGCTTCTGGTTTTAGTTGCTTTTTGGAGCATGCTTTAGGTGGTCCCCATTTGCTTGTGGCTGGGCTACCTGTGAGGTATGTGTTCAGGGGGTGTCCTGGGGAGGTTCAGGAACTCTCAGGATGCCAGAGACCATAGTTACATGTGGATAGGGAGGAGAGAGATGTTCCGGTCACTTATTGTTGGAAGGCCTTGGGTGGTGATGCTTGTCCACCTACCCTTGTACTCAGTGGCCCTATCAGTTGTAGGTATCAGGCACCGCATTGGGCTGTAAGCCCAGCAAGGTGAGGTCTTGCCCTCCAGAAACTTACGTATAATCAAGAGATAGAAATCCTACTAAACAGAAATGCAGAGAGGGCTGGGAGGATCAGCCAGCTGTGGGTATGGCCACAGTTGCTGTTGGGCTCAGGCCATGTCTTAATTTCTGAGCTTTGACTTGAGGAAGATGCTCAATGGGTATTCATTGTGGACTCTAGAATACTAGCATCTACGAGGAGAATATTAGCTCCACATGTGACTTGCCCTTCATGTCCCCGGATATAGCAACCCTGTGTGTGCCCACTTGGCCAGCAGCTGAAAAGCAGGGAGCAAGGCAGCTGAAATTAGAACAAATTAGAGCACCTTGCCCAAGTCCTTTTACCACTGAAGCACATCCAGGATTTTGAAGATGCTCTTTTGTCACCAAGTTTTGTGTCTTCTCTGACATCTTATGCCTTAATACCACTAAAAGTTGACTGGCTGGGTTGCTTGCTTGCTTGGCCCATGAGTGGGTAGTGGACACTGTCTCAGCAGTGCTGGAGCATCTCGGGGAATACTATATTTCAATCCCATTGCTTCCTACATGTGTTTTCCAGGGGAGTTGCCAGCTAAGGGACTTGATTGCCCAGGAAGTGGACAAAGATAACTTCTCAGATGCTCACTAGAAATCTGAGTGTTTGTTGAAGTCAGTGACATTTTGTATATGATGTCCCTCGATCACATGTATCTCTTTTTTAAAAGGGCATCAAAAAGGAAGGTTACTTTCAGATATGTTGCAGGGTAGCTTAATTCTCTAGAGCCTGTATAACTGTTTATTATTCATATTCCCAATCTGAGCCTTCTATTTACGTGGAGTAGGGGCTGGCAGACTTTGTCTGTGAAGGACTAGACAGATTTTAGACTCTGCAGACCATACAGTCTCCATCCTAGCCACTCAGTTCTGCTGTTGTAGTACAAAAAGCCACACACAACATGTAAATGAATGAGCGTGGGCTGGGTTCCAATTTAACGTTCATTTACAAAAACTGGCAGCAGGCTACATTTGGCGGGTGGGCCATAAGTTACAGCTAGCAACATTCCCAGTCTCCAGCTTGAGTCTTTAAGCAAGTTAACCATTTTGTATAATAGGATATTGTTAGGGTCAGTCCTAAACTGATTTGAAGTGGGGGAAGGCTGAATATACTCAGTTGGAATAATAGGCATTTTAATGTTAGCACACATCAGAGAGATGTGGTCAGGTGCCTCCTTTACAAGGAAAAAAAAATTTAAGTAGCAAATACAAGGACTAGAGAGGGCAGTGGAGGAGATATAAGCCTTTGTTCAGTCTCATAAGGTATATTAAAGTAGGCAGGCAAAAAAGTGATCTGAGGGTCTTGCTTCTTCTCGGGCATTGTCCAAGGTGTTGCCACTCAGGGACAGGTTCTTTGGGTGATGGTTACAGCCACTAGCTGGGAGGATTGTGCCAGGAACATGTGCAAAGACCTGCTCATCATACAGCACTTGTCTGGCTGCACTCTTGAGCTTAGAAGGCCCAAATGGAAATTTTACCTAGTTTCATGAAGTGGATCCCTGGCTTTGCTAATTCATACTTGGTTATTGACAATTTAGTTATAAACATTTTCCTAAAAGAAGAAAAACATGAAACTCACATGGTTTAATTTGCACTCCTTCGGTCTGTTAAAAAAATCCAAACCAAAAACTCACATTGACATATTGTTGAAATTAACACTTGGAAATTTTTGTATAAAACCTGTATTGAAAACTCAGCTAAACATTCACACCAAAAAAGAGCTATATATTTATATCTCAAAAAACTTAATTTGAAGCAAGCTGCTTATTTCTCCATTGTGGTCACGTGAGCTGAGATTCTTAGTATGAAATGTAATTTACACAAATTAGTCCAAGGCAGGTAGAGTGTGAAATTAAATTGATGCCTTGATTTCTGTATTCTCTAGTAAGTGTTTCTCTGAAAATTTGTCATTTCTATCTTAGGAACTTTGAAATATGGATTTTTTTAAACAGAGAAATTCTTATTGGCTAAGAAGATGAAACAACCTTAATTACAGGCCAAAGAGGCATGTTTTATTTTGCTTTGTGGCTCAATATTAGAGTAAGTCCCATTTGGGCTTCCAAATGGAGGTTGAAAACTTAAAGATGTAACAAGTTTGTTAATTTATTTTTTAACTATTTAGACCAAGACATTTAATTTTGTTGGCTGTGACCAAGACAGTTTAGGACTTTTAGGCTGTGTAGACTCAGGGAAGAGTCAACTTGTTTACAACACACTGCTCTCAGTCCACCTGCTGCCTCCAAGGACAGATATCTGCTGTCTTTGGGCTGGAACTATAGTAAGAGTGAGTCAAGTATGGGTATTCTGGTTCAACTCTGATCATCCAGGAGCAGGTGAATCAATCACCCTGGGCTCATAAGTGACCCCATGGCCAGCAGAGGAAACATCATCACATATTAGCAAAGGCAGAGATGATTTCACCTGATGATAGCAATGCACTCACCCTCCAGGATGGTGCCCATCTGCTGGTCCTCTCAGCTCTGTGGTCTGCCCTCCTCTGTGGAGGAGTTAACCTGTACCTCCAGGGTCCAGGACCTCTGCACCTGCACTTTCTTCAAAGCCATCCTCAAGCCAGGTACCTGAGTCAGCCCTGCTGACTTTGGAGTGAATCATTTCTATCAAATAACTAACGGCTTGATGTTTGGGGGTGCTCTGAAAAATGAATTATGGGCTCCCATGATTTTTCTTTGTCCATGGTGGCATGGGTAGTATTTATCTCTCTTGTCCTGGCTCTCCCCACCCCCTCCCCAAGCCTTTGTCTCTATCTGAGTCAGCATGACATGGTTTGAAAATTGCCTGTTTGGCTTTTAATGATGATTAATGTCCATTGCCATGTTTCAAATTTGGATCTCTTGAAGAGTCTCTGAGACTGTTACCAAGAGCAACCTGCTGAGAGTTGATGGCGTAGAGTGCTCTGTCTCCAGCCAGAATTTGATTCCTCACAAGTTTTCTACCTTTTTCTCCAGCACCTTGGAGGCCCTTCCTGGCTCTTTGGCATGAAGAGCTGAGTGAGACCAGATGGGAGAGCCCTGTTTGGCCACCTTGGTCTTGTGTGGTTAATGCCTCACTGCAGGGCATGGGCAAGGGTCACTCTTGGTAGCCCCTCCCTCTCTTTCCTCAAATCAGGGAGGCCAACGAAAAGCTTAATTTCCTCAACAGCAGGTGCCTGTCATCTATCTGAAGATAGTTGCCAACATCTGGTACAATTGCCTCGGCAAACGCAGTAACAAGGCGGCCTGCAGTTCAATCGCGGAGCGAGCATCTCCGCTTTAATGATAACAAGCTGTTGGCCTCCCCTCTGAGATGAATCCATCTCACAGATGTTTGTCTAGTTTTGGCAATCGTATCACAGTATAGCTTTGGTGATTATGCTCAACTGGAGACTATTACAATAAAAGAAGTTTGAACTTGTTCCATTTTTTTCCCATCCCACCCCCTTCTCCCCTGTTCTGAGGTATAATTTATATCAATGGCTGTAATATCATTTCCATTACTGAGGCCTCTTTACTTTTTATTATGTCGGTAGAGCTGCAGCTTATAGCCTGGCTTCCTCCACAGGTTAATGTGCTTTTGCTACATCAACGCTTTTAATGTCCTCACTTAATGGCCCCGTGGCAGTCCTCTGCCCTCTGTCGAAGCACATGTTGACACTGAGAGGTCATGTGATTACTTTGACTTCATAGCTCGGCTGTAGATAGTTATGGCATGTGTGTGTTGAGAGTGGACAGGGGTCATAGGAAGGCCTCTTGTGTGTCCAGTAGTGAAGAGACAAGAAGCAGAGATATTCCTGGAAGGTAGCAATAAGAGAGAGGGCTGAGTATATAGAACCCTCTGGACTGCTGTTGGCTCTCACCTCTGTCGGTCTGTCTGTCTGTCTGTCTGTCTCTGTCATCTTTCTCTCTCTGTCCCTCCCGCCTCCTCTCCCCCTCTCTCAAATTCATTCTTCCTGCACCTCCTCTTCCTGAGAAGGCATAATATACTTTTGCTAAAACAAACCAAAATTGCATCTTGGTGAAATGACATACAGAGAGACCTTAATGTTCAGGATGCCGGGCTCTCAGAGCACACAGTGGCTTAATATTTAATGCTATTTAGTATTACACAGCTTTTGTGATTATATAGCTCTGTAGATGAGAATTGAAAGGAACCCCCAAGCCATTCAAATCATATTTAGTAATAGTAAATGCCAGGCATTTTTAATAATAATAACTGTCATTTTTCTTTTTTTCTTTCTTTTTTTCATGTAGTGCTGGGGATCGAACCCAGGGCTTTGCGTATGTTAGGCAAGTGTTCTACCACGGAGTGCCATCCAGTCAGTAACAGCAGTCATTAATTATGTCTCTGCTGTGTACTAACCATTATGCCAATGGCTTTTACTGATGTATGCTTCTTACAGTTCTCCTGTGAGGTAGATATTCTTGTGCTATGGTTACAGGTGAGGTACGAGGTCAGAGCAGGGAGGTATGTGTCAGATGCTACAAAGAGCTGTCAAAAGGGCAGAGGCGGATCTCAGTTCAGGGTTAATGAACTCTAGATCCACGCTTGTTCTCCAGCCGTCATTGTCATCACTCATCCTGCTCATGGCTTCAGTTGATGTCATGGAAGAAAATCTGTCCATCCAAAATGTGACACATTGTATCGGTCACCATGGTACTTAACATTTAAGCCTTTCTTTTTCATTTTAATTTGGGTATTTGTTGATGATTAGGAAATGTCATTTTTGGCAAGGTTTTATTTTTGGTAGTGCATTTACAAATGAGTGAGTCAGCCTAGCTGTATGGACAGTTTGGTTGAAGGGCCGGCCCCACATGCTCCTTTCCTTGGCCAGAAATAGATAACTAGTTTCTGTTTGGTGACACATCAGGAGGCCCTGGACAGCTGCACTGAGCACTTGTGCAGGAGCCCCCCACAGGGAGCTAGGGAGCCACCTCATCCTGGCCAGTAGATGGGATACTGTTGTGTAGAAAGTTCTTTACATAATATGGACTTGGTTGCCATAGGAAGAAAGAAAAGTTTTCCTGAAAAGTTAAAATACAGCCATCTTTTGTGAGGCATATTAAAATGAAAACCACTAAGCATCTTGTGAAAAAGTATAGTTCTCAGAAATGGCTTTAAAAATGTGAAACTTGAAGTCTAGCTGATTATTGAAGGCTTGAAAATGTTGTCTTGGATCATCACAGTTTAACATATGTGTTTAACTTGGGTCATAGAAAAAGCTGCAAATAGGAACTTTAAGTACTTGCTAATTCCTTTTGTGACTTTGAGCAGGATGTAACATCTCTGGGTCTTGGTTTTCCATTCTGTACATTGTGGATCTGTTCCCACCCTACAGTTATAGTCTCTGCAAGTGATTCACACCCCCCTCCACCCCCCTCAATTGAAGTATCTGTCTTTGTCCTAAGTCTTCCAAGGTCAAGTTAAGTCATGCATGATGCCTCATTTAGGGTTGGTTTGTTGATTTAGTGCCTTGTCTTCTCTGACTTCCTTACCTCAGCACTGCTTACCCAGGCCAGAAGTCAGTTGTCAGGTTTGCATTCCTACCTTGTGGGTAACTTCAGAGTTCCTCACCCTAGTCTGCCTGCTTCTCCTCACCAAAGGAGTTCCTCCTCTACCATGCTAGGGCCAAATCACCAAAAACGCAGCACAGACATGTGGTGCGGCCTTTTCCAATATTATTAAAAATCCATTAAATTTTAATGTACCCTATAAAATATGTGCTCTTGTGAAAGCAAGCACAGATAATTATTTCTGATGAATAAACCAAGAGGACAAGTATGTATGAAGTTCATGCTGCAGCATTTAATTTTTATTACGTACATCTCCTGCAGGGGCAATCACTGCCATGTTTCCAGCTGCTGGTGTTGGGGGACCCGTTTTTGGGAGTCCTTCGGGGGCCACGTGAACCTGAACTACCAAGGTGTTCTCTGAGCTCGTTATTCCAAGGAAGAAGAGGGCTCTGTGTGGTTACTGCCTTCTGTTAAGCAATTTAAATCAAAGCACAAGGATAAAACGAATTGGGGGCAGAAAATGATCTACTTCTAGAGGTGCTAGTAACTCTAGCTTGTGGGGTGAAGAGCCAAATCAGACAGATCTTTGAAGAGCCTCCACCTCATGGCCCTATGCCCTTGAGCCCAGCTCTTAACTTTTCTGAGTATTTCTTTGCTAGATAGATAATCACCATCTGTCTGCCTTGAAGTTGGTGAAGAGCAATCTGTGCCTGGCTCAGAGTGGGGATCCTGAATTGTAGATTCTCCCCTGAATTGTAGATTTTCCCTTTTGCTGTCTGGTGGATCTTTTGAACTTGTTCTCCTAGCTCCAGAAATAGGAAGTCTCTATATGCAGGAAAGCTTGGGCACTGTAATTTCCCTTCTTCCTTTCCTCTCCTCCTCGGGTGCTGGGGTTTGAACTCAGTATCTTGCTTGAAATTGTTTTCTCTCTTGCTGAACTGTGGTTAGTGCTCTACCACTTCAGCCATGCCTCCAGCCCAGCTTTTTGTTAATTATTTGGGGGTAGATTGTTAAGGACTTTTTCTGCCTGCGTAGCTTTGAACTGTGATCCTTCGTGTCTCCACTTCCTGAGTAGCTAGCATTACAGTGTGAGCCACAGGTGTCCAGCTGAGTCCTTTTTTTTGAGTATTGAGTATGGAACTCAGGACCTTATACTTGTTAAACACATGTCCTACTAAGTAGACTACACTCTCAGTCCTGCTTGGGAGCTATTAATATATTACTGGGCTTCACCAATTGGTGTCTGCTTTTGGGTCTTAAAAGGCTGCACCTGTCATTGATGGATGTCGGTGATGGTGTAAGTGCTTCCAGCAGGTAGGTGGTTTTTTTTGGGGGGGGGGCGGAATTGTCATTTGGTTGCTGCCTCTCCCCTCTGATCACAGGTGGTGGCTCAGAACCAAGGGAGAGGAGCTTGGCCTACAGATGCTCCTGGAAGCAAAAACCTAATATGCTGTGCAGTTATGGTATTTTAAACTCCTACTCCGCAGCTAAGCCCCATTTCCTTCCTGGGACAGGGGCAGTTGCCCAGCAGGGACCAGTCCTTCAGGAGGTATGAGACAGGGGCTTATACAGCCATGGTGGCATTGCCCTCATAGCCAATCATTTAGCTCCTGAAGAGAGGAGGGCCAGGATTGTCAGTGGGTTGCTTGGTGGTATTCTAGAATAGTCCCAAACTGGAGCTGCCAGGCTCAGTGGCAAGGAAAGTTTGCACACAATTGGATGGATCTGTAGGAAGAAATTTATTTTTAACTGCAGTAGGGTTTTGTTTAAAAACAAAAAATAAGCATAGTAGGAAGAAAAAGAGAGCAACAGAAGTAAACAAAGACCTAACAAATGCCCTTTATTTTCATCACCAGGCAATAACCCCCAGTAAGGTTTTGGTGAGCTTTCCAGAGGTCGCTCTGCACACAGATAAACTTGCTCTCATGCACTTTTACATAAATAGGATCCTGTGTGTTGTTTGCATGATGGCCTTTCTGTTCAGCAATATGTCAGAGGCGTCTTTTTGTGTCAGCGGGTCCTATTGTTTCTCTAGAGTAGATGTACCATGATTGACTTCCTCAAACCCTCAGTTAGGAGCATTTAGGTTGTTTCTGGTATCATTAGGATCATTATTTGGAATTATAACCAGTGTTGTCAGGACCGCCCTTGTGAATGCATTTCTCTCCTGCACCTGCTATACTTTGACCCAGCAATTCATTTACAATAAGGAGATAATAATACATTTTACAATTTGCTATTTATTGCCAAACTGCCTCACGGGGAGGTTGTACAAATTTACATTTCTGCCAGAGAAGGCGTGTTGGAGCTTGGCTTTTGGTCTTTGGGTTTTTATACTCAAGTTTTTCAAGAATTTACATTTCTCTGAAATTGGTCCTATGAAACATTAAAAAAAAATACTTAAGAGTAGGAAATTGGTCTTACATTGACTTTTAAATGCTTTACATTGCCTCTTTTGTTCCTGATGATCCACAAAGCCCTAGAGTTGTTTCAGGGCAGATGCAGCTGGGTTTGTGTTTCAGATTGTCATCTTGAAACAAAAATGGCACAAGGTAAGATGTTTTCAAGTGGGTATGTTTAGTGGTGATTTTCAGCAGCCCTTTGATCATTGTTCCTAGCCATATACCAGTTTGGTCCCAGGCAGTATATAGCTGAAGACAAATAGTGGCTTTTTTTCCCCCTCATATAATAGATTTGGCAATTACATGCTGCTTTGCTAAAGCATTACCATTGTTATTTAAATTCTGCATTGCTCTTTTAAGATAAAGGTTCAGCTTGCTACCTGTTTATCTTTTCCTTGCAGCTTAGTGGGGACTGCAGCCTGCTGCTTTGTGAGTGTTCCTCAGGGCACCTGGTGCAGTGCCCAAGAGACACCCAGGACCCATTTTGTGACTTTTCTTCAATTAGGAAGTTTTCCCATTGGGAGTTCTCTGAGTCAAACTCCCTCCAGCCCCCCAACACCAGTTTCCCATACCCCTATTTATAGACCATGTTTTTTATCTTTTGCCCATTTTCACTGATTGAGTGAAAGAAATAAACCGCTGAGAGCTTCTGATATACTAGGTCCTGAGGTGACTATGGTAACAGTGTCCTCACCCTTGTGGGAGCTTCAGACAGAGCTGAGGGGTTGTCTGATGAATGGAATGCCAGAGTGCAGAGTGCCCTGAGTGGGCTGGGGTGCAGGCCTGGGACACACGTGGTCTTCTCATCTCCTGTTACCTTTTACATCTACATTTAATTTTATTTTAAACCTCCAGAGAAAGACTTGAAGTTCACAGAACCCAGATTTCAATCACAGTCTGCACTCTTCAGCTGTATAGGGAAGGTTTTAGTTAAGCATGACCTGCTAGAGAAGTGTTTGGGGAAGGGATTAAGAAGCCACTTCTTGCCAGAACAGGAAAGCAAGCAGTGCCAGATACCCTCAGGACCTAGGCTTCTGAATGCCAAAATCACCAAACCCTGTGGGTTTGTAGGGCAGGTAGGAGGTGGTATCATCCAGGAGGGACTTTGATGGCTTTGAAGGATTTATCTTTATTTTATTTTTATGCCAGTACTTGGACTTGAACTCAGGGCTTGGGCACTGTCCTTTAGCTTTTCTGCTAAAGATTACATCTTCTCTTGCACTTGAGGCACACCTTCATTTGTAGCTTTTTGGTGGCTTATTAGAGATGAGTCTCATGGACTTTCTTGCTCTGGTTGGCTTCAAAGTACAGATCTTCCAATCTCAGCATCCTGAGTAGCTAATAATACAGGTGTGAGCCATTAGTGCCCAGCTTTTCATTTGTTTCATTGGCTGAGTCAATGTTATTTAAAGAGTTTGTGGGGGGGGATGGGGGGTGTTTTCTCCAAATCATGGAGTTGAGGTGATAAGACAAATCATTCTATACCTGTGGTAATTTTATGGGCCAGGTGCAGAGGTGGACCCTGGGAACCCAGAAGAGAAACTTCTTACTCCACACAGTAACACAGTGCCTTCTGCATAGCCCTTCCTTGTTCTTGTTGGCCTCCAGATTTTAAATAACCAACACATCCAGCTCCTCCTAAAATGAGAGCAGTCCTTTCTGGGTCTTCAAGGGGTCCTCCCAGAATAAGGCCTGGCCTCAGGTAGGTAGGATTACTTTCTGGACTACTCTGAATTATCCCCCAATTTTTACCCTGATTCCACACAGCCACCAAACATGCAACAGATCTACGAAATCCTTGGGAGAGGGGGGAAAACTGTCCTTTGTTTAGAAAACATCTTGGGTTTTTTGGTGTCTAGGTTGTCTGTCTCTTCTCAGCAAGAGAAAGAAAAGCCAATAGTGTGCTGTCAGACTCTGGGAGAGTCATTTTTGCAAGGAGATGTTTGTGCTGATCAGATGATCAGTGACAATCAAATGACTTTCTGCTACTGTCCTCGGCTGGATGTTTGTGGAGCTTCCATTCACTCAACTTGTTATCCAGGGGAGCTATGATGAAAGTGAGGACCATCTGTTAGATACCAGATAGCAAGGACGTTTGCAGCACATTGAAGGCTGGTTGAGATGACCTGCTCGGTCTCTTTATGCCCAGCATGCCTGGACATTTACCTCCCTACCATTGACTTGGATTCTAGTTAGGGGGAGTTATAGCTATGGGAGCTGTTGTCCTTAAAAAAGTTATCCAGCCAAGCAGCAGCCTCCCAGATAATTTAAAAATGCATATAAACCAATTGAGGAAAAGAAAGAACTCTGTCTTGTGGAAGCCAGCCATGATTAGTATGTATGCTTTTTCAGATTGGGTTATATGCATCTACCCTGCAGTTGTCATGTTGGTGATGAACATGGAAACTGGATGCAGAATGGCCTGGCTTCTAGTCTTGGCTTCATTACTTCCCAACTGTGTGACCTTGGGCAAGTGAGTCTATGAAATGGTATAGTGCCAGGTGTGGTGGCTGTACCAGATTTCCCTGCTATTCAGGAGACAAAAATCATGAGAATCAAGGCCAGCACAGGCTAAAAGTTGTCAAGATCTCCATTCTGAAACAATAGACATGGAAAAAGCACACACTATAATTCCAGTTATGCAAGAGGTATAGGTAGAGGGATCATAGACTGAAGCCAGCTCTAAGGAAAAGTGTTAGGTTCTATTCTGAAAAATAGCTAAAGCAAAAAGAACTGTAGGCATGGCTTAAGTGGTAGGTTACCTCACAAATGGGAGACAACGAGTTGCAGAGTGTCGGCTCTCCACATGAAAGAAAAGTAAACCAACACAGAAGGTAGTGTAGTATATATCAGATTGGGAGTTTTGAAGGAGATATATGCATGTGAGTCCTTAACAGCAGACCTCACACACAATGAGCACTTGATACAGTGCTTACTTAAATCCTATATGTCTTATTCATAAGAATGGGACTCCCTTCAGAGTGTCGTGGTTAGCAGATGACCGTGAGTAGAAGCATGTACACGTTGTCCATTCATTGGAAAATCTGTTGCCACCAAAGAAAACTCAGCCTACAGTCATATGATGTACCATCATTTTCTGCTCAGTAATTAGGCATGAATAGCAAACAGTTCACATCCAAGACAGTAATTAATTAGTATTGCTTTAAAATAGCTTTCTCCCCCTGCCAAATGCAAGCTCATCCTTTCCTCATATGATGTGTCTAGTTTCCATGACGGGGTTGACACCAGCCCTGTGGGGTATTCCTTGTGTATGGGAATGGATGTTTGTTCTTCGTGCCCAGCACATGGAGTCTGAAATATGCTAGTGATGCAGGACAGCCGTGCACTTGTTCATTTACTTAGTCAAAAGTCTTCACCTTACACACATACATCTCTGAAGGCATATCTTGCTTTCACTTCATCCTTGTCTTCCCACATGAGAGTCCAGAGCTCATTCACCAGCTTGTATCTGTCTGTCTTGACAAAGCTGAAGGGCTTAGAGCATCTACTTGCCACCTTCCCTGGCCTGCACTCATTCATTCATCTTCTTCAAGAATAGCTGTCCATGGAAGGAAAGGAAGAGAGACAAGGCTGTGGTGTTGGGGGGAAGGGGTATCAACAAAAAGATGACAAAAGGCTGCTTGGTAGAGTTGGGTGGTCTGTCTTGCCCACCTCTTCTTCTTCAATATATGACCCTGGTTTTAGTTTTGGGAGCACTAGAAGGTATCACACAAACAATCCTTAACTTGCTCTGCTTTTGGCTGTATAGCCAGACAGAGCTCTGTATCCTACTACTAGGTAAGTGGCACTGTTGCTGAGACCCAGCGCACATTAGATGTGGCTGATAACCACCTCTGCTTTTGGTTAACTGGAGGATGGGAAGATGGAAGACTGGTAGAGGTGCCACCACCATGTGGGCATGGACTACCCAAATCCCAGCAGATCATATTTGACTGTCCTGGATCTGGATACCAATATTAGATAGGTCGTAGATGGTCCTGCCTGCACTGTTTTCCTGCATCTTCTTTGGAATACACAGGGAGAGGCAGCTATGGGGGTGGGAGGTCAGGTGTGTTGTAGCATGGCCAGGTGGCATTTCTTTGTGTGCTTCCTGCAGCTGAGTTTCTGGAGGTCAGGGATACCTGTGGTCTTGGAGTAAGGGTCTCCCTATTACGATAAAGCCAACATATCAGTAACAACCCTGCTACTCTGGGCCATTTTGGGGGTGGGGCAGGTTCAGTTTTGTAATTTTACTGTTTGACAGATATATTCCTCTTCTAACTTTCCTCCTTCTGGAAGACTTGTTGAAGTAGAAAAGAAAGGGTGGACCATTGGTCAGGAAAGGACCCTAAACAAGATCTGTTGTGTTGGGTGGTATCAAGAAGCTGATTTGGCACTCTATCCTCCAGTAATGTTCATCTGCATCTGGGTGCCACAGATGGCATATGTGGAACCTCCCAAGCCCTCACCAGCATAAGTAGCTGGGCGTGGAACGTGGTGAGAAGGCTCTCCCTTAGCCTAGGGGTGTGGCTCACTGTGCCCCTTTGCTGCACACTTGGGCTTCCACTAAGCCACGCCTTTTTTCCCTTCAATGTGCTCAGCCTTTAATTGTGACTATTAATCACAGTGAGTTGTGTTGCACTTCATAACCTTTCCATTAAATATTAAGCTTTAAAAAGAATTGAGCTTTCTTAATTGAATTATTGAACTACTAAGCACTTACTATGAGAATCACAGAGTTTGACTGTAAGGTCCAGAGGGGTTTTATCAAGTTGGGCTGTCGGATAGACTTTGAACATCATTCCTGGCTTGCTCCTTTCTACTGTGGGAGAGGCTCTGATTTCTGGTGATTTCAAGTCACAGGTTTCTGCCACATGCCTTTTCCCCCCCTACTTTTTCCCAGCACCAGTGATAGGTTTACCTGGAGGCCTTCATACGCACAGGTATTTGAAAGGCTGACTCTCTCTGGACAACAAGCAGGTTGTCCTCGGACCCTGCCCTTGCTCCTGACCCCTTCTCTAGAGGTATTTATTCCTAGAGCTTCTTCTGCTCTTGACTTCAGCTGTCATTCCTCTCCTTCCAGTTTCCACCCTTCCCTCTCTGCCTCATATTGTGACCCTTCCCTTTGAACATTCTAGGCTCATTTCCTTCCTCATACTGGCCTTACTGTCTACTACCCACTTACATTCCTGTCTGGGAAAACAGCAGCACTATTGACAGCATTTCCTAACTCATTCTTGGAGCCTGATTTTATCTGTCTGGGATTTTTATACTTTCCTGCCTGTTACTCTCTTCCCAAGGAAGGCTGAGTCCCATCTTGCTGTCCCCATCAGCGGGGACTTTGTCAAATGCTGTCTGCATGGGACAGATCTCTGCTCCTCATTGCTAGCTCCAGAAAATCTTCAGTCTCCTGGACTAACATGCATGGATGAGCCCACAGCATTAGTGCCTGTCATATACTTCGTTCAGGGAAAGAATTTAAGGCCCATGCTGGAATACTGCAGAAAAGTTGGCCTGATACTTCAGTTGGCTTTCTTAGGTTGTACACCGGGTTGGTAGGTACTCTGGGTTGAATGATTTTCTCTCCTGTGTATCCACCTGGAACTCAGAATGTGACCTTACTTGGAAATAGGGATATTACAGATATAATTATATTAGTGTGAGGTAGTACTGGATTGGGGTGGATCCTGGTGCAGTGACTAGCCCTCTGGCATTCTCAGTCACTGGGGTTGCAGTACTTAGTTATGGAAGCACTAGGAAACCAATAGGATGGGAAAACAAGTCTGTAAATTCTGGGTTCAGAGTGCTTTCACTCATAGCCACCCCCCTCCCCACTCTTGCCTGGTGATACAACTTCTGCAGCATAGACTATATGTGGGTACTGATTGTGACTTACCCAGTCTGTCACTGGAATTCATTAGCCCCTGAGAAGTGTTTCTTTTTCATGTGACTTGCTCTTTACTTTTATGTGGAGGCAATGTAATATTTAATTTAAAAAAATTATTACTTTTAGTTGGCAAGTTGGGTATATGGGTGTACTGTGAGACCATGCTTTGTGTATATGTGGTAGAGAGATTCAGCCAGAATGGTTAACATACTTACTACCTCTGCTACATAGGGCATACCACAGCACCAAAAGACTATGGGTCTCTGAATGGGATCAGAGCTTAGGTCTGCTGGGCCACCAGCCACTGCTTCTTCCTACACCATGGGAGGAATACAGTGTCTGAAAGAGCTATAACTGAGTGATCAGGAAAGTTCCTCATGGGGTGAAGAAATGGGCATGGTTGTACAGAGTAGAAGAGCTTTGGGAGGAGATAAACCCAGAGTCAAATCCTGACCTTGACCTCATTGAGTCTCAGTATGTTGACACGTAAGATGGGGAGAAAATAGAGAAACTCCCATCCTGGGAAGAGGTGAAGAGTGAATGAGAATTCATGAAAGGGCTCTGTGGAGGATCTAACACAGAGTTGGCACTCAGTAAACATTTGCTATTATGACAAGGACTGAGAACATGATACAGGAAGGAAGAATGCATGATCGTAGGTTTCTGGGAAAAACTGTCATTCTTGTGTTCTGAGTATTGAGTTTTCTGTAAAGTATGGAAAAAAACAACAACAAAACTCTGGTTCCTAGCTAAGCTTGATGAAGGCATAGGTATCCAGGGTAGGCTTAGCCCTACTATGATGGGGGTTGGCAGGGATAGGAAATGCAAGTTGAAAGATACAAGAGTTGGCCATAGAAGGGTCCTTGAGTGTAGGCAACTCATCCTAACCAGAGTTGGGGGCAGAAGAGTTCTGAGGGCATTGGAAAATAGAGTCTAAGCTTTGAAATGAAAGATTACTGATTGTCATGGATGTTCTAATAAAACCACTCGTGAATATGACAACCATGAATCATCAAGTCATAAAAGTTTTAGAGTTGGAAGGACAAGGAAAGCATCTGATCCTGCCCAAGGTCAGACAAAGGTTATTGTGCCAGCAGATACAAGCACTAAGGGGATGTAACAAAAAAAATTTCCCCCACCCTTCCTGTCCCTTTTCCTGGGTGAACTCCAGGAACCTGCCTCTCTCCAGCTGAGCAGCATTTGACATCAGATTCAAGGGCATCTGAGACACTCAGGGCCTGGTGCCTGGTGCGTGCATTGTTGATATATCTCCAAGGTTGAACAGAGACATTTGCACAGCAGGTGAAATGTCTGTTGAATTTGAGCAAAAATATTTCCCATTTTCTTAGGGGGATGGAATTTGGGGGTTCTTGGAAATACCTTTATCAGCTGTCATGTGTACTTTTGGATTGTAACGTAGCTTTGGAATTTATTCTCATCTCTCTTTAAAATCATGCTGTAGGTGTTTTTTTTTTTGGGGGGGTCTGGTCATGGGGCCTGAACTCTGGGCCTGGGCGCTGTCCCTCAGCTCTTCAGCTCAAGGCTAGCGCTCCTACCACTTGAGCCACAGTGCCACTTCCGGCTTTTTTCTTTTTGCTTATGTGGTGCTGGGAATCGAACCCAGGGCCTCAGGCATGCAAGGCAAGCGCTCTACCACTGAGCCACCTTCCCAGCCCCTGTAGGTGTTGTTTTAAAGACTCCTCCTGTCCCCTTTTAGAACAAAGTGAGATAGAAATGAATAAATGAAGTCACCTCACTTTTGCTCCCAGATCATCAGAAAGATGATTCAGTGAGCCAATGCCAGTAGGAGAACTTTGGTCAGATGGAAATTGGAATTCCAGCTCCGGGAGGGGTTGGACAGGATCGATCGTGATATGACAACTGAGTGATTGAATAGTTTGGACAGTGAAGGGGAAGGGGTATTAGAACCTGGGAAGAGGAGGAAAGTGGCTTCCATGGGTTGGAGGATTTATAGAAGATTCCGTCATTCACTGCACTGAAGTCTTTCCTGAGTGAAACTTGCATCGTTGGCTGACTTTTTCTGGCTGGTTACCCTGACAAAAATAAGAAGAGATAGAAGGAAAGAAAGGAGTTTCTATAGCAAATTTTCTATAAGTTCCTATCATATATTTTCTGCATTGCAGTGTAGACCACACGATTCCCTAAGAGACACAACCAAAAATAAGTTTATATCCTATGTCTAGCAGCCTGCAGCAAAGTGATTCTTTGTTCTGCTTCTTCAGTAAATATTTATTGAGTTCTTGATCCTGTGGGAGAAAAGGCAGCTATGGTCTGGCCCTCTTGAGGTCTAATCTAGTGGGGAAGACTGACATTTGAAAGACAGACATGCTGGTGTGCATGCATGTATGCACACTGTGCACACATGTTTTGAGAGAAAAGCATGGTGTTTATTCTACAAGAAAGAAAAGGGGAACCTAATGTGGACTGTATAGTTATGGAAGGGCCTCTTGTGGCTTCTACCTTCCTTGTACTTTTCCCAGTAGTGGGTTGAAGCACGTGGTCCCCTGAGCTGAGACACCTGCATGGTGGCATGCAGAATAAAGGAAGATGGTGAGGGCAAGGTGGCTCTCCACAGCGATCTTTCTGTTCCCCAGTGAGCCACCTGTCCCAAACAGTTGAGTCCCAGAGAGGTCAGACCTCTAGGGATTTAGTAACGGGTACCATTTCTCAGAAGGAGACTGGCCACAGAGATAAGACCACATAGTGACAAGGGGACCATAAATTGTTACCTGTACCCTTTGGGTTCCCCTCCCTCTTCTTGTTCCGCCTCCTTCCTGAGCTGTGGCGTTGGATTTAGCAACAGGGTTGCTGTTCATGGGATGGTGAGAGAACTGACTCTTCTGGTGCCTAGGCGTAATCACTGAGATGCAGCGTGCTGATAGTGGGAAATCAATTTAATTTCTGTTGCTCAGTGACAAGGAGGGGGAGGAGCAGGAAGGTCAAAACTGTTTTGAAAGCCACTGTTCAGTTAAGGAAACTAGATACCCCTTTTAAACAATTTTTTTGAAAATACAATGGTGTCTGGAGGAAAGAGTTGGAAGTGGGTTGGGATGAGGGGCTCAATCAGAGGAGAGGGGGGACCCTGTGGAACTCTCGGCCTGATCTGAGAGCTGGGGCCTGAGTGCTTAGCTCTTGTCACAGAGACATTTGTTGTGTTTCTGTATACTCTAGTAGCTTGGGACTTGGTGAACAGGAGGACATGAACGGCGGTGTAGTTCTTGGCCCAGTGGTAGGACTGTGGAGTCTTTGAGTGCTGGCAGGGTTGGGTGCCGGGGTCAAGACCAGATAATTGATTGCGTTTTGAGATGGGAAGCTAAGAGGTCTTTGTAGATCTGGAATTTATAGATATCTGAGTGGTGCCATTTCCTCATTGTACTGTATTCTACTCCTAGCTTGAGAGAGACTGAGAAAAGTACCTTCTTGGCTGATTATTTGATAAAGACGGGATGTTTGGGGGTAGGGGAAAGAGCTGTGCCAACTCCAGCCTTTCTTACCAGCTTGGAGGACTTTCATATCAAGTGGAGGGTAGCTGCTGTAGTTCCTATGCCAATCTTCGGAGAGAGTCTTGGACTTAAATGTGTTCAGAGCCCAGGAGAAGGCTAGACCTGGGGCCATTTCCTAGGAGTCATTTATTCCTTACCAGTAAAGTGAATAAATTTTAGGCTGCTTCTGGGATGGCTTAAACTCTTAGATTACTATGTGAGGGCCAGAGGGGGAAATTGAAACAATGAAGAGAAATTGGAGGCTTACTACTAGTGGGTAAAGAGACTCCTAGTATATAAATGTTGATCTCATATTATTGATACCCTAAGAGTGGCTGAAGGAAGATAACTGAATGAAGGTTTGTGTGCCTCTCTCCAGCAATCCAGAAGTACATTGTATACCTGTGCCTGGATACTAGGGGTGAATAGGCAGGATCTGTTTTGACTGTGATGTTAGACCATCAGGCATCTTTGCTTATTGTGATAAGGTAAGGGATTTCACTGTTTACTCTCCTCAGACTCAGGGGTTGTCTCAACCTCGAATCACTCTGGCTTGTTGACCTAAAGCTCATCTTGGCATGGGGAGGCACCCCGAAATGAGCTGAAGAGGTGGTTGAGGTGGTTTGGGGTATCTGTGATCTAACAGGATTGAGGGATGAGCTAGAGGGACCCCTGGTCCAGCCACCTAGTCTCAGGAAGACATACCCCTCATTCGTTTTTAACTTTGCGCTCAATGTTTGGATTTGGTCCTTGTTATCTGCGCTAGCCAAATCTTGTTTTTTCAGACAGCCATGCATAGGGTTTACATGTATGTGTTCCTGTGTTTTGATAGCCGGCTGGGTCAGAGCTGGGTTCTATGTCAAAACATCTAGTTAAAAGAAGTTGAAAGGAGGCAGGACCCACAGTTATGCTAGAAGGCCAGAGAACTTTGCTGAGGAGAACTGGTCATCTTAAAAATGAGAGGATCTATTTATAACTTGGCAAGCTGCCCCAAGCTTTGAATGAATGAATGGCTGGCTCTGTGGGCTCATGTACTGTGTACTGAGCTGGGGAGTGAGTGTGTGTGTATGTGTGTGTGTGTGTGTGTGTGTGTGTACACACACCCTATGTGATTGGTGTGGACCCAGCAGCACAGGGCCAGGAGTGAGAGGTGTGAGGTGCAAGCCCACAGACTACAACTACGGTTGTTTGCATGTGGACAGTTTTAGAGATGGCTGAGGGAACTGGCTTGGATGAGCCCTTCTCACTACCCAGGAGACAGAAGCCCAGAGAAGTGTGGGTTTGGATCCAATCTCAGGCCAGGGTGGCTGCCCTGGGTAAAGGGCTGCTTGCTCCTATCAGCACTGCCCCCTGCTGTTCCCGTGGGGCAGCTGGCACCTGGCTGAGCTGGAGGCCATGTTTTCAGGCAGTGACGCTGGTAACCCACGGGTATGAGGATGGGGTTTTGTGTTTGGTTTCCATTGCCAGGGATGGGTTTGCAGAACCACCCACAACCTTGCCTGGGCTGGTGACTCACCAGGGACAGACAAGATGGCTGAGCAGGAGAGGGAGGGGTTATATTCCTCAGAGGCCCAAACCAGCTCTTTTTAATCCATTTGGTGCTTGTGTTCAGCCCCAAGGTTCCTGAATAACAGGAGTAAGAAGTCTGGATGCCCCACTCCTTGCCTCTCCTTAAGTCACACATGCGAGGTGTCCGCATCCCTCCTTGGGAGGTGTCCTCTTGCCCTACACACTACCGTGGTGCCAAAGACTTCCCTGAGCTGGCTGGTTTTGACTATAGGAAGGTCAGATTTTACAGGAATGTGAAAGCATCATTAACACACTGAGACAGACCTCTGCAGTCATGTGGAACAGCGTCAGGGCTCTCCAGTTCCGGAAATCCCTAATTTTTTTTGGAGCCTACTTTAGGACAAAGGAGCCCTGGGAGACCAGGTCTTTGTGATGACCACTGCAGAAACCACATCCGTATGTCCATTTGAGAGTGCTTTCTTTTCCTTTATCTGTCAGCCATATTCTGTGCTTTCCCCTCCCTTCCCCACTTTTTTCCCTTCCCCCTTTCCTTCCACATCATGGTTCATTTGATACTTAGCATGTTGCCTGGCACACAGTGGGTATAATAAGCAACAGTTGTAGTCATTGTTTTCATTGATGTCTGTTTTAGGCAAAGGCAGTGTTTACATTTTCCATTATTCATTGTTATTCTGCACCTCCGGGGGGAGTAGATATTACCCAGGTGAAGTATCCCCTCCACCTTCCCAAACACCCTTCTCTGAAGTCTTTGGGCATTTAAACTGGCCTCCATGTCAGTTCATGATCTTGTACATCAGCATAGCCAGTTTTGATAAACATAATAGCACAAAACTCTTTTATAGTTTTCACGCATGAGTGATTTTATTTCCTTAAAGTAGAGGAGGTGGTATCTGGAAGATTCAGAACTGGAGGAGGAGTTTATTTGGGGTTGTTTTTCTCGGCAGCACGGGCTCCTTGACTTCTATAGGGTTTTCTGTAGCCTAACCAGTAAGCCATCTCTCCTCCCACTCTTCCCAGAAGAAATGGGTGTTTTGTTCAGTGTGTTCTCTTGTGAGAAACAGTCATATCTCCAGGTCTTGTGGCCTAGATGAGATGGGTGAAAATTGAGAGGGAATGTTGAAAAGACCCTGGGAAGGCCCCACGAGCAGCTGGGTGGGAGCAAGGAAGGCGCTGGCCTAGGGCCATGTATCCCTCCCTTTCTTCCTGACAGGTGTATAGAGTGGCATCTCCTGCTGGCATTGCTGGGCTATCTGTGGGAGACAGGGCCAGAAATTTGATGCTCTGAAGATGAGAGACCTTGAGATGGGAGAGCTTATAGAAACTGCTTATTAAAAAAAGCCAATAGTGGGGAGACATACTTTCAAATCAACTTCAAAGAGATTAGGAGTCATCTCCCATCCTGTTGGCTCCTTTTCAGCCCTGGGGAAATAGCAACTATAACAGTGGTTCAAGGGCTTCAGGCCCCTCCAGACAGCTTGGAACCTTGCTAGGGATACCTTGGGCAGCCTGAGGGCAGCTAAGGGGTTATTCCTAATTATAGTATCCTAACCAAGCTTGCAGGTGGGTTTTAGGTGTTTAGGGTTTAGCCAATTTGGGGGCTTCTTTAGGTGGCTGTGACCATAGGGGTGTGTGTTGTGGGGGGGGACGTATATTGAGCCTCTTGCAGGTTCCAGAGTTCTGTTTCTCCCAGGCTCTTCCTGTTTTCTGCCTGCCCCAAGGTCTGGCAGGGTCTCCGTGTGCCTCTGGGCAGCTGTTGGTGCTGACTAACAAGGTTTCCTGGCAGCTGCAGTGGTATGTGCAGCTCCAGGAGGAACTGCTGCCCCTCATCTGCCACTCTAGGTATCACCTGACACCCCTAGGGGTCCCAGCCACCTATGGAAGATGCTGCTATTGAGCTGCAGCCAGGGGCTGCTATGTAGGAAAGCCCTTAGAATGTGGTGGCTCTGGATGAACAGGACATCTCCACTGTGCTCACAAGTAGCAAGGTCAAAAGAGTGGGTTAAGGCCCTCTTGTGAGCCAGGCCTGCCTGTTCATCTGACTGAACACCATCTCTCACTAGCTATGTGTCTTTGGGTAAACCATAACACCTCTGTGAGCCCCATTTCTCTCAGAAGCAAATGAAACAAGTATCATCCCTATCACTTAGGCTTGCTGTGTGGACAGGATAAAAGTTCAAGATCACAGTCTGGATACCTGTCACTCTATTCCCAAGTCAGAAGAGACCAAGGGTCCTTATAGGGATCAGCACTATGAAGGCCTGAGTACCCCGCAGAATTCCTCATGCATGGCCAAGCCTTTTTAGTGTTCATGCAGCACCCACGAGGTGCCACTTGCAGCCTCAGGCAGCAAGTCCTGCCAATCCTCCAGGTTGCAGATAGGCAGGCACAGCCTGCCCCGGTGAGGCTGTGAGTTGGCCTAGACCTTTGTATGAAGCCACTTAGTGGCCTCAGAGAACTTTGTCCTCAGATAGGCAGGAATGAAAATACTGGTGGTCTGAAGGCCCAGTGGCATGGCTTGTCTCTGGATGGCACATTTGGGTAGGTGGTGTGAAAAGTGGCCCAGATCAGTTACAAGGGCCTTTGAAGACACTAAGAGGAGTAGAAAGGCCAGCAAGCGTGCATACCCTCCACAGCTGTAATTAAGCCTGTCTGCCTGTTCTTTTTTTCAAGCAGCAGTTTTTTAAGGGGTCGGATAACAGGTGTGCTCAGGGCCCTGTTAGTACTGGAAACACATCTCCCCTTGTGTACTGGGCATGTAGCCCTTTTCCTCGCCATAGTTCACAATCTTAAAAATAAGGCAAGTATGAGCCTTGGTCTAGTAGCTCATGGGGTTAGGCCTTCTCATCGTGGTTCCACAGATATTTTCTCCAGGATGCAGTGTCCCAGAGAGAGATTTATCAGTTAAACCTGCCTGGCTCCAGAGGAGCCACCGCAGACTTCCTGGTAAACACCCCTGGGCCAGGAATGCCTTTATGAAATTTTTCTGAGATGATCCCAAAAAAGCTGCCTTCAGGTCACTAAACCCTCTGTTTGTGTCTGGAGCTGAATTGTATGAGGAAGATGTTTGCTCCTGAAATGAGACATTTTGTTCAGTATACTCAGGTCTTTTATGTGACATTGAAGTCAGGTGCTGAGCTGTCAGATGCTGGGGTTTGAAGTTGAAAGTTGACTTTGCCCCCTGTGGCGACAAAGTTCTACTTCAGCCCAGATTTCAATTTCCTAAGATCTTTGTCTGTTTACAACTCAGCTTGATGTTCTCAGCACCTTTGGGTGTTTTCATTGCATTGTTCATTGGTTTTGTTGTTGTTGTGTTTTGGAGTTTATGGGAAGGGTGGGTGGGTTGGTGACAGGGCAAGGGGGCATTTAACCATTTATTCTTTTTAGTAGGTTTAATTGTATGAAGATTATAATGCATCCAAACGTCTGTAATTAGGGGAATTGGTTCTGTAAGACAGTGTTTTAGTGAAGAAAATTACAGTGTTCATAAGCTGTTTAAGGAGAGGCAGCATATATTAACTAGTTTTGTTAATTGGTGCTGAGTGTTTACCCATGAACCCCGAGGTGTGTCCCCTAATTCCAAAATATTCCTTATCTCTGCTTCAGGCAGCAGGACCTACCACTTTTCAGGATGCACAGCTTTCTCCAGTACTCAGGAGACCAAACTTGGTTCTATTTTATTTCTGAGACAAATGTGTGGGAGTCTTTACTACTGTGGGCCAGGCACTGTTCTGGGAGTAGGAAGTAATTAGCCAACTCTTGTGAAATTTGACGTCTAATGGAGAATCTGACTGTAAATAAGGAACCTAAGAAGTGAATGTACTACTTAACAGACCCCAGGTCAGCATCAAGAAGAAATTCAAGTGTTAAACTTGAAGAAGGACTGGGAAATAGGCTGGAAGTGAAAGTTGCTTTACACCTAGCAGCAGAGAAGCTTATCTGAGGCACATGACCTTTCCAAGGACAGAGATTTCCAGGCAGATGATCCCCATGGTAAGAACTAGCTTTCTGTTCAGGGAACAGAAGGGTGGTGGAGCTGGAAGACCCCATGAAGCAAGCAGTAAGTGATGCTAGAGGCAACTGGAAAGGTGAGCAGAACCAGATCACACGGACTCTCCCAGAGCATGATGGGAGGTTGGAATTTATTCTCAATGAGTGTACTCGGAAGCTGAAATGAAGAACTTGCTGTAAAGAAACAATGTGATGCTGTGTTCCTCACTGATGAACCCCCAGGCGATTCTCTGCTACATGGTGTCAAAGGTGCCAAGCACATAACATACGGCTTTTCCTCTGCCCCAGCAGAGGTGAGTGGTGTAGCCAGCTTTGAGGGACATCAGTTGGAGAAAATGTTGACCATCCTTTCTGCTGAGGGAATATTTTTGCAGTGCCCATGAGGTTGTAAAGAAGCACCACCCCATGTGCTCTGGGGTCATTGATTATTAGCATCAGGGATAAAAAGCATAGCTTTGAAGGAGGAGTGGGAGTTTGAAAGAACAAGATGGAAATAGGAAAAGTTTGCTGGCATAGGTGACCCACATGCATCAAAAGCTCAGTATGTTGGAGACCCAATATAATCTGGTATGATGAGAAGCAACCATTGGGGAAGAAGGGCTGGGGTCAGATTGGGGTGGGTCTTAGGCTTTGGACTCTTATCTTGTAGCTGCATTCACATAAGCCCTGGTGCTAGGTTGGCTCATAAAAGTTGAATTTAAAAATATCAACCTGCTCTGAGAAAGGACTATTTTCCTTAACAACTTTTCAGAACAGCTTCAGGCTATTCAAGTTCTGAATTTTAAATTGTTCTGTTCTAGAAAGGTGACCCTGAGGTATAGTAGACCGATTGTAGGGGGCTCTATGCATTTATACCTAAGTCCTTGCACCTCTGTCACATGAGTTAGACCCCTGGGCAGAGGGATAAGTATGCAGAAGAACAGCAGGAGATTTTTTTTTAGCCAAGCCCCCAGCAGCTACTGCCCATTTGCTATGGAGCAAACGTTCTCTTCCCTGCATTGGCCTGGAACCCCAGACTGGGCTTCTACCTTACCACATTTTTGTCTGGTTGAAAGCCTCAAGTATCAAGAAACTTATCATCTGAAATGTCACTGATGTGTCTTTCCTAGTTGGTTTGGAGCAAGCTGTTTCGATTGCAGCTGAGGAGAGAAGGAATAGAGTCACTAGTTACTCAACAGAAGACAGACATGTATGGGCCACATCCGCAGCAAGCCTCCTGGGGCTCTCTGGTGGGCATACTCCTCTGGCCTCACTGAAAGATGATTTGCTAGGATAAAATAAAGACGTCCCTAATTGTTTGTGGTGTGGGAAAGCAATCCCATAGCATTAATTTACCCAAGCCTGGAGTGTGTGAGAAAGAGCCTGCCTGACTTGTTTTCTTTTCCATTAACACTTCTGTGATAAACAGCTTAGATGCACGAAGAAAAATTAATGAAACTATTGTAACAATTGTGCACATGTAGGTAATTTATTAAGGACAATTAAAAAGCTTTAAAAATCATCCATGAGGCAAAATGAACAGGAAGCCTGTGTGTGGCAGGTTTTGGCAGGGAGCCTGCCTGTAGGTGTGTGGAGTCAGCTTCTCTTCCTGTCACCCTCACCCCCATTAGAATAACCAAGTAGGGGTGGCGGGGAGGGGGGAATCATGGTTTCTGCTACCCAAGTTGTCCCCTATCACTAGGAGCAGTGAGACCAGAAGAATTATATGTCACAAGTCTGGGACCTAAGACCCCATGGGAGAGCTGCTGGCTTTGCCTTCCGTGGGACACAGGTGTATTGGTCCCTGAGCCTCTCTTCTAGGACTTTAGAGGGTGATGCCTGGTTGTTGAAGTTTAATTTGTGTTAGCTCTGGGAGCCTCAGAACAGGTGAAAGACAGAGTTTGTTGTTTGATGTCCAACCCCAGCCCCTCTCCTTCCCTGTCTTGGGTCAGAGCTAGTGGAGCAAATTTACCCCATCCCATCTTGGGCCTTTCTGCACACGGATGGAAGGCTGGCATTGAAAGGAGTGACCCAAGCAATCTTCTGTCTTGTCAACCAGGAGAGTATCAAGCATAAGTACAGTTAATGAGCTGTAGCTGTGTTAGAAGAACCCTAGAAGAGTTAAGATATTGTTGTTATGGTGTTTGCTGCTTACGGCCCTAGACCTTGGGCTGGGCTCTGTGTCATTGCCCTGAATGTCAGTTTCCTCATCAGCAGGTTGAGGGTAACAATTAGATGTAAATGGAGGTTTCAAGTAAAGACCACAAGATCATGCATGCAAGTTGTATAACACAGTGTCTGGCAAGTACATCCCAAGTGCTCAGTAAATATTTACAATTTTCCATCATCATTCAGGGCATCGTTATTGCACTGTCAGCTAAAGGCCAAACTAGGATTGTAACCCGGATAAGTATGTTAACTCCAAGACCAGTGTCATTCTCATGCTGTGCAAGTGCCTTCTCACCCACCTGTGTGTTACCAAGTAGTCCTAGTTTTGTAGGAATGCCAGGAAAAGGCCCTCTGTGCAGAAATGCACTCCGTCACCTGTTGTGGGCTTTGGGGAGCTCCTCTTCTTGCCTCAGCTCAGCTCTTGTCCTCCTATCTTGGGTCAGAGGCAGCTTGGCAGATCTACACCATTTGGGACTTTGTGTACATAGATGGAGGACTGGCAGTAATGAGGATTTGCTTCTTTTTTATTGGTTGGTGACCCAGATAACCTTTGACTTTGAGTTGTTTCTCAAACATTGATGCGTTAAAAGTACAGCCCTTTTAGAAGATAGTGTTGACTGTAGCTCTCTTCATTTCATTCTGGTTTTCCCCCCACATTTGATCACTGACACATATATTATGTGTCCATTATAGACATATGCATCTATATACAAGAAGTAATTTTTAGTTCACTTACTGACTAAAAAGGAAAATGAAGTATGTTTAACTCCAACATGTCAGACATGACAGATTTTTTCCCCTTGCATGCTGCAAATGAGCAGTGAAGAATTACTTGCTGTTGCTATTAAAAGCTATAGAACCTGTAAAAAACAATAAATTATAGATACATTAAAGTTTATAGGCACTAGAATTTGACCTTCAGCAAATTCAACATTGGAGGGAAACAGGGTTTTCTTTTCTTTCTTTGAAATGAGAAAGGACAAGGAGGAAAAAGATTTATTTTCTTCACTAGCCAAGTGGCCACTGGAAATGACATTCTCCAGCTTTAAAAACACAGAGAAAAGGGTTTATAAAGTGCACCCAATATAAGAAGTCAGCCTCTCGTGAAAAAATGAAGCCTTTATAGGAAAGGTGAAAGACCCTTTGTATAATTGTCCCTCCTGGTGCCCATTTGCTCTTACTTTGATGAGTATTCATATAAGGCTGTCCTGTGCATCTGTGTGCTCCTCTGTATACTCCAAGAAAGTAATGTGGTATCCTTTGGCTTTGCAAACTTTTTCAAAATGATCCCACCTTTTCTGATTATGGGAAGGAGCCAGTATGGTTTTCTTCAATGTGGGGTTGAATGGCACAGATGGTGGTGGTGATGTCTCCAGACTGTTCTTACTGTTGCTCATGGGCTCTGGGGAGCTTCCTCCCTTGGTAATAATCTAGGTTAAGTCGGAGGAGATGGCTGGCTGGAGAAGGCATGCATGTCAGTGTCCAGGAGGGTAATGCATTGGGGTTTGATGGAGCACTGGGTAGTTAGACACATGATTCCTTTGCCTTAGCTACATCTCAACACTTGTCTGAATAAAGGCAGCAAAGGCAGCCACATAGTTTTGAGTGTGTCTGTGTGTGGGGGGGGGGGCATGATGTGTGCATGCTTGTGTTTGTACACTTAAGAAGCTGCCATTTTTCTTAGCAGATAACCTTGTCCTGAAATGCACAAATGAGATCCTTAGCTAATTAAATGGGTGACATGAGGGGTGGCGTTTGAAGAATGTATCTTCAAAGATGGTCCTAGTGGGCTCCTAGGGTCTTCATCCCATCTGTCCTGTTACATTTCTGCAGCACCAGGAGCCAGCCCTGGGTCTGAGATCACTGTATAGGAAATCTCTCTGCCTGTTTACCAAGAGCAGAGATTGTTGCTAGGTCTTCACAGAGAACCAATCAGTCCCTGATCTTTTTTTTGCACCTGCGCCTGCCTCTACTTGGAAGCCAGCTGAGAAATGGCTTTGCTACTGTCGAAGGTTTCAAGTGCAGTATAGCAGCCGCCTTGGGAAGACAAAAGACCCTGTGGGAATCACAGTGAGGCGGGCTCAGCTGTCTGGCTTGGCCTGCGTTGTTGAGCTATGGCTTTTTAAAACTCTTCCCAACTGCTGCCCAGCAACAGAAGGAAGAAAGGAACAAGGGCAATAAGTTCCCTCCATCAGCCATTCTGTGCTCCCAAGAATGAAGCCATGAGAAAGATCACTGGGCACTGGACACTGGTCATAAGATAAGCCCTAATGCCTATAAGCTTTGCTGATTTTTCTAGTGAGTGATAGCCCTTGTCTTCCTTTTCCAAAGAGTAGCTCTTCCCATCCTCCGTTCCCTCTGTCCAAAGGAATGGCACCTCTAACTCTGCCCTCATTTGTCAGGCTTTAGTTAAAAATCATCAATGGAACTGTGTCCAGCAGGGGTCTGGGACATGATGGCTGGGGACTTCAGTCCTCCTTGCTCCTGTTTTCTGGGTCATGTACCTGAGCCTGTCTCCTCTTTACCAGGACAATAAGAGCATCTTCTTCAACCTGTATGGACTACAGGTAGCCTTGGCCATCCTCACAGAGGAGAAGCAACTCCCTAGGACTCTCTTGCCCATAAACCCATCAAGGACTAGAAGCCAGACTATCTGCCCTGGTTACATTGTACCAGAGCAGAGAGACTTAGCAGTGAGTTCTAGACTATAAGGAGCAGCCAGGTTATTACAGAGGCCACTTCAATGCGGACTGTCTTTTCTGAATTGAGGAAAATTGGAGGAAGGGAGAGACCTTGCTCTTAGACAAGCTAGTACCTAAGAATTCCAATCTGAAGAGTCCCTCATTTTTTGCTGTGACCAAAGTAGCTCCACTTATTCAGTGTCCAACATGTCATCATTCTACTCTCTCTTAACCACTTTGAGTGGAGCTGTTGTCATCTTGCTGTTCAGCTCAGGAATTGGAGCCTCAGGTCCTCCCCTCAAAGATGTGGAGAGCTGGGACATGGATGCAAGACCTAACCTCTGATAGGAGCAGGATTCTGTCACACAGAATTCTGTGCTCTGTATGGAACAAAGCACCGGGGCAATCCTGACCAAGAGGCCATGTCTGCTCATGGGGCTTCTTGCCTGGCTTATGATCATTTCTAGTACTGCTGCTGTCTTTGATTTTCAAGGCATCTCATGGCATGTTGCAAGGCTTGCTATCCAGGTGATAAGCACCACAGGATTAATGTGTAACCTGATAAATTGAGGTTGAGCAGTTTCTTTCTTTCTTTCTTTCTTTCTTTCTTTCTTTCTTTCTTTCTTTCTTTCTTTCTTTCTTTCTTTCTTTCTTTCATTTTTGTCAGTCATGGGGCTTGAACTCTGGGCTTGGGTGCTGTCTCTCAGCTCTTGAGCTCAATGCTAGCACTCTACCACTTGAGCCACAGTGCCACTTCCAGTTTTCTGAGTGGTTTATTGAAGATAAGAATCTCATGGCCTTTCCTGCCCAGGCTGGCTTTGAACCACGATCCTCAGATCTCAGCCTCCTGAGTAGCTAGGATTACAGGTGTGCACCACCAGTGCCCGACTGAGCAGTATCTCAGCCGGAGAGGACTGAAGTCAGCACTGTTACAACACATTGGATTTCTTTCATTTGCCTCCATGTAGGAGAGGGACAAAGCAAGATGCTTAATTCCAACACGCGCGTGTAACTCAGGGCCTCATGTTCTCGCTTAGCTTCCTCACTCAAGATTATTGCTCTACCAATTGAGCCACATCTTCAGAATTCCCAGCATGCTTCTGTATTAGCTCATAGACTTTTTTCTATGATCTTTGGGGGAGGTATTTTTGTGAGTCCTGATTTACACAGGAGAAGTAGAGGCACAGAGAGGTTAAGTGACTAGTCCAAGATCATTCTGGGAATGAGCAGAATAAGGATCCTAGTGGTCTGACCTCAGTGCCTCTGCCTTTCTTTTCCTCATCAAAACTCACTTCCAGTTGGGTGAGTCCTTATATCAAGCAGAAAAGGCTGCCTGGCCCTGTGTTCTGTTGTCCAGCTGTTGGCTGCCTAGGCTGACACCAGTAGGGCCTGGGGCCCTCATTGCAAAGCTGAAACCCTCAGTGACATAAGAGGCCCCCTTAGGGCAGAGTGGAGAGGACGCTCCCCTAGGAGTTCTGTGCAGCTCTCTAGTATGTTCTTTAAGTGCACTATTTATCTGGAGAGCCTAAGGACAGGTGATGATTAATATGTATCTTTGGCTGCCCCTGGACTCAACCCAACACTGGATAATCAGACATTTTCATCCTGTGTCTTGATGGTGCTGGTGTGTGGTGGCCATGTGCTTCCATTTATTGTGCTCAAGGGTGGTCGTAAGTGCTTCCAGCCTTGCCTTCCTGAGAGCTGCCAGTGGCATATTGTTTTGAGATCTGCTTCAAGCTGGCTTGGGACCTGTAACATCATGTGGAGTGGTTCCTCATTGCAAGCAACACTGGAGGCCCTTGAACTCTTCCCCAGGCTGAAGCTGAGGAGGGACTTGTCCAACTGTCCCAACCAGGAAGCAGGTGCTAGCACCTGCCATCGTAACCCTCAGGGTTCAGACACATCTCTTCATACAGGACCTGGCTGCAACTCTTGCCATGATCCTGAGGCTGCTAGCTGCTCTCTGAGTACACTGGTCTCCCCCACCTAACGCACAAAGTTCTAATGTACTCAGGAGGTGCTCTGTGACCCTGATATCCTTCCTCATGCTCTCCATGTAGCCCGGAGGCCCAGGCTAAGACTTCGTTTGCTTTAAAAGTGCAGCCAGCTGCCTTATAACTCATATACAAAATGGTTCTTCTGTATGGTGATTTTACACAGAAAGGATGGGTCACCCCTGAATAATGTAGAGAAATGCCTATGCCACACCTGATCTCCCATAGGAAGCTGTAGTCATAGTTGGGCCCCTTGGCAACCACCCAAGATCTGAAACAGGGGACTTAAAGTCATTGATTGTGATTTAGCATACTTTCCTCTTTTGCTTTTTTGTGAAACTCAACTTCCTTTACAGCTGCTTGTATTTTAAAGCTTTAGAAAAGAGAGGAGTGGCTCAGTGCTGTCCACTGATCATCTGGTTCATGGAACGGTTATAAATTAAAGATTACAGCCATCACAGAGATCATCTTTAAACAAGCACAGCTCCCTCTCTGCATGCCCCCTGAGTGTGTAAGTTTTTGTGTATAGAGAGTCCAAAGCAAACAGAGATGTTCTTAAGAGGCAAAGTGAGCTGAGACCTGGGACAGCAGGGAAGAAGAGCAGTGGAGGCCACAATGGGGGAGATCCTCGCTGCAGCTTTGAATCCTTGGCCTCCTGTGTAGGATAGCTTGTTATGCTCATCACAGACTGCCTCATTTTGGTCCTCTGTTATAACCTTGGGGAAACTTGGGACTTGCGTACACATTCTCTCTCTCTCTCTCTCTCCCTCTCCTCCCCCTCCCCCTCCCCCCCTTGCTCTCCCCCTTCCCCCCTCTCACTCACTCACACACACACACACACACACACACACACACACACACACGTCCATTCACACCCACATATTCCCAGCTCAGCTGAGGTCCATGTATAGATGTTATGCACAAACATTTTGGATGGAACACTCAAAATTAATTGGGTAGCTAGGCATCATAGCTCACATGTGTAATTCTAGCTACTTGGGTGGCTGAGATTGAGGAGATTGTGGTTCAAGGCCAGCCCAGACAAAAAGTTTGAGCAATCTCAAGTCAATAGCTGTGCCAGTTATGAGTGTAAAAAAACAGTGATCATGGTCCAGGCAACAGAGTGAGACAGTGTCTCAGAGAATCCAGAGCAAAAAGGAATGAAAAGGGTGACCAAAAAAACCATACTCATTACCTAACTTATAAAATAATAATTTTTTTAAAAATCTCTCACCAGTTAAATAAAAATTAAAAAAAAAAAAGGAATGACGATGTGGTCCAGCAATTGAGTGCTTCTAACAAGCAAAAGGCTCTGAGTTCCAATTTAAGTGCCAGGGAATGCTTGTTGAAAGCAGACACTACAAAGGCAAAAGGGTCTCTGAGTAAAAACAGAGTAACCATTAAATGGCAGTAATCAACATTCCTAAGCATATCACCAGACATAGAAAGATGTGGATAGGTAAATCCTATCCTGTGCAGAGGAGCACTTTGATAATATGCTTCCACTTCACCTCACAACATTTTGAGGTGGGATTAAGGGACACTGCAGAAGGCCAAGCTCACGAGCACAATCAGGGCTAAATCCCAGGCCTGATGCATTTAGGTCAGCAAATTTTCACTGTAAAATGTTGATGTAGTTCCTAGGGCTGCGTCATCTTGAGTTTATTTTAGGCAGACAATTGCCTTTTAGGTCATTCTCAACCATTTAAGTATTCTTGGCAAGAGAACTTATCTGAATTGGCCAAGGCTCTTGAAGTTGAGAAAAAGGCATCATATTTCTCCTCTCCATCTCCATGTACTCTGGCTTGTTGCCCCTGACTAGAGAGAGGAGAAAGAGTAGTGTGGCAGCATCCTGTTCAAGGCCTAGAGTTGTCCTATGTGGTAGATTGGTGTCCCTTGGCAAGTTTACCATTCTCTAGGTAGACTTGGTCTCTGGATGGAGGGCTGGATGTTTTCCTTTTGGCCACATTTCCCCAAGGCATCATGAAGTGTTGGAAGGTACATGTGGGTTCTATAGCCAGATAAATGTAGCAACTTCTGAGTTAAACATTCCTTAAATGCAGGACTTCTGAGAGCCTTTATCCAGCTAACATGTTCTGATAAGGTAGGAAATTAAGCCATTGGACTGGTTTTAAGGAGACTCTTACAGGACTGGTGTCTCTTGAAATATTCCTTGAGAACCTTTCTAAAGTCTTATCCTCTCTCAGCCTTGAAATTTCCCAGCTGTGGCACCATAGGAGTTATTAGAGTGTTGTTAACCATCTCTATCACATCTTTTTAAGTTGTTTTTCTCTTGGAGACCTTAGGTCCTGACAGAATAATTCCCTCTTGGAAACCAATTACTCAGTAAATATTGGGGATTCAGATAAATTCTGACCTCCTAGATTGAAGTCAGATAGATACATCTATGTCAACTTTTTTTTTTTTTTGGGTCATGGGCCTGGGCTCTGTCCCTCAGCTCTTCAGCTCAAGGTGTGCGCTCTACCATTGAGCCACAGTGCCACTTTCGGTTTTCTAGTGGTTTATTGGAGATAGGAGTCTCATGGCCTTTCCTGCCCAGGCTGGCTTTGAACCATGATCCTCAGATCTCAGCCTCCTAAATATGTAGGATTACAAGCATGTACCACCAGCACCCAGCTTATATAATTTTTATATGTATAGTATATTATATATAATATTACATATGTTTAGATATATTTATATAAATTATCAGCTTGAATATGTGTACATATTATGTATGTCTATACACATAATATGTGTGTGGACACACATGTATATGTAATATAGAGTGTGTAAGCTCTCTGATGCTTTAGTCCAAAGTAGAGAATATTAGATCTTGTGATTTGCTTCAAAAGCTTGTTACTGGCTTCCAAATACAATGTCTCTGACTTCGAACCACTGGATATATGGATGGGAATCTCTCTGTAGTTGGTATATTCTAGCTTATTCCCAGTGACTCAACCTATAACTCAGATCAGCTGCTCTGTAAACTGGGAACATAATTGGACCTCTAATTACTACTGATGCCATCTCTTGAGCCAGGTTTGGTGTGCAGCAGGAGCCCTGTGCAGTCCACAGGAGGATAATTTGAGAATTCCCTTGCTGTATGGTTGCCGGGCACCTTGTGACTTGTGTTAGGCTGTTTGCTTTGGGTAACTATGGCAGCTCTTTTAATTGCCACCAGATAATTTTGGCCTAGGCTCAGTGCTGGTTGTTTTGCTGCATTGCTTAGAAGAATGCCCACCTTCTCTTAAATGCTGGAAAGCCATTTCACAGGGACAAGCTACAAAGTGTTTTTCTTCCCATTGAATGAGTAAAACTTGAGTGTAGGGTATTTATGTGGTGTGTTTTTGACTGGGGCTAAATGTTTCTCACAAACATCCTTGTGACATTTTGCAGATTGCCTTTGGGTTAAACTTGGGTCCCTGCTAACTTTCCAAGTGCTCTCTGCAGTTTGTTTGGAGGAACAAATAGGAAAATGAGCTGAGAAAAGGCCAACCAGGAGGCCAAGGATGCAATGCAGGGCTATGTGTGCCTGTCAGATATTCCGTATGTTCCACAAAATGGCATCAAATGGCTTGGAGATGGGAAAGGAGAGTTGTGAATCATCTGCTGTGGCTTTCACTCTGTTGAGGTCAGAATAGTACAATGCCCTCAACCTTTGACCCATGGCTTCAGGTCTATGAAGCTCCCTTGGAACACCACTAAATCCTTGTAGAATTATTACACCTTTCAATAACTACCAGCTTTGTTTATATTCCTGTGCCTGGTGCCAAGCACAGTAGAGTGCTAAGTCCTGGAGACAGAACACACAGGCTTCATCCTTGGGATCCTCATCGTAAGATAGTGTTGAGCAGAACCAAGAATGAAGGTAGCACTAGGGGCCCTATTGCCTGAGCAGGGGCTAGAATAAATGAGCCAAATTGCCAGTGGGACATAGGTAGCCAGGGTTCCAGAGTCTTAAGAGTGACTCAGAATATGAACTTGGAGATCAGCCAGCCAGCAAGCCAGCAAGCAAGCAAGCAAAGCAGTGTCCTATGGGAGGCCAGGATGCTGGCTTTGGGATGGTGATGGGCGGGGCCATGTCTCTGGCCCTGCAAAACTAGAATTCATCCACAGAGGAGGGGAGCTGTAGTTTCTGAGGGCTTCATGGGGGTCACCATTGCTGTGGAAAGAGAACACTTTCCAGATAGTAGGTGTGGTCTGCACACACGGGTGAGATTGACTGAGAAGACAGTGTGTTCTCAGGAGGGTGACAGGCCCTAGGCAGCATCTGCCTGTGTTGGGAATGTGTTTGGATAGGTCAGGAGAGGTGAGAGGTGAGGCAATATGCATGTCTTCCCTACCACACTCGCTGCCCCTCTCAGTGCTGGGAACCTAATAAGGAGTGGCTTATCCCCTTTTTTTTGGGTGCTTTGGAAGAATACCATGTGGACCTGTGTTGGGCTGAAGTCCCTCCTCATTTCAGCATCCCGTTTTTCCTGAAATGGAATTGGTGACACTCACATATCTGAGCAGGTACCCATGAGCCTGCTCACCGCTCCCTGTTCTTGACCTATTCGCAGTGTGACTGCACAGATCACACGGAAGCAGTGTTATCACCCAGTCTTCTCTGGGCTCTGTGCAGGACAGCCTTCTGCCCACTCCCTGAGGGCCACCGGTCACCCCAGGCAGCTGTTTGGTGGTAATTAGTCAGCCTGAGCTTCACAAGTTCAATGACTCATTGTCTTAAATTTTAATAAGTACAGAAAAAGAGAGTGATGATTTATTAAAAATTGATCTCCCTAAGAGTTAACTTCAGCAGAGAGGAGCAGAGGACGTGTGTGTGTGTGTGTGTGTGTGTGTGTGTGTGTGTGTGTTTTAAGGTGCTCCTTTGTGACCATCTTGTTGATGGGATCACAGTCTGTGCCCTTCATTTTGCCAAGGTCAGATTTTCCAAAGGAGAGGACAACTCTGTACAGATTTCCTCCTCTGAGTCTTCTTTTCTCTTTCTCCTTCTCTCCCATCCCTCTTCTGTTTTTGTTTGTTTTTGTTTTTTTGCAGTAGGCCCCAAACTGGGAGGCTTCCTAATGGATTGTCTTCTAGAGGCTGGAAGTCCCATATGAAAGTGCAGGACAGAGCTGAGGAAGAATATTTATGCTTGTCCCCTAGCTGCTGCTGGGGTTCCTAGTAGTCTTGATATTCTTTGGCTTGTAGTTTCAATGCTGTAGTCTTTGCCTTCATGTTCATGTGGCCCTGTCCTGTATGCATGTCTGTGGCCACTCCCTTTTCTCCTAGGACCCTAGCCACATTAGACAATGGTCTTGCCCTGTTCTATTTTGACTTCATTTAAACAGGTCACATCTGCAACAACCCTAGGTAAGGTTACACTCTGAGGAACTGAGAGATTTAGGATTGCAACAGCTTGGTTTTAGAGGGTCACAAAGTAATCTGTACCATCTTCTTTCTTCCTGTTACCCATTGCCTCCCCTGATTCCTCTCATTCTTGAACTCTTCATTCTGACCCTTCACTTTTTCTCCTTTTCTCTGTTGTCACCTCTTCTGCCTGAGCCCTCATGGTTCATCTTATATTTAGGTCACAGCCATCCAGAAAACATGAGTGGGTAGTTCCTTGTGTGCTAGCCCTGTCCTAGGATTCTGCAGTGGTGGGTATTGTGGCCATGCAAGCCCAAAACATCTTATCTCACTGTCTCTTGGCTCCTCTGCCATTCTTAGACAAATTTTTTCTTCTAGGAAGTCAAAGAAGTCCATGTCCTAGGTTCAGTCCCAAGTAGGGAATTGTGGGTAGAGACAGGAAAAAAGTATCTGCGTGAGTCTGCATACTTATGAGATAATTTTCTTCTATTGATCAAAAAATATTCCTGTGCGGAGCAGGGACATCCCCTGAATAAGCTTTATCATTTAAGGCATTTCCTCCTCAGAGGCAATCCATTTAAGCAAAGTGCTGAGCTAGCCAAGTTGAAATTCAACAAGAGAATGTTGGCCCCCAAAGCATCATGGGCCATTAAGTCTGTAATGTAGCAGAGGCCTCTGGGTAGCCAGAATTCCTGCCTCCCTGTTAATTGCCAGGGTGTGCTATAATTCTCCCTTGGTGCCTTTGGTCTTGTGCCCATACATTCTCACCTCTTCCTTGGCCACTGAATACTGGATCCTAGTGAGTAGCCAGGTGTCTCGGGTCTCAGGAGAAGGCATGGCAGTTCCCCCTTGCAATTCGGTGGACCCCAGCCCTGAACTCTGAAATGCAGTATACAAGACACCTAGATATGGATGTACCTACCCCTATGCTAAGACCCTGGCATGCCCACATCACCAGCGATAGCTCACTTTCCATCATGGGGTATGGGGAATGGGGCTAGGCCTCTAGCATTGTGGATGTAGCAGTGAGGGTGGTGGGCAAGATGGATAGGGCCTTTGTCTCTAACTAGAGCCCACAGTTTTGAAATGACTTTTGTTCTTGGGGAATTTCCAGCATGAGTAAAACCTAGAGGCTTGTTGGGGTTTTGAGAAAGCCACTCTCTATTAAGCCTGCAACCAGTTCTTGTCTCTTAAGATTTCCCTCCCTTTGGCCCAGGTCTCTTGATTTCCACTAGGCTGCTCTGGTCTCCTTCCTGGAAACTTACCCTATTTTCTGTGGACAGTACCTCTCATGGGTTAGCTGTGATCAGAAGTTCCAAGGTACTCTTTCTCCTGGAGCTCTAGCCCTTCCTAGTCCAGTCCTACCCAACCTTATTTTCCTGCTCATCTGTGTCTGTTCCACAATGTGATCTGCTGTCCTAGCACATCTGATGTGCCTAGTGTTCCCTCTCCCCCACCTTCTCATCAGACTTGCTTGGATCCACCCATCAACACCAATTCTGTTCCATTGCCATCCATATGATACAGAAAGATGCTTTTCTTTTTCATTGGTTCCTCAAACAGAGTGTCAGGTTGGGTCAAACATAGTTTAAGCCACTTCTTTTAGGAAGATTGCAAGGAAGATGACCACTACATTCATCACTGGACATGGGCTAATATCTTTTACAAGGGAGCAATTTTCTCTCTGGTATATTGGTCTCTTTCCCCCGCACCCCCCACCCCCGGCCGTTATGTCCTTTGGAGCCCTGAAGCTTCCTGGTAGGCCACTCTGGTTTTCCTCTTCCTCTTTTCCCCTGAGATTGGTCCATCTAGTAGCCTGCAAGGTCTCCTGCTTCAGCTTCACAGAAAGATGCTGGACCTGCCAGAAAGTCCTCACTTCTGAGTATCAGACAGACTCAGGCTGGTTGTGTGGTTTAGTGATTGAACACTTACCTAGCATGGTTGAGGCCTTAGGTTTGATCCCCTCTACACAAAGAAAACAGTCTGTGTCTGTTGTCAGATATTAGAGTTTGTGGTAGTGGTACCTAGCATGAGACACTGTATGAGAAAGTATATTGTGCCCTTCCTGTTATGTAGTATGGCTTCGTTGCTTCCTTCTGGCAACTTTTATGTTATACCTGCCTGGTAGATGCTTGCTTCCTTTCACACCCTCCGCCACCCTATCTTGCACTACCTATGTCCCATAAACAGAAAAACATTATTCTTTTGATAGAATCATCAAGAATGATTTTAAGTATGATTGGTGTTTTTGGTTGTTTTTTTTTTTTCATTGATATCCTTTTTATGTTTTTTCCTCATGAGTTGAGTGGTTCTGAAAAAACGTACGTAAAGGGACAGAAAGGAGGTCTTTTGTTCAGAGGAAAGCCAGCTCCAGATACATCACAGATGGCCCTTTCAAAGGCAGAGATCCAGGCCTGGATCTCTGTGCATGGTGGTTGAATGGTTGCCTGACCTGTGTGAGGCCCTGAGAATTGAGCCCCAGCACTACACATAAACAAGCCCACCAAAACAAACAAACAAACAACTTACCAAAATCAAATTAAAGGCAGAGGTCCTCCCAGGTTCTTTCCTTGGTGGGGAAAATGAGGTCAACCAATGTGGTTCTAGCAGAAGCTGGTGTGTGTGTGTGTGTGTGTGTGTGTGTGTGTGTGTGTGTGTGTGTACGTGTACGCGTGCGCGTGCGCGTTCATACACGTGTGTGTGCGCGCACACATACACACACACAGACACCATTAAATAAGTTGTTCTTGACTCTTGCACTTAGGGGATCTGAAGTAGAAGATAGGACAGAAAGTGAGGCTTACTGCATGGCATACTGTTTGCTAGTTTTGCATTGATCAGTCAGGTCTTACTCAAAGCCCTTGATTGGTGACTAGGTGTAGTACCATGTAGTCCAGAGGCCCACAAAGCATAGAAGGGCCTGGAAGATAGTGGAGGTAGACTGAGCCAGCACCCTTCCTTTCCTGCTTTGCAGCCATTTTGCCCCTTATCTCTTCCTCAGAGCAGCCAGAAAGCCAGGCTGTACTTAGCAGCCCATTGCCTTTATTTGAACCCGAGAATGACACAAGAATGCTGAAGACATGAGGCTTTTAGTGAAGATTTGCTCAGCTCTGAGCCCTGTAGAAGGTTTCCAAAGTCTATTAGGCAGCAAATGCTTTCATGGCTTTGGAATCATAAGGTTGATTTGAAAAATTGGCACCTAATGGCTTACAACTGGAATAAATTTCCTGGAATTGGACCTCTGAGAGAGAGTTGGGTGCACGCATGGGGCCTCTCCCCAGCTCACTGCACACACCACTCCTGATAGTGCTTACAGCCACCACCAAGACTCAGAGCCCCACCTCCATCCCCTCACCCCCCAATTAGGCAAAAGGCCTTGTCACTCTTCATTTCTCAGTTTGGACCCAACATTTAGTGGCAACCACCATGGGAGAGGCTTCAAACTGGAATTTCTCCCTACTGGCCTTTAAAAGGCCAAGGCCTAAGAATTCCTGAAAAATTAATGGGATCTCTGTGGGTTCCCTGTGCTTGCTGGTAACCTGGCCCCTCACAGGCCCACTGTGGCTGGGCGGCATAATAGCTGCTCAGCAGCCGCTCTTTTGTATGCAAATATGACCTAAAGAAGTACGGGGAGGCAGCCGGCCATTGTTGCCTGAGACTGTGATTTCAAACAGCCAGGCCCGCTTTAAAATATTCCAGACAGATATTGAAAATGTCAGCAGCCGCTTTCTCCCACTTACTTCTCACCCGGCTCTCTTTTCCTTTCTGTCCTCCCCCTGCCACCACCCCACCATAAAATATAATCAAAAAAGCTAGTAAATAATTTAAAGAACTGCCTCAAAGGATTTGCAGACTAGAAAGAGACTCCCTTCTCTGGCTTAAGTTAGGAGAAACTGTTTTCATTTTTTTCTTTCCCAAGATATTTAAAATATTCAGGAGTGTCCCGCAGGGTCTTGAACTCATAAGTGTCTGCATTTTTCTCACTATGCTCTCATCCCCTCTTTTCTTTATTGATTTTTTTAAGGTTGCTGTTGGCAACATTTAGGTCCAACTTTCAAATGAAAATCATATTTCAGACACTGGTCTTAAGTCAGACCAACCTGACGTCTGTTTCCTTCATCCCAGTTCTGTGCTTCCTTCTCTTTAATTTAATGAGCAGGTAGAACCAGATCCTGGCTACTGTGATTTTTTTTTCCATCCTATTAACTCTTTTCAGAGGAGTCCCTCCCTTGCCTTGTAAGCAGAAAGGAGGGATGGCTCAGACATGGACTTGCTTCACATCTTCTTCCAGAAACTTACTCAGGACTGGACCTTCCATCCTTCCCTGTTCACCTTAAGCAGGGGAGGGAGGGGTGAGGCCTCAAGGGGCCAGCAGCTTAGGCTGGGATAGGGGTTCATACAGACTTGGAAAAACCTTCAAGTGGACCGAAACCCTGAAGACAGACCTCCTCCAGGGAAAATGCTTAATAGGTGTGCATTTCTTGGTTTCCCAGTAGTCCAGAGGCTAGGAGTCTGGCTAGCAAGGCAGAAACCCTTGTACCTGGGACAGGATAGGTTCTTGGTAAGTATTAGAAAAGAATAAATGAAGATGGGTAGATGCATGGCAGGAAGGAAGGATAGAAGAACAGATGAGTAAATAGACAGACAGATAAGGATGGATGGGCAGAGGGATAGAGGAAAGGAAAGACTAGAGGGAAGACTATGTAGGCAGTTGATAGATGGATAGGTGGAAGAGTGAATAGAAAAGACCATGAAGGATGGAAGACAGGAAAGGCGGATAAAAGAGAAGTAGATGAGTAGTAGATAGACAAATAGAGGAAGGGCTAGAGGGATAATAGGTTCTTAGTTTCCCCTTTAGTACTTGTTCTCTTATATTCAGTGCAAAAATATGCTCCAAGAAGCTATGGAAGACCCAGTACCTCGGCTCTTCATTTCTGACAGGACCTATACACTGATACTTTCTGGTTCATGGTAGTCTCTTCCAAACAGCCAAATGTGTCTTCTCTGGGTCCAGCCAACAAAAGTCACTTTCCTGTCATTGTAGTCTACTAGCTTAGCAGTCACTCCTGCATGGGAATATAGTGACAGAATGGTACAAAGCTTAGGCAGATGGAGTCACCTTTTCATCCTTGCCACCCCTTACTATGAGTGAGGCCTTGGATAAGCTGCATAGCCTCTTTTTTTCTTTCTTTTTTTGGTCAGTTGTGGGGCCTGAACTCTGGGCCTGGGTGCTGTCCCTCAGCTCTTCAGTTCAAGGCTAGTGCTCTACCACTTGAGCCACAGTGCCACTTCTGGCTTTTTTTTTTTTTTCTGCTTATGTGGTGCTGAGCTATTGAACCCAGGGCCTCAGGCATGCAAGGCAAGCACTCTACCACTGAGCGACCTTCCCAGCCCCGCTGCATAGCTTCTTGAAGCCTCAGTTTCTACCTCTGTAAAATGGGGGAAAGCATATGTGCTCAAGGGTTTGGATTCAATGAGGCGAACTTTGTAGAGTCATTAGAAGTCCACAGAGCTGTGTACCATCAGTGCAGCATGCACAGCAATTATTATTCATAGTGGGTAACAAGAGATGCAAGTGGTCCTCAGGTACCTTGGACTGTCATTGGAGGCCCCTGCAGCACAGTGGATGCCCAGACTCTGGACTTGCTGGCCTGATCTGAGTGCCCTAGAAGCAGAGTCAGTGATGAGATCTAGGAGGATATGTACTAGGAGGTGGTTGGGAAGGAGTCCATAGCTTGCTTCAGAATTCCAGAGACTGGAGTCTTTCCCCTTCTCCTTTTCTCATAAATGTCTCTCTAACAGTTTTTCCTCAGGCTCTGGTCTCTCTTCCTAGCAATCAGTTTGCATGTACCACTGAGGTCAGACCTCGAGCATGGCTGTCTGTCCTCATCTTTGTTTCTGCCTCAGAGGCTCAAAAGGAAGCTGCTTTGGTAACCTAGCTCTTGGCCAGCACTATGAGTCTCAGTGTGCCTCCCAAATCTAGAACAAACTGGCCTTGTCAGCTCTGAAGAGCCTTCCAGAATGAAGTTCTGAACTCTTGCCTCTTCTCCCAACTCCTGTTCATTTGTATCCCTAAGAAGGGAGGTATGAAGTCCATGATCTGTAAGCATAAAGGATTTTTAAACTAAACAAGAAAACCAATTATTTTTCTAACTGCTTTACTCCTTCAAATCTTTCACTGTAATGGAGATTTAGAACCCATCACAGTTGGGCTATTATTTCTGTGTAAACAGTGTCATGCCCTATTGCACCAAGCAAACAGTCAATTTTTCCATTACACTTAGACACAGATGACGAGGGAGTCAATGGTCTGCCGAGCAGGTTTAGTTGAGGGGGGGGGGGGGGAGGGAGTGCATGGCCAGGCTTGGTAGTGAGGAGAGGGTTAAGGGTTTCAGTTCTTACCCAGGGCCATCCCTTTGGCTCCAGGCCCTGATTGTGAAGTTCTCATTTGCAGAATAGAGAGTATTCGAACTGGCCAAGAAAAGATGGGACAGTAGGGCCAAATTGAGAAGAGAAGCAGGCTCACTTCTGGGGGGCTTGGCTTATGGACCTCTAACATGCACACATCAGATTTTATATTCTGTTCCTGATAGCATGAGATAAAACCCCACTTCAGGACTTGTCTCGTCCTACCCATCTACTTCCCTTTGTCATCCCCCTCCACCTGACCCTCTTGCAGTTCTCTGACAGTGCCAAGCTGCATCCTATTCTCTGCTCGGAACTTCGTTCCCACCTGTCCTTTTCTCTGCACTGATGTTGTTTCCTTCTCTGGTTCTCCCAGGCAGCCTGCCCTCACCCAGGGCTCATGCTTGCTTGTTCCTTGCTGCCTCTGTATCATGACCCCTGTGTTGTCTTTGCCAAGCTCTTTGAGGCCAAACTTGTGTCTTTATTGACTTTGTATTCCTTGGGGCCTGCTTTACCTATTTTTCCACCTATCTTTTATTAGCAAATACTAATTGCACAAAGGTGTTCATTGTCATATTTTCAATATATATTTTTTATCCCAGTCAGACTCATCCCTTCTATCACTCTCCCTCTTCCTCCCTCCACCCTTTTTCTTTTCTTTTTCTTTCTTTTCTTCCTTGCTGGTCCTGCAGCTTGAATTCAGGGCGTAGATGCTGTCCCTGAACAACTTTTGCCCAGTGCTAATGTTCTACCACTTGAGCCACAGTGCCATTTCCAGCCTTTTTTGAGTAGTTTATTGGAGATGTATTTCATAGACTTTCCTCCCCTAACTGGCTTTGAACTGGGATTCTCAGATCGCAGCCTCTTGAGTAGCTAAGATTACAGGCATAAGCCATTAGCCCCTGGCATGTTCCTCCCTTCTTCTTGGGACAGAGTCAACAGGTTTCATTGTGGTTGCTATTATCTGAGCTTTTATGCTCAAGACTAGCACTCTACAACTCCACTTCTGGGTTTTTGGGTATTTAATTGGTGAGAAGTCTCATAGGCATTGCTGACCAGGCTGGCTTGAAACAGTGATCCTCAGATCTCAGCCTCCTGAATATGTAGGATTACAAGTGTGAGCCACTGGAGCATGGCTTCATTCTGTTTTTATACATGTATATAAAATACTTCAACTATATTTACACATACTACCCCTATGCTTTTTTCTTTCATGCTCCCACCCTTCAGCTTTTGATGTGTGAATATTTGTAGAAGGAATGAATTAATGGCTCTCCAGACCTTTGCACCCCAGGCACTATCAACCCTGCTTTTCACAGCAAGGATGGAGACAGCAGTTACCTGTCAGTTGTAGCTCCTGGGGTGGAAAGTGGTAGAGCAACACAATGAGGAACATGAGCATTTGAGCCAACTTGTCTGGGTTCAAATCCTGGCCCTACCACTGGGAAGTCACTAAATGCTTTGTGCCTCAGGCCCTTTATCTGCAAGATGTGGTAAGTACCTGTACCTACTGGACAGGATTAAATGAGGTAGTCTTCTGGCCACTTGTGAGTGGTACCTATTGTTTCTGGTGTTTCTACCCCATTGGCTCTGCTTGAGTTTGCTGTCAGCTCATTATAGGCCTTAGCTAGGGCACAGGTTGGTGACCTTACAAGGAACATATTGTACACAGTGACAGTCACACTCTGGAAAATGGCTGCTTCTTTAGGTAGACATTCCCACATGTTATTATATTTATATCACCCTCTGGCCTCTGCACCACTTGGCTTTATGCCTTCTGTACAGATCTTTAGCTTAGCCCAGGGCTTCTTACAAGGTAGTGCTGCTTCTAGTCTCAACCGGTGGGAGGCATTTATGGAGCATCTTGTGTGTACAAGCACTGTACCTATTTGGTTATAAATGGCTGAAAGAGTACTTCTCATCTGTCCTCTGCTTCCATGAGGCAGGCTTCCCTGGTATTCTTGTTGTTTTTTTTTTTTTCCAGATGAGGAGGTTGAACCAAGGTTGGCACCTGCAGGAGGTGATGCAGCTGTGCCCTCCCCAGCTTCGCTTATCTAGTCAACACAGATGCTCTCTCTGTCCTTGGCTCTGCAGTGGGCCTCAAGGTTCACTCATGTCCCAAAGCCCAGGCTTGCTGAGAAGCCATGGCATCTGGAAGGAAGGCGGGGGGAAGGAAGGGATGAGAAAGGAAGAAAGATGACTTTTACCACAAAATGTCTGGTCTCTTTCTCAGAGCCTCAGACGCTTTTTTCCTGCCTGGGGAGGAGCCAAAGGAATGGGAGCAGCAGAGCTTGGGAGTAGCTTCTATCTTTTAGGTGGGTTTACCCTCACTGTTGGAGAGGTAAGGGGGAGTGGAGAGACTTGCCAACAGGGCTGCTGCCCATGAGTGGACTTTGCATTAAGCAATGTGGAAGTGATGGGGTCTCCACAAAAGATGAATCATGAGGAATTACCATCTCCCTAAAGAAGTCTTGCAAAATATACAAACAGGTCCAGTGTGTCACAGGATCCAAGTGAATATTAGTTCCCACATACAGTGTCAGGCACAATTAGACTTGTTCAGGGATGGACCTCCTCGAGGTAGGAAGAACAGAGTGTGACCTAGCAGGCTGTTCTGAGGAGAAGCCCTGCAGGTTCTCTTAGTGAGCTGGTGAGGATCTGGGGATGCCAGCCCAAGAAGATGGGGAGGAAAGTTGCCTTCTGATCACTATCTGGAGGTCACACAAAGAAAGTAGTCATTGCGGTTTATAGATTGGGTACTTGTCTTTGGAACCAGTCATAGCTGAATTTGAATCCAGGCTTTGCCGTTTACCAGCTCCGTGACCTTGAACAAATCCCTTAACAATGAGCTTTAACTTGTCCACCTATAAACTGGCAGTTCGGATGGGTATAATGCATGTTGTCCTGGGATGGTTGGTTGGTTGAGCTGAGGCAGTGTGTGTGTGTGAACCTGTGGTATGGAGTTCAGCACATAGTGAACACCAGGTTGCCTCATGGCAGTGGCTCGTTTTTTGTCACATAATACTGTCTTAAGCCCTGCAGCAAACTCTGCTTTCAGGCGCTGTTTTCCACACGCACAGGGCACTATTTGTCATTGAGTTTTCCCACTAAGCTACTTTTCTTTAAATGTCCTTTGAAGCTAACCAGCAGATCGCTTTCCCTTCCCAGAAGTATAAGGCTGCCTGCCTGGGGATTTGCTCATGTGCTTTGTCTTTAATGCATAATATATATGCATGTGTGACTGTGTGTGTGTAGGTTTCCCTCCACAGATGTATATATAACTCATTCCCCAAAGAGAGATTTATTTCAAGGAACAAATGCTTCTGGTTAGCTTCTGTGTGGATCTGATCCAGCCTCAAGCCGTTGCCATGAGTAGAATTCATTGACGGCAAAAGGAAATGAAAACAAACGTTCGCTGACATGGGGCATTTCCGTTGGGGGCCCCTGGGAATTCTCATCCTCTATTAAAATATCTACCAAATTGGACAGAGGAACTTGGCAGTCATGGCCTGAGCTCTCATTGTTTCTTTGGGGAGGGTATGGGCAGAAGCTGTGCTCTGGCTTCTTTTCTAGAACCTTCCTCTAAATATTAAACTGGTATGGGAGAATGGAAGATGAATGGGTATCCCAGGAGTTCAGCTGCTGCCCCCCTACATTTAGGCAGGTACCAAGGGACGGTAAGGGGAAAGCACCTTTTTCCTGGCCCTCTGGACAGCCAGAGTATGAAGCGGCCCCAGAGTTCACATTCCTGACTTGGTCTGGAGCCTTCTGTTTAGCTCCTGCAGACAGAATATGAATGTGGTTTTGATCACAACCAGCTGATGGGAACTGACCCAGACTTATTATGAACTGGCTGTTTTTTAGTTTGCTTTTTCTCCTCCCTCTCCTTCCTTATGGGGAAGGATTTTTTGTTGTTGTTTTGTTTTGTTTTCTTAATGAATGAATTTGCTTCAAGGGGACAGAGTTCAGGATGGAAGCAAATAAGGGGATATGCAGTTGCTCTTTCAACAGGGGCCATTTGCTGATCTGTAACATCCAGGCTGTTTATTCTCTTTCCCCTTGATAGTGGGACATCCAGTCATGTTTTCTGAGCCTCTTGACTTTGGGGGGGGGGAGAGCCAGATGCATTCACTTATCTACCAGGTCATTTATTCCTTCTGCATTGGTGGAAGCCAAGTCTTGAAAGCCAGATGTCCTGCCCAAAGTGAGAAAGCTCTGGCAGGGCAGTCTCTTAGCCAGAGTTTCTTCACTTTGGTGCCACTAACACCATGTATATGTGATTCTTTGTCATGGACACTGTCCTTTGTATTGTAGGACATCTCATAACATCCCTGTTCTCCACCCACCAGACACTAGCAGCACCCACACCCCCAGTCATAGCAATCAGAAATGTTCCCTGACATTGCATAGACCCACTGGGTCTCTGGTTGAGAACCACTGTTTGAAACCCATGCTCTTACTTACAGGGTGTTGGCCCCATGGCCTCTTGTTCTATACAATGCTATTGATCTTGACAATGCTGACTGTGGAGAACTGAGGTGCCACACATATAGAATAACTGCATATGGAGTGGCTCCTGGGTGCTGGCGTTATATGGTGTTGGGGCAGGGAGGGAGAGCACAGGCCACAGCTGATGACCATGCCCAGGAGCTGAAGAAGTTGCCAGAAAAGCCAGGAAAGGCTCTGTGCTCTCACAGAGGGCCTGGGTGAATTGGATGCTCATAGTCTTACTGGATCAAGGAAGCTCATTTTTGGGTCATGGATGGGCAGATAGTGAGGAACTTGGAGGTATATTAAGGGAACCCCAAAGATGTGTGCATTCCCAAAGAAGTGTTGAGAATAGGGGCTGGGAAGGTGGCTCAGTGGTAGAGCGCTTGCCTTGCATGCCTGAGACCCCGAGTTCGATTCCTCAGCACCACATAAGCAAAAAGAAAAAAGCCGGAAGTGGCCCTGTGGCTCAAGTGGTAGAGCGTTAGCCTTGAGCTGAAGAGCTGAGGGACAGCGCCTAGGCCCAGAGTTCAGGCCCCACGACCGGACCCAAAAAAAAAAAAAGAAGTGTTGAGAATAAAATTCACGTGACAGCTGTGGGGCTCTTGTTTCAGAACCTGTTAGGTTCCTTTAGGTACCCCTGTATGCATCAGGCATGCATACATTTCTTATTTGTAGAAACTCAAAGTTGTTTTTGTTTTAATCTCTCACTGTTTGGAAATTTGCCTTTAGAAAACAAACACATGTGGAAAAGCTCCTGAGCCTTCACCCTGGTAGTTTCAATTAATCCGTGCCAAAAATATCTGCTAGTGCTCCTACAACCCCACATCTCTGGGTGTATATCAGACTCCCAGAGAGACCAGATTCCTTGGGAGTCATTTCTGAGGACCCCTAGAGAGGAGCTAGTGAGAAAAAGAATGTTGTCGTGGTGGTGTGTGGGTGTGTATGATATGTCTGTTTATGTGTGTGCATGCACACACTGGCTTGTGTACAACTCATTTAAAAAGAACATCAGTTGTTCATTTTTGCCTTTAAAATCTCCAAGAAGGATTCTCAAACTCCTCCTATCTGACAGTCTTCTCTGCTCCCCCCAGAAATCCTTGGTTAAGTCTTAAGATTCAACAACAACAAAGAACAAAGCCACAGACAATCTTCCCCCTCCTGACAATGTCAGCTGTGAACTGAAGATCTGAATAGCCTTTAAAATTGTTTTATTGTTGTCAGTGCTGCAGAATGGTGTGTAATCTTTGTGTTCTGGAGAACCTTTAATTGGCACAAAAGGGCAGTTTAGCCGGCATCTTGTAGGAGGTTTGTCATGCAAACAGTTAGTGTCTGCCACTCACAACATATAGGGCTATCTGGGCTGATTTGCATCAGCAGCCCCCTCTGGTTAATAGTCCTGTATGTTGGGGGGGAGGTTAGAGGAGGGGGGGTCCCTGAGCTGAAGTCAAGGGATGCTGAGACTCCCCGCCCCTCCTTTGTACCCACACGGCTTTCCAGATATTTGGGGCCTTCTGTCACCTTCCTGAGAACCTGGGTGGGGCGGGGTAGAGTACAGGATGGTTCCTTGTATAGGTAGGCAACCCTCAACTTCCTAGCTATTTTGTAGCAATGCAGAGGAGTCTTCTAGGGACACATCATAAGCCTGATGACTTCTTACTTAGGCTAGTTAGGGTGATACTAGCTGCTGCAGTGACACCCCTCCCCCCAAAAAAATTGCAGGGTGGCTTACCACGATTGAGATTTCTTGCTCACTTTGTAATTTAGTCCCAGCTGGCTTTTCATTCGTAGTAAGTCAGGGATCCTGGTTCTTCCAGTTGTCACCTCTCATGCCATAGTCCTCCCCTCCTCCCAGGTAGCCTCTGTCCCCACCCCTGCAGGTAGCCAATACTGAGTACTCCAGCAGCTCTTAGAAGATAGCACTGTCATTTTAGAGGTGGTTTCGGAAATGGGGACTCAGGTGAAGTTATTTGTTAGGGATCACACGGGAAAACTGTAGGTGTTCCCAAGCTATATAAGGAGAGACTTGGTGCCTGGTGCCCACCTGCCCCTTGCAAGCCACGTTGGTATTACCTGTCTCTCTCCTTCTCCCACTTAAGACATGATAAGCAAGGATCTTTTTCCATGACCACATCCCACCCTGATTTATTACATCTTGGGCTTGTGGGCTTTGCTCAGACTAGGGCAAAGAAATCTGCCAACTGAGGCTTTGGAAAGGGGAGAGTCACCAGAAGAAACCTAGACCATCTCTTGTTTGGTGCAGAGGCCTGCCTCACACAGCATAGTTCGTGCATGCCTGTGTGTTGGGGGGGGGGTTGTGGGGTAGGGGTGTGTGTGCACAGAGTGAAGAGCTGTTTATTTGTACTCTGGAGAGCTAAACGCAGCAGGTGGGCCCCACAGAAGTAGTCTCTTGACAAGCTGGGCTTTCTCCTGACACAACTGCCTGTTAATGGATTCAGAGTCTGGCAGTTCCACTGAAAGCTGACTGCCAATGAGCCTGGCTGCTTCTGTGCTCATCAGGAATGGGTTTCCTTTTGATGCCCTGCACTGCTCTCAACATGGACTCAATCAAACAACAGGGACTAGTTAACCCAAACCCATTCCTAGGTGTCTCCTAACAGGGTCCTTCTTTGCCCCAACTTCTGCAAGCAAAGTGACGTGCCTGCAGAGAAAATGGCATTAGAGTCCACACTCCTGGCCCTGAGAAGGCTGCACATGATCTTTTAAAGCCTCCTGGGTATTTGGACTGGAGCTTTCACTTCTGCATTAATGCACAGCCCACCCAAGGGATGCCCCTGGTGGAGGCTCTGCTGTGTGTGTGTGGAGGCTCTGCTGTGTGTGTGTGTGTGTGTGTGTGTGTGTGTGTGTGTGTGTGTGTGTGTGTGTGTGTGTGTGTGTGTGTGTGTGTGTTCAGGGTAGGGAGAGGTTACCAAACAACAGCCCCTGAAGCTCTGAGTGCTCTTGAGGAAAGCTTTCTCCTCTTAGATGGGGCTTTGCAGTCCTTTCCCTCCTGGGTGATTCCTGGCAGAAAGGTCAGGAACATGTGGTGGTCATAAGTGAGAGGCATTTGAAAGCTTGAAGCAAAAGGCAGTCACAGGCCTGATTTGGTCCCTGTGCCTCACTCTGGACTGAGGGGTGGGCCAGAGCTGTTTCTCCTCTCCTTGCAAGGATGCAGGTGTGTGGCACATCTAGGGAGTAGGGCCCCCAAGCCTGGTCCTGTGAAGACTTGCCTGTCAGCAGAGGCTTCCAAGAGGAATTTGCTTACTTGGTAGCCTTTTAACAGGAGGTGCACGCATGATCTGAGTGGCAGGGGATCCATCTGAGTAGGTCCCCTCTTTGTTTCTGGGGAAGCTGACCTCTGGTGAAGGAGCCACATGTTAGATATACTACATCAGAACAGACATAGCCATGCCGGCCCCATATTCTGGAATCCTCAGTTGGCTTCGTATGTCTCCTTTGAGATACTTGCCTTGTACAAAAGCACAGGATCAGTGTCTGATAGAAGAAGCCCTTATTTGTTACCCAATTCTTCTGTTTTGTGTCAAATTGCAGGATTTGAAGTCTTTAGGACACACTGCCAAACCTTTTAATTTTTTTTCTTAAGAGTGCGTGGGGTTGGGAGATGACTGTAGGCTTCTGAGTTCTGTATTCCAGTACTATCTGCCCTCAAACCAAGTGAGATCGACAGATTGCTGCTGACGTCTCCTATGTTTCATTCAAGGCCAGCACTTAGGTCATTGGGTTTCTGAATTCTCAAATGGAGCCAAGAGATGGAACAAAGGCCACTGTGAGGTCCTAGACTGCCTGGGGAGAAGCACAGAGTGGTTCTCATAGAGTCAGAACGAATTCAGGATCTTGTACTACAGGTTGCATGTGGAACAGCCTGGTATTGGGCCTTGGGCAAGAGGTCTAACCATTTGTTGCATTACTCTCTCTTTCTGTCACTCAAAGACAGTTTTCTCCTATTTTGTAAAATAAGCAAGAACTAAACTGTTTAATCCTTTTGAAAGAGTGGCTTCCTGGTCTCTTTACATGCATTCTTTATTTGTCCCCTCATTTGTTCATTTGTTGAGATAGTCATTGAGTGTCTGCTATCTGCTAGTGTCCTTCTGGGCACATTATGAGACAAAACAGACAGAACCCAGCCTGCCAAGCAAATATGTAGAAGCAGAGATGGCACATAGCTGACAAAATGAGGTATGGGGGAAGTACCAGAGAGAAGGGGCAGCACTTAAAGGCCCATGGGGATGGTGAGAGTGGTGAGAGACTCAGTGGTCTGAACTACACCATCTTTTACCAGAGTAGGACTATTTTCCTCATTCCTGTTTTGCACAAGCCATCTTGAATACCCCATTTTTACGCTTATAGTTTAGTCCTCAAACATACTGTATTAGGGGTAATCTAAAATTTCTTTTGAAGATGAGCAGGAAGGACATGTCAAAAGTATGAGTAGTAGGAATTTGGGTTAGCTGGGTGAGTTAGGAATAGCCAAGTGAAAGCTACTGTACTACTGTGCACTAATTGCAACCATAAAGTTTAGGATTTTTGCTTCTTCTTTATGGAGGTCAAGGAATGTGTCTGAGGTCCTGCCAACTTTCAGATCCAGGTCAGAATGACTGAAATGCCAGTAACTTTCCATTTCACATTACTAGTTCACCAAAGTTCCAGTCATCAGGGCAGAGAGCTCTTCACATGTCAGCCTGACAAAGTTAAGATATAAAGACTTAATGTAAGCTCCTCTCAACATAACCATTGAAAAATAATAAATACTCCTCCTTTAACAAATAACCCCTGAGGGGCTAGGAAGTTGGCTCAGTGGTAGAGTGCTTGCCTTGCATGCATGAGGCCCTGGGTTCGATTCCTCAGCACCACATAAGCAGAAAAAAGCTGGAAGTGGCACTGTAGCTCAAGTGGTAGGGCGTTAACCTTGAGCTGAAGGGCTGAGGGACAGTGCCCGGGCCCAGAGTTCAGCCTCCACAACCAACCAAAAAAAAAAAAAAAAAAAAATCCCTGAGCCGGGTGTTGGTGACTCCTAGCTACTAAAGAGGCTGAGATCTGAGGATCACAGTTCAAAGCCAACTAGGGCAGGAAAGGCTGTGAAACTCTTTATTTCCAATAAACTACTAGAAAACTGGAAGTGGCACTATGGCTCAAGTGGTAGAGCACTCACTTTGAGTTGAAGAGCTGAGGGACAGCGCCCAAGTCCAGAGTTCACGCCCCATGACCAACACCCCCCCCAAAAAAAATCCCTGAAACTTCCTTAATGTTTCTTCAATCAGTAATCAGAATCCACAATTTTAGGTTCCGTCCCCAATGAGCAGCTGAAGAAGAGATTGCTTGTCACTTTCATCAGGGTATCTTCCTTAGTCTGAGCCCTTGAGTAACATATTCATGATCGGGAGGTGTGATCATCTGAGCAGGACTTAACAGGCCTACCTCTGCCTGTGCTGGGCTGGGGTTCAGACCTGAGCTGCAGAGACATTGCACTATAATAGAACAAGGGAAGCGACTTAGCATAAAAACCCCATGTTCTCAGAACTGCCACATTCTATCTTTTGGGCCAGGCTGTCCTGGTCTTAGGGCCATAATGTTTGCCTGAGTTAATTTCAGGCTAGCCCACTGCAGTGACAAAAGGTGTGGGTCTTCCACGAAAGGTAACCAGCGGCAAGGAGGTGACTTGCATTTGAGCCCTGAGTGTAACAAAGGCATTCACAGAACCTTGTGGTAGTGCCAGTGACCATAGAATTTGAAGACTGAGGATTCACAGGATTTCAAAGACTCATCCCTCACCCTAAGTGTAGCCAGATGCGCATGTATTGGAGAAAGACTAATTTCCAGGGGATTTTGGATAATCATGAGCTTCTGTAAGGAATCTCCCCCAGGGTGGTTAACCATTCTGCGTGCAACGAAATGATGTCAGTGCCAAGATATGGAAGCTCCATTTCTCTGCAGTGAGTGGTCGATTCTCTCCAGTAATCTCTGGGGCAGGGGTGGGGGTGGGGTGGGTTGCAGAGTGGCAGCCTTCAAGTGATATGTTGCAAAAGGATCTGTCTATTCTGCTGCAAAGCACAGAACCAAAATAATCTGTAACCTATTCCACCCAAATAAGTCAGCAAACAAGTCAGCTTCCATTGTATCGTCTTCTTCATAAATATCCTTTAAATTGAAGCCTAGTGACAAGATGTGCTTTTGCCACTGAAATGGTATCCCTGATGATATTGAAAGAGCCTTTAAAATGCCACAATTGTCTTTGAAACTATATTTTGCAGGAACCCCCCCCAAATCTAGGTCTCTTTGGGGGGATTTTAAAGTGAGAATTGCTTGATTGTAGCCAATAGTATTTCCTCCACATAATATTCCTGAGTGCCAGTCAACTGTGACTCGATTGGCTCTATATATCCCAAGCAAGAGAAATGTTTTTCTTTGGAAATATAACACTTACTGGAGGTCATTTGTTCCCTAATTTTTACCCCTTTGCAGAAGGGGCTAAAAAATTCAGGCATCAGTGGTATGACTGGACTTTAGAGGTTGTAACTGCTGTCAGAATCAATCTCTGTTACCTCTGGGCTTGAGTACAGAGCTGTATATGCTTATTAGATTCTCAAATGTTATTCAGCTTGATTGCAGCTTTTATACAGAGGAGTTAAGACACAGGTAGGAAAGATAATAGAACTATAAATTGCAAGACAGGTTCTTGTGAAATCAGTAAATTATTCATTTAACAGTTCGCTCCTGTTGATTTCATGTTGCTATGGTACCTTAAGATAGAAGTGGGTCCATCCAGTGCCCCAACCAGGGGCCAAACAGAGGTGCACAAATCCTAGTAGAGAGCAAATAATGCATTACGTACAACCTTTGGTTGGCCACATGATAAATTGCCTCTTTATCTGGTAAATTCCAAGGAGATCTACTAGAGAGAACTGAAAGAGATATCTCACAGTGGCAAATATTTCTTGGACGAGACCCAGCATCTCAGGGGCTGAGTCAGAATCTGTTTACAAAGACATTATGAATGCATTGTCTTTGGAGTGGCGTTGCCTATCTCCCAAGATGTTGGAAACACTGTGGGCTCGCAGTTGCTTTGGCGCCCACACGACAGTAAATGTCTGGCTTCATTTATTATTTTGATAGGCAAAGAAAACTGCCTGCTGACAGTCAGCTCCTTCCTGAGCTCTTCCCAGCTTAACTTCTGTACCCTCCTCCAGCCATTTATGTAGTTTCATTGCTTGCTACTTGTTCACTGATTGTGCTTAAGAAAGTGAGTGCTGAGGCCACTTCCACTGGCAGGGGCAGCAGGATGGGGCTTAGGGCCTGAAGACACTTGGGAAACTACACTAGTGTGGGTGGTGGCATTACTAACAGACCTTGAGAAAGCCTTGTTAGGTTGGAAGACCCCTCATTCCAGACAGTGTGCCTCTGTGGACATGTTGTGTGAGGGAAACTAATAAGGATTCAGCAGTTATTGTTGCCACCTTGGTAGATGGAGGGGTTTTGCATGACATTCATGGAAGGCATTGATAAAAACAGGAAGCATTTTCTGAGAAGAGTTCTACCATATGTATGGCAAAGTATGTTTTCATCCTAATGAAAACTTGTAACTGCTCTGAAAGGACATACAACCTAATCTAATATCTTTGTATATTTGATTCCTTTTCTTTCTGCTTTTGACTGATGTATACTGACACAATCATCGTAACTGCTAGCATTAACATTATAAGGTGGGTACTGTTGTGTCTAGTGAATAGAACAGAAAGCATATCAGTTTCTTAATCCAGACAGAAGTACAGAGAGAAGGTAGTAAGAAGGCTGCTGAGCCAGTGCAAGTGAAAATATACTTAGAAGTTGGGTATAGTCATACATGCCTGTAATCTCAACAAGTGGGAGGTAGATGCCCAGAGGATTTTGAATTTAAGGCCAGCCCGAGATACATAGCAAGACTCTGTGTCCAAAAACAAAGAGAAAAAAGGAGGGTAAGAGTGAAAGGGAAGAATCAGGAGAGAACTTTAGAAGCTGACATTGAAATCAGAGAGAAAAGAAATATTTGCAGTAGGTACGGAACAATCCAGAGAACTTCCAAACTCAGTATCCCCTAGAAGCAGCCAAGTGGAGAGGTACACATGAAGCTGATCCTGAAGGTGGAGGGAGGGGAGATGGGATGAAGCCCCAAGGGCATCTGCTTTAGATGGAGGAAAAGAAGTGGAACCAAGAGGGGAAGGCCAGCGAGACTAGCCTCCAGAGACTGGTAGCAGGAATCATTTGGGGCTCAAACCAACGGTCTGGGTTCAGATCCTAGCCCTGCCACCTACTGGTTGGGTGACCCTGCAGCAGGGATTTTCCAGGGATAGCATACATCTGTCGCCTCCCACAGGGCTTATTCAAATTCAAACACTGTGCTGGAGACACACCACCTCCCCCCCCCCACCCCGCCCTAGGGTTTCTGCCCACCTCTTTCAAATTCGTATTTCTAACCATTTTTCCAGTGGTGTGGATGCTGCTGGTTTGGAAGCCACACTTTGAGAACCGGTGCCATCTAGATGTCATGGACCTGCAGGACACAGCCATCCCTCCTACCCTATGGAAGGCTGATAGTTTGGAATGATTAAAATCTAGTTGTTTGAAGGTCTGACCTCTTGATGCTGGTATCTCTTGAGAGGCAGCGGCCAGTGTTGCTGGTTCTGCAAGCATTGAGGAAAACTGCAAACTGGTCTCAGCTGCTGATATGGGAAGACAGAACTGCCAGGATTGTAAAGCATTGCTGGGTGATGCTCAGGAAGCAGGATAGAAAAGGCAAGACTTACTCAGTCAGACTTGGAGCCTCCCTCTAGTGCCTCCTATTGGTAGAACTTGAAGGGGAACCAGTGGCAGAGCAGAAATAAATGTATGCCGTTTGTAGGGTCCCGTAACACTAGGCACAAAGCCAAATATAAAATAGGTGAGTTTGGAACCAAGGGTTACTTTTACAAGTAAGAGAAACTAAGGCCTCCTAGGCCTTCGGGACTTTGTCCTGTCTTCTCTCCTTCCCCCTCTAGCATCACCTTTATGTGCACCTTTACCCTTGGCTGCTGTAGCTTGCCCCATGACTGCTTTTGGTTTCCCAGGAATGTAGACATTTCTTCTGAAATGTTCTGTAGATACCTCAGATGTTTCTTTCTTCAATGCCAGTCAAAAGCGCTCTCACACTCTCTCGCGCGTGCGCTCTCTCGTGCGCGCTCTTGCTCTCACCTGATTTTTTCAGATTAAAAGTATATTTTCAGGGGCTGGGAAGGTGGCTCAGTGGTAGAGCGCTTGCCTTGCATGCCTGAGGCCCTGGGTTCGATTCCTCAGCACCACATAAGCAAAAAGAAAAAAAAGCCGGAAGTGGCGCTGTGGCTCAAGTGGTAGAGCGCTAGCTTTGAGCTGAAGAGCTGAGGAACAGTGCCCAGGCCCAGAGTTCAGGCCCCACGACCGGACCCAAAAAAAAAAAAGTATATTTTCAGTTATGCTGGCTCAGAATCCTGCTTACCTAGATACTTCTGGATCTTGTAACTTGAGATTGGAGAAATGTCTTTTAGAAACAGCCGAATTCACATTGCTCTGATCAAAATTGCTGCTGGGTGTTTATTTTCCAGCTCTAGTACACTTCTTCTGGCTCTTCTCTCATTCCTCTCAGATTGTCTGTGGTTGTTCTGGCCGTTCCTGTGTCCAAAATGCCACTATTTCTACCCTTCAGAACTCTAACCCTTGCTTGAAGACTAATTCTAATGCCACACGCTCCAGGCAGTGTTCCCTAGTTCTCCCCAGGTGGGCTCAATCTCCTCTGTCTGTAAACTCCCTAACATTTTGTTTGTGCCTCTCTGACATAGGTGTGCTCTTCCTTCTGAAATCGTCATCTGAGCAAATACTCATTTCCTCTGTTTCTGAATTTCCTGGGATATCTTAGGAGGGCCGCCTCTGGTATGGACTCACAGCAGACCTAAGCGCTTCCAGTTCATGAGTGTTCTGAGTGTGTCCGAAACAGCCTCCCTGCTGGCTTCAAAGAAGTAGGCCTGGACTATTCTAGTTGTAGGGAAAGTGGCTTAGGTCTGAAGCCACAGGCCACCCTGTTGATCTCTGTTGGTCTCGTCTCCGTACATATTCCACAGTGAGTAGTGGGGTTGTTGAGCTTGTCTCTATTGAGGTATTTCCTTACTCAGCAGATCTAAGAGTTCTAAAATCCTTACATTTCTGAAGATTTCCTGGCTAAAATAAAAAGCTTTCCTTAGTCTTTATTGGTCTGTTCTTTCTGTCACTTATTTACATATCCAGGAAAACCAGATTCATTTGCACAAGTGGAAACAAAAGATTCTGCGAATAGGGGCCATGCACAGGAGGGGAAAAGTACTGATAGCATTAATGCATGTTCCTTGTGAGCTGAACTGTAATAGAGTTTCCCCAATAACCTGATGCCTGTGGTCTTTTGGGGCAAGTGTGGGTTAAACAGATTCCTGGGTCTGGGAAGTTGGCTCAGTGATAGAGCGCTTGCCTCGCATGCATGAGGTCCTGGGTTTAATTCCTTAGCACCACATAAGCAGAAAAAAGCCGGAAGTGGCATTGTGGCTCAAGTGGTAGAGTGCTAGCCTTGAGCTGAAGAGCTGAGGGACAGCGCCCAGGCCCAGAGTTCAGCTCCCACTACCAACAAACAACAACAACAAAAAGCAGATTCCTTTCCCACAGGCCTTCACGGAGCCTTTGGCAGGTAATGATGAGCTTCCTGAATCTCCACCTGCATTCCAAGTCCCCCAGGTGAAGACAGTTTAACCACAGAAGTATAGTTCTATGAGACTAGTAGTCCTTGGAACATGCTTTGAGACAGGTTGACAATAACTATGTGTAAATTAAGAGGTCAAAGAGGGAGGAGTTCGGGCTGAGGATTGGCCAGTGACCCTCTTTCTGTTGCCGTGGAAGGGAAAATGTCACATTGGGAAATGAAAACCAAGCCTGTATTTGTTTTCTGAGCCTTCTCCATCTTTGCAGGCTGAGACTGCTGGTGCCACACCAGTGCCTCAAACCCATTTCCCTTCATCAGAGCTCTAGAAAGCCTGGGGCCAGGGGCATCTGTTTTCTCCAGTCAGGCTCATTCCCTCAGTCACCTCCCAAGGATGTAATGTCAGAATAACAACTATCTGCTGCTTCTGAAATGAGGTTTTTACATTCATGCAAATTAGACTTTGAACACCCATGTGGATGGGGTGGCATTTCTACTGCCCAGTTGGTGCAGGAGAGACATCACAGTATTTTTTTTTCTCCTAGCAAATGCAGACAAATACCCTTCCTCTAATCAACAGGTCCACAAGCGTTTGTCTGGGAACCAGAAATGAATTTATAAGGGACTCTCTTAGCCTTGTGGAATTAGAGCAGAGATATTGCTTTCTTTTCACTTCAGTTAATCCAAATGAGCTGAGTCTCCTTTCTATAGGGAAGGGCAAAACAAAACAAAAACCCAACCCAGCAAAAGCAAGGCTTTCTCACTGCCAAAATAGGATTCCAAAAATAGTTTGGGTCATTGGAATCATGAAAGAAATGGTGTTTATATAACCTCTCTCTGGCAGAGAACTTGAAAGTGATTTCCTTACATTATATGCAAATAATATGTAAGCTTTATTTCACCCACTTTTGTCAAACTCCTCTTCTTCATGGATGTTTGTTCGCAAAGCTTATTTGCTGGTGGACAAACCCTCTCACTTTTTTTTTTTCACTTGGTAAGTGGTCTTTCAGGCAATAAATTCTGAGCTCCGTTATTCTCTGCAAGTAGGGAGTATTAAAGTGGTGGCCAGTCTGGAGGGTGACAGCGAAAATCAGGTGGAAAGAATGCCATTATCCCTGTTACCTAGGCTCTGTTACCTTGTCTTTTGTGGTACTGCAGCATATTGGGAACTTAGTGTGTCCAAAGCTCCCCATGTACTGCCAAGACACACGAAGTCATCCGTGCCCTTGTCATCAGGGAACGCTGAGTCTAATGGGTAAGCCAATGACAGACAGCATAATGCCAGGAGAGAACAGAGTGCATGCAGCATGCTTCGGGATTATAAAAGAGAAGGTGATAAATCTTCTCAGGTGGAGAGAGGAGGTGCTGTCATTTGAGCTAGACCTGAAGTCTGAGTTGTATCGAGCACAGGAAGCGAAGTGGTCCTAAGGTACAGATGCAGGAACTGGTAGCTGTACTTTGTGGAGACATGGCAAAGCCAGATAGATAGTGGTAGACTGATGGCAAGCCAGGAGTGTGGAAGCTTCCAGGTATTCCACACAGGTGAGGGATGTGGTCAAATTCTGTTTTCTGTGTGCTCCATCTCAGTGCTACTATGAACTGGAAGTCATCTTCATTTGTCTCTCTCCCTCTTTCCTCCTCCCCTTCTTCCTCTATATGGACAAGCATAAACTCTTATGTTACACCTTAAAAACACAGCCTACCCAGGTGCCGGTGGCTCATGCCTGTAATCCTAGCTGCTCAGGAGTCTCAGATCTGAATTTGAGGATTGCAGTTCGAAGCCAGCCCAAGCAGGAAAGTCCATGAAACTCCTATCTCCAATAAACTACTAAGCTACTAAAATAAACTACTAAAATAAACTACTAAAAAAAAGTCCACCAAAACAAAAAACCATGAAAGTGGTGCTGTGGCTTAGGTGGTAGAGCACTAGCTTTGAGCACAGAGAGACTCAGGGACAGAGCCCAGGCCCTGAGTTCAAGCCCCAGGACAAGCATTGATCATAATCATAATCATAACAACAACAACAAAGCATAGTCTGCTGCTGACATTGGCTTTTAGTTTTTCATCACTCATCCTTCAAATGATAGAATTACTTTCTGTACCTTCAGCCTCAGCTTCTGCTAGTCTATCCATTCGCACTGCTTTTGGTCAGAGAAGCAGTTCCAAGAGGCTTAGCATCGTTCCACACTTTGTCACCCCCTGAGGAAAGCCTAAGGTCCCTGGCAGGAGCACTCCACTTCTGCCTCCCCACGTGTCACACCACAATGAGTGTCCCCTACCCTTTCTCTCTTCCCTGTCTTTTTGAATGGGTTGTATCCTATATGTAGAACCCTTCTTTCTGTATTCCCTGTATTCACCCTATGCCAGCAGATTCTGCAGACCACACCCCTAGACTCCTTACTTCCCTACCTGGTACATTTAGCTGTGGCTCCCTCTTCCTATTCCCAGAGCACTTAGTGTCCTCTGTAAACATATTCCAATGCCTGCCTGCCTGCCTGCCTGCCTGCCTGCCTGCCTGCCTGCCTGCCTCCCTCCCTCCCTCCCTCCCTCCCT
>NW_012267223.1:12276138-12429568 GCF_000151885.1 Dipodomys ordii | reverse complement strand
TTCCTTCCTTCCTTCCTTCCTTCCTTCCTTCCTTCCTTCCTTCCTTCCTTCCTTCCTTCCTTCCTTCTCTATCTTCATTACAGTAATTAAACAGAAGCTCCTTCCAGTGCTCTCTGGGTACCAGGCCCATGCAAGGCTCCTAGCCCTGTGGGGGGGAGGGACAAGCTAGAAGGAGGAAGCCTAGGGCAGCAGGCCAAGCCACTTTCATTGTCCCAATGATTATGCTGAGTTCAGACTTTGCCTTGTTTCTCCTGAGGGTGGTACTGCGATTGCTGGAGAAAATAGCCAGTGAAAATTCATTTGTATATAACTATACCACCTTGTCCTAGGGAGGAAATAGTATTTCCATACATCTAAACATCCTCCTGCTTTTAGCATCTGCAGAAGCTTGGTTGAATAATGAAAGATAATCAGCAGTGGGTTGAAATTTTCTCTCCTTGGGGCAGATCTTTTTTCATACTATCATATTATACTTTATGAACTGTCATTGGGGCTTCTGTATGTGAATTACAGCCTTTCTGGTTTTTCCTCTAATTTGGGGGGCAATGGTGTGTGTATAGTGGTGAGTGATGGGTATCTGGCACCTTTCAAAGTTTCAAGTTCTACGAATACAGCTTTTTAAAGCTGGTAATACATGCCTATAATCCCAGTGTCAGGAGGCTGAGGCAAGAGGATCACGGATAGTGAGTGTGGGCTATATAGCAAATCCTTGTCTTTGAAAATAGCAGTGGTGACAGCTTACCAGAAAAGCATTCAGATTTTGTAATGATAGGCTGCATTGGGGCTGGCAGTGTGAGCACATGGCAAGAGAAAACCCCAAGTGCTGCCCGAGAGCTCCGTGAGCCCTTCCTACCAGAGCTTCTCCATGGGGAAGAGGCACTGCCAGGAACCAGCCGGTCCTGAGGCCTTCACACTCTGCTCTGTGCCCATCTGTGTGTCATCAGAGTCATTAAGGGTCATTAAGAGCCTTGAGCCTAGCTCCACTGCCAACTGGCTGAGTGGCTTTGGGCAGGCTGTGTGGTTTCTGGGGCCCTTGTCTGTCAAAGGAGGGGTCTGGACTCCATCTCTAAGGGTCTTTCCAGCTTCCCAATTCCCCGAGTCTATGAAGGATCTCTGAGAATGCTACGGGAGAAGTGATGACCAGAGCTGCAAGGATCCCGAGGTAGATGTTCTCTGATGCTTCAGAGGACAGATGTAGGGAGGAAAGCAGGGTAAAAGAAGAGCAGGTCTGCCTATCCAGAAAGAAGCCGCCTCAGAACTTGAGCCAAGTGGCTCTGGGGTTCCAAGCATGAGCTTTGGAATTCCAAATTGGCCAGAGGTGCTCATGGCACAGACAGGCCCTCAATGGACAGAGCCCTGGCAAAGTCAACCAGTACAACCCAGCAGCTTTCTCTGAACCACTATGGTGCGTGTTTCCTGAAGGGCTCAATCAGCATTGGTTCTTCTTTCCCTTACCCCATGTCTGTCTGTCTGTCTGTCTGTCTCATTGATTTATCAATACAAGCCTACCGGGTGCCAGGTGCCATATGTCCCCAACATACAGGCCTCATCCTGTTTACTGCCCAATGTTTACCTGTGTACTTGGGAGTGGACACCATGGAGTGGGGTTAGGTCCAGAAGGCTGCTGGCTTCTGTTCTGTGACAGCTCTATCCTGTTGATGGCAAAAAAGAGTTTGCTAAGATACAGGACTTGGAAAAAGAAAAGCAACACATGGATTCCTGTGCAAGTCCAGGTGTCTCAGTTGTAGAGGTCCAGGTGGACTTGGTAACTTTTTATGTTATTTGAAGGAAGAGGAACTAGGTTAAGAGAACTGTAAAAGGGGAGGTGGTTGGTTGTACCATTGGGAATGAGTTACATTCATTTCAAATTCTAATGGAAGGGGCTGGGAAGATGGCTCAGTGGTAGAGTGCTTGCCTTGCATGCCTGAGGCCCTGGGTTCCATTCCTCAGCACTACATAAGCAAAATGAAAAAAGCCAGAAGTGGCACTGTGGCTCAAGTGGTAGAGCGCTAGCCTTGAGCTGAAGAGCTGAGGGACAGCGATGCAAAAAAAAAAAAAAAAGAAAATTCTAATGGAAGCCCTCTTCTTATCTGCCAGGGGGAACTAAGAATGTACCTGATTTGGGGGCAAGCTGTGGTAGAGGGCTTCTGAACGTTGGAGTGCTCTGGACTAGCTCTGTCCTCTCTCCAGACCCTAATTTCCAAATTGGTAAAATGGGGGGTCATCCAGGCAATCAGGATGGGTTGTAGTAGAAATGCAAATGGAATAATGTATATGAAATGCTCCTACTCAATAAAATAGTTCTTCCCTTGGCTTGTTTAGAACATTTAACATATAGGAGGCTTTCCTTTTAGACAGCAGTCTGAGACCCCCTCCTTTGTTCTCCTAAACTTAATATGTTTAGATCTATTGTTGACACCTGGTGAAAGTGCTGTGGCTACCAGGCCAAAAGGCTTGTCCTTGGGAGATAATCATACTTTCAGTTCCTCAAACCTCTTGTAGCAGCAATTGAATGTGGACACCCTCTCAAATGAAGACTGGAAAGTTTAAGGACTGACCAACTGTTTCTCACACTGCTGGTCAGGCCCTGCTTTGAAAGCCACCCTCTCTGGTCCAGGATCAGCTTGGAAGAACAGTGGTTGGGTTGGTTTATTCATGTGTCCTGGTTCCCAAGGTAAAAAGGGTCATCTTTGCCAAGGAGACACATTAGCAATAAAAAGCCATGGCTCGTGTATCAAGATGTCTTAGGCCTAGAATGACCCTGATATTGGAACGGGGCCCTGGTGTTTTATTTCTGTGGGGTGAAAGTGGCCACATCCCTTTCAAAAGCACTTTGGCTAAAGGTTTTGATCTGCCCCTGCTTCCCAACTCCTGTCTTTGCATTGGTTCTGAGTAAGGGACATGCCTTTGGACAAGGAGTGAGGATTGAATTCTCCTCTTCCTCCCCCCTCTTTTGTGTGTGTGGGGCGGGGGGAGCTTTATTTATTTATTTTTCTTAGCCAGTGGCAGCAGCTTAGTACTTGGAGCCAGTCACTTAGAAGGGCTCAGACTTCTTGGAGCCAAGGTGCACATTGGTAGCATTTGCCAAGCACCTGGCCAGGGTTCCCAGGGTGAATGGATGAGAGGTGCTACACTGCCCCTCATGGGCCATTACTCTCACTGCTTGTGATTGCCCTGGCACTAGGATAAAGGGCTCACTCTGGTGACTTTGGGGTTTATTCTGATCCTCCTGTGTGGAGGGGCCTAAGGTCCTTCTTCTGCCTCCTTTCTTCATCCTAAGACTGGCAAGAGGCCTCTCGGAGCACATATTCAGGCAGAGAGGCTGAGCAGGAGCTTGGGAAAGGCAGGCTGAAGAGGGTTGGTTGGAAGAACTTTTAAGATTCCAGGGCGTGAACTCTTAGAACACCCAGACCCTACATAGTCATAGTTTAGTGCAAGTTTGGCCCTGGTATCAGAAGAAATTTTCAGACCAGCTGAGGCACCGGAAAGCAGCCCTGGAGAACACTTGGCAAAGAGGTAGTTAGCCTAGAGTTCACCATTTATAGCTGATACCAGACCTGAAATCGATCGAATATAGTTGAGGCATACCTCTTAAAATAAACTGCTAGCAGCCAGAGGGCCCAGGCCTTTTGTGGGGGCTTTCTGGGAGGGCCTGGAATTAGATAAGGATGGACTTGGGCCTATGCCCATCAGAGATGTGTGTTTGGGGAGGCAGAGACCAGTGTCTGCCAAGTCTGACTTCCAGTTTGGGAATCCCTGAGCATTTGGGTGGGAGGAAGGCCAATACCATACGTCAAGATGATGGGGTGGTTGTTTTCACTGCTTGCCTGAAGGCAGGCATGTGACCTAGCTTCCTTCCTTTCCCTTCTTTTCCCTCCCTTCGCTCCTTTCCTAGTGGCTTTGCCTCTCTTTGTCTCCCTCTATTCATAATGCTGGCTAGAAGGAGGATGAATTTTGCTCTGAAAGTCACCATTTTGTTTTTTCGAACTTAGTTTTCTTTCTCTAAGTACTATATTAGTGTTATAATTTGTTCCTGATACCTTCTAAGTCCGTTGTGATTAAAGCTTTTTTTTTTTTTGCAGCTTTTTTTCTCTCTTTTTTAAAACCAGGTTTGCTGCCTGGTGTTCACATATTAACACAGATGAAAAAGATAGTGTCTGATTTATAATGTTCTGAATTGCCTAAGTCCTTCATTTATAATTCCTGACAGTCTTTCTCTAGTAGAGCAAGGCTCTATCCTGTTGTCAGGGTATCAGTAATCCCCATAGGAAGTGGGGAGAGAGATACGAGACATCTACATGAACATTTGAGGTGACGGGCATGTGAAAATCAGGGCTGCATCAATTACCAAGTACAGTAGCATTACATTATTGGCTAAGTCCTCCAGGACCCTTTAAGGTCAACAAATCAGGAAAGAAAAAGTACCTCATAGCATCTGACCCAATCAATGCTGAGGGTTCACAAATAGATGTCTAAGTCTTTACCAGCTATTTCTGGCCGGGCTAGGTGAAACATGGTTTTGATTGGTGTTGAAGAGCTCACAGCTAAGTGGTACCTCTTTTTTCCTATGTGTGTGATGTGTCTTGGTTCAGTATGGATGTGAAATGGAGGTTCATTTGGACTCTTAATCTTTTTAGTGGTTCTTTTTTATTGGGGGAGGGGGATAATTTTGTTCTTCCTCCATTTTCCACCTGTTTTCCACTTTAGGGAGCTGAAATTTAATTACAGTGAGATTAGCCAGGGGAAAAGGGTAGAGAAATAAAGCCACCATAGTAACTGTGGTTCCTGAGAGAACTCGGGCTTCTATTAAAAGGAAGAAATGGCAACATGCATGTATTTTTGGACTCTCATCCTAGCCAGACCCCCAGAATTCTGAGTACTAGCCTGCAGGGTTGGAAGACCAGGTGGGTACCTCAGGCACCTGGAGAGCAGCCATCTTTTCTCCATCCTCTGCCTGTAAGAGTGCTTGTGTCATTTGGTATCTGCCAGAAGAAAGATAAAAGAACTAATAGCTGTTACATTGGGAACTTTTAATTTGTCTTAGGATACAATCTGGTTGCCCTCATTGATATGTAGCATAAAGGAAGGAAAAGATGAATGAAATCTCTGCCCTCACTTGCCACTCCTGTCTCTTACTCTCTTGATATTTAAGTTTAGTAATATATATCAATAAAGAGGCCAGCTGTGAAGATCCTAGTGAGGAACACTTGCCAGGTGACTGTATTCGGTCTGTGGAAGTCTGCCCAGATGGGTGCTGTCTCATTGCCCACTTCTAAGTAGAAACATGTCCAGGAAATTTCTATCTCTGCTTTATGAATCCTTACCATCAGAAGGCATTCAGGATTCCAGGTCAGCCATAAAAGAATCTGGAGATTCTAGAAGATTCTGTATCCTTGGGAGAGAGATAGAGATCTTAGCACCTGCCTGTCCTCATTTTTTTTTTGTCGGTCAGGGGGGCTTGAACTCTGGGCCTGGGCGCTGTCCCTCAGCTCTTCAGCTCAAGGCGAGCGCTGTAGCACTTTGAGCTACAGCGCCACTTCCGGTTTTCTGGTCGTTTATTGGAGATAGGAGTCTCACAGTCTCTCCTGCCCGGGCTGGCTTTGAACCGCGATCCTCAGCTCTCAGCCTCCTGAGTAGCTAGGATTACAGGCGTGAGCCACCAGCGCCCGGCTGCCTGTCCTCATTATTATGAAACCCTCTTTTCCTTCCCAAATCTACCCTTAGGCATTTTCATACCATTTAGAGTCAGGCCCAGAAATGATTGGTGGGCTATATGAGGTACCTTCCCAAGCTTCACCCAGTGCTATAAGGGAGGTGGAGCCAGGAAAGTTATAATGTCCATGACATAAATGAAGAAGCTAGTCTATGGGAGATGGTTATATGTATGAACCTTGGAACTTTCTGGCCACATCACCATGACACAAACTTTAGATTCTGCTTTTGGTTACATTCTAATGAGAGAAGTCACCAGCAGCACTCTGGTCTTCATGAACACCCCCTGTATATATGGCAGCATTGTTACAATATCCTTTCATGGATAAGGAGAACAAGACATTGAGGGGTCAAATAACAACGTAATAATTCTTGTCAGAGAAGATTTGGTTTGTTACTGTTCTTACTACCTGCAGTAAAGGAGACTCATTAAAATATAGTGTCCTGGTTTTATAGAGAAGGTAGCTTTTAAGGCCAAGAGGTTTCTAATGTGCCCAAATTAATTTAGAGCTCAGAACTTGAGAATGCCTGAAGTAGAGCAATGCTCCACAAGAACATAGTGGTTTGGCCTTTTGCTGGTGCTGGGAGAGACTGTAGACCTGAGTGGGATAGGAGTTAGACGTATGTACTGGGGGAAAGAGGAGTCAGTAGAAGAAGGCAATATTATCTGGGTGATGGTGGCTATTGCCTGTAATCGTAGCTATTCAGATGACTGAGATCTGAGGATCAGGATTCAAAGATAGCCTAGGCGGGAAATTTTGTAAGACTCTTTAATTAAGCAGCAAAAAGCCAGAAGTGGAGCTGTGGTTCAAGTGGTAGAACACCAGCTTTGGGCAAAAAAGATAAGAGAGAGTGAGAGACCCAGAATTCAAGCCCTAGTACCAGCACTGAAAATAGAATGAATGAATGAATAAATAAATAATGGAATGTCATGAGGCATGCTTACCGAGAACAGTAACTGCATTAGGTCCTGCCTGGGGCTGAGCATGAAAGTTGCATCTTTAACCTTGCAGCGATATTTCCCCCTCCAAAAAGAAACCTGCTCTGAGCACCTTTCATGCTTAATTTCCACCTTTCTCCACTACTAGGAAATAGGTATTTGCCTCTTTTGTTTGAGGAAATTGAGGCTTGGTGAGATGATTAAACTTGTCCCAGGACACACACCTGGACTGTGGTAATGCCTCTTTGACATTTGGCAAACTCTGAGCATTGATATGTGTCAGATTCCACACTGGGCACCAGGGAAAAGTCAGTGGAAATTGCAGAAAAGAAAACAACTGTCATTAGCAAAGTTCTAGTGGAGGGAGAAATATAATAAACAGCAGAAAATCTAATTTAAAACAAAAAGGCAAATGACAGCACACTAGGAAATGACAGGAGAATCATATAAAAAGGAACAATAGTGGATTTGGGTAAAGGAAATTAGGATAGGATGCAGTTTTACATCAATTCGTCAAGGTAAGCCACAGTTTGCAATTTCACATTTGTTGGTCAAGGTAAGCCTTGGCCTAGAATTTGACATCAGTTGGTCAAGGCCAGTCTTGGAGCTGCAGTTTCGTCAGGGTAAGCCTAAAGAAAGAGCTTCAAGTTGATGATGGGATAGGTTTTAGATTTGGACTGATGGTCTTCCACCAGAAAGAAAGGGAGACCCAGTGAGTAGAAATGATGTGGCCAGGGTTACCCACTGAGCCTGTATCCAACCCAGTCTCATAGCTGCCTTCCTCTCTGATGTCTGGCTTTGTTTCCTTGACAAGCCATGTTTGTTTCCAAGTCTCTTCTGCTTTTCCAATCTTCATAGCCTTATCTTTGGCTTCAGTGGCCTTGGGTTCTAGAGGTCTCACAATAGCCCCACAGTCTTCCCCATCCTCAAAAGTTCCGTCTCTCATTTCCCCATGTAAACTAGCATCCCTTAACCCCCACATCCCAGCACCCAGAGTGGGGAATTAATGCTTTTTTATTGAAGAGATCTTCGGCTGTCATTTTTGATATCTTCTGTTTTTGTATGCGGGAACACAGAGCACAATTAGAATACAGTTATATATCCTCATAGTTATTAAAGCTTGGATTAACATGACATAAAGTTTTGTCTGGGGAGTCTTTTGCTATGGCTCAGGGAGCATTTTTTGTGACAGTAATAGGCTACAGTTAATATACTTGAATGATACTAGAATCTGTGTTATAAGGCAGAACAAAAGGGGTTTATCTGAAGCTGAATTACAAAGGTGGAATTATCACGGCGAACGATCCACAGAGATCTGGGCTTAATTATTGTCGCTTGTGTCATTTCAGCATAATACAGGTACTTACTGGAGCAGAGTAGAAGTAAGGAGGGCCAGGTTGTCAGTCACCCTCTGGATGCCCAGACTCCCACCCCTTCCCCTGAGCACCTTGCTGGCTGCCTGCCCTATAGAGCTACAGAAATTGAGACCTTTTGTCGTTTGTATGCTTCCAGGTCTTAACAGCATTCCCTCCAGATGTTTTGAATGACACTGGGTCTCACCACCATCCCAGTCTTATTCCCTACTCAGGGTGCCTAGCCCCTTTCCTTGTCATGCTGTCCGTGGGGCTGATGATCATATTGCATTTTCCTGGCCCAGTGCCACTCTCTTTTCTTTTCCTTTCCTTTACAAAATGGTTTTATGAGAGGTGGTGATCATATCAGGGTTTTTGAAAGCCCTCCAGGGTTGCTCTTTTTAAAACCAGGAACAGGAATGGTCTTTGCTAAGCAGCAAAAATAGGGACTTTGCATAGTTTTCTCCTCCATCCTGCAGCCATGCTGGAGGCTTTGAGCCTTTGGGAACAGAGAGGTTTGGGAAGGCAGTGTACCTTGCTGGAGATTATGTGGTTAAGAAGTCGAGGTCAGGATTTGAGGTTTAAATTAAGTCTTTCTGTGTCCAAAGCCACGCTTTTCTATTGCTCTGTCTTCAGCCTATGGTCTTCTGAATGCCTGTCAGGGATAAGTGTATCTTATCTAGAATGGAGATTCCTTGGTGCCATTCAGAACTTACAGAATCATTATCTTTGAAGGCGCAACCTGGGGCCATGTATTTAATCAGGTCACCAAGTATGGTTTGCAGACAGGTGGATGCTTAGAAGCCATTGTGCTGTTCCCATAGATAGTTATTTAGCTCCAACCCTGGTATCCTCATGGAAGCCTATGGTGGACAGTTTGGACACCAAACTGGTCTGGATCGGGCAGCAGTGACTTCAAATTACATTTGAAACAAAGGGAACATGTGGGATTCTCTTCCCACCTCCCATTTTATTAATGAGAGAATTGATACTTAAACTTTAAGAGTCATGCCCAGGGACATCTGTTCATAATAGAGCTGGTCCTCGCCTCTCCTGCTACCCACTGCAAACAAAGTGTCACCCTTTGCCTTTCCCTTCTAAGATGATGTAAAAGAAGGGTTAGTTTTAATTAGAATAAACACAGCATTTTTCTTGCCACAACAAGGCCTTCAAAGGGGGAAAAAAATCTCAGTACCCCAATTATGCCAAAGCATTCCCAGTCCTATCCAGGAGTAATTAAAAAATACAGCTGATGCTTGTTCTCTCGCTTGTTTTTAAATGAATAGCTAAGTATCTGTCAAGATGATGAGCATCTCAGCCGCTGACTGCCTTGCGATCTCAATTTGCTCCCAGGAACTGTAGCGGTGAGGACAGGGAACCATGGTTTTGTGCTGAGGCTACCCCAGGCACATGCATTCTGTGGCTGGTTGGAGCACGTCCCCTGACTCTGATAACCAGAGTTGGGGAATGGAGGGCAGACTTCACTTCGTTCTGTGCTGTGTTGCAGATGTTGGTTCTGGTGGGGCTCTGAGCACACAGTGAAGCAGGGTTTTGGAGGATCTTTACCTATGTAGAACCAACTTGCCTTTCTCAGGAAAAAAAAAAATCTTCCATTGCCAGTTGCTTTGTTTAATGAGTTCATAGACTTGTATTTGAAAAGGATACCACGAGTACGGGGGATGTAGCTCAGTGGTAGAGCATGTGTAAGGTCTTGGCTACTAATACTGCAAAACAAAAAATAAATAAAAATGGAAAAATATGGATGTTGCTCAGTGGATTGAGATACCATTTTGCATATTGGCAGCCCTCATTTGTACTTTTTTTCCCCAGGGACTAAAGATAGTTCTGTATGTTTTGCCTATCTCATCCTCAGTATATACACTGTTCTTGAGGCAAAATCAGAAGTCTGCTAAGCAGAGCACTAGTGCCTCTGAAATCCTAACTACTCAAGAGCTTGAGATAGGAGGATTGTGGTTCAAAGCCAGCCTGGGCAGGAAAGTCCATGAGACTCTCATCTCCAGTTAACTACCAAAAAGATGGAAATGGAACTGTTGCTCAAGTGGTAAAGTGCCAACCTTGAGTGGAAAAGCTAGGCACCCTGGCCCTTAGTTCAAGTTGCAGTACTGGTGTGTGCACGCACATGTGCACGTGCGTGCACGCACGCACGCGCACGCAAACACATACCATCAAAGGACAGTCTGAAAGCAGAAATAATCATCAAACTTTTTACCTCATTATGACTCTTTGTATTTACCCATCAGTTTACAAAATATTTTTATGTATGTAGTGTTTTGGTTCTCTGTTGATGGCATCAATGAAAAACATGTTGGCCCAATATAATGATCATTATGCCATGGCTGGTGGTTTCTGTGGGCCAATATTATCTGCGAGGGGCTGGGTAGGAACACCTCACAAGGTTGCACTCAGACCTGGCCAGCAGAGGTAGTGCAGCAGAGGGCAGGGCACATCCCTCTTTCTTCACATTGTCTTGGGACTTCTCCATGCTATCTGCCTCCACCTGCTTTGAGCCTCTTCCCAATCATGGTGGCCTCACGGCAGTCAGAGCCTACATACAGCAGCTTTGGGCTTCAGCACAAATGTTCCAGCTAACAAAGCAGAGGTGTCTTCTTCACCTTTTCTGACCTAGCCTTGAAAGTCATACAAGACCCAACTGGAATAACAGAGATGAGGCATATACCTTGCCTCTTGACTGCAGACACTTCATGGTTGCATTGCAGTTAGCATGTGGGCTGAAGGGAGATTTGTGGCCATCTGAAGAAAACACATTCTGCCCCACGTGATCATCTTCAGACATGTTTAGAAAAGTAGAAGGTTATCAACATGTTACAGATAGGAAGAGGGAAGGCAGAGAGATACAGTATGTTTAGAGCTCACTCAGTTACTAAAAGTCTGAACCCAGACTTTTAGCTGTCAATCTGACCCCTCCAGAGCTGTGCGATGGTCATGGGGAAAGAGGAAAGGGACCAGTACCAGTTGGCTGACCCAGGTGGCTTTGGGGGCAGTAGTACAGGGTGGCTCTGTACTCAGATCTCTTCTTAGCATCATATAACAGGAGCTGCACCTTTTCTATGTTCCACTGGCTCTTGGGAGCTCAAGTCCTGGTGGATCAGAAGGGGAAGAACACCTAAGGAAAGCGTGTACACAGGTGGGAGAGGAATGAGCATTCGGCATCTGAAGAAGGCCACCTGGACATAGAGGAGTTGGCCCATGTGGCTGTGTCAGTCTCTGAGGGCCCTCTAAGAAGGAGATCAGTGGGGAGCAACCAGAAGGAGGATCCGATTAACACTTATAGAATGGTCTGTGTGCATACACAGGTACTTCACACTCAGTACCTGGATCTTTGTGTGAGGCCTGGATGCCACATGTCTCATTCTATAGGGAACATGACAGAGTTTATAGATAAGGGCTCTCATATCCAGTTACACTTAAATCCAAAATCTGCTCTTTAAACAGGATGTGTGTAGCCCAACTGCTCAACCTTCTGGACCTCAGTTTCTCTGTTTATAAATGGAGATGGTAATTATAGTGTCTCCTTGAAGATGGGATGTGATAACACTGTGAGAGGTCTGGCCCAGGATTAGGAAATCAGTAATTGTGGAATAAGAATCAGCTGCTGTTACTATCACTGGCGTTAGTAACAGCTTAGAGATGGCAGAGATAAAGGAGGTGGCTGCCATTATTAGAGGGTTACTGTTCTGCCATTAACAAAGATCTAGGCTCCAACACTAATTCTGGGTCTCTGCTATGGTTCAAAGGTTCTGATGAAAGCTGGGTGTTCGTGGCTCAAGCCTGTAAATCCTGTCTACTCAGGAAGCTGAGGTCTGAGGATTGTGTTTTAAAACCAGCCTCACAGAAAAGTCTGAGATTCACCAAGAAGCCAGAAGTAGAGTTGTGGCTCAAATGTTAGAGTGCTATCTTTGGGGGAAACATGCTAAGGGAAAATGCCCAGGCTCTGAGTTCAAGCCCCAGTACAGGGCTTGAAATTTGTGTGTGTGTGTGTGTGTGTGTGTGTGTGTGTGTGTGTGTGTATTTTGTGTCCACTTCCTCCCCACAACCATCCAGGCTCCATCCTGACCTTTCAGCATACCCTCCTCACCATGATGTGGCCTTGGGAGCAGATGCACAGCTGGGTTTGGGTCTTGGTTCCAGCTCACTCACCAAACCATGAGCTTCTGTTTATGACTAATTGCTTTGTTTGTTCTGAATGAGACACTTAATTTTTTTTCAGTGATTTACTCCTCTTTGTAATTAGGTGTAGTGATTAGAATCTTGTTCCTATTACAATGGTGTTTTCCTTTTAATTCATGCACATTCACCAGGCCTGTCTCCGTCTGTTCATTGATTGTCCCCAATTGGCTTTTCCCAAGCTGTCATATAAATCACAGTTCAGGGGTGGCCTAGAGACTGATAGGATTCCAAGAAATCAGAGAGCTGATGGAGTTTTGTTAGGCTCAGCTACGTAGTACTGATACATTCTTGGGCATGAAGTCTTACTAATACAGGGGCAAGGAGCAGCAAAATACCTTCATAACCATTCTTTACGGTATTTTCCCATATAATTCAGTTTGGATTAAAAATGTTTTTACATACACATTTTTCTAGGAAAAGGGGAAAAAAGAATAATTAGGATATTTGTTAATATAATTTTCTGCTATTTTTTGTTCATTGGCAGTTTCTGCTGTGTATATATAGTGCATATATAAAAAATAGAATGTTTCACAAGACCTCTTTTATGGCACATTTGTCAGCTACTCCAAGGTCACTATGCATTTCAACAGGAGTCTGATGGTGTTACTGTGGCCTCTGGCTTACTAGTCAGGTGTTCTTCCACTGAGCCACACCTCCAGCCCTACTTCTTACATCTTAACTAAGCACTTAACATGCGCTGTGCTCTTAACTTCTGTAGTTCCTAGTGTGACAACTAATGTAGCATGAATTTCTTTTTCCCTTTGCACAGTTTCGTGGTTAGGGGTATGTTATTACTGTCAGTCTTAGTGTTGACCCTCATCATATAATTATTTTTCTTTCCTTATTAAGTCAGTACCTTTCACAAAAAGGGTTCCAGTTTGTGGCTTCTCTGTGGCATATCTGAGTTATATCTCGTCTTGTTCTTTAGGGCCATCATTAAGTAGACTAAGGGTTACTTGAATACAAGCACTGCCACACCATGATGATCCATCTGGTGATTGATACAGGTAGTCACTAATGTGCAGGCAGCATATACAGCATGGATTTGTCAGACAAAGATTTCCTCCTGCCACTCAGAATGATGCTCAGTTGAAATTTGGAGCATGGTTTATTGAGGAATTTTCCATTTAATAGTTCCAGAAACCAGAGAAAGTAAAACTGCAGATGAAAGACTACAAAGGTGTCAGGCTCTCACCCCACGGTAGCTGGGGGATGTAGGATTGGAAAGAAGTGTTGGGCAGTGTCAAGACACATTGAGGTTTGAGGCTCCTGGATCTCCACGTGGCAGGAAACCAGTAGCAGAGAAGCAGGTGCTTCCCTTGAGAATGGGAGAGGTGAGCCACCTTCTTTCATGGACCCGTGTTCAGATAGAGGTGGAGAGTTGAGCAGTAGGGTGGAGTGGATGACAGCTAGAAATATATGGGATAGGAGAAGAACGGGGAGCTGGGAAAAGTTACAGAGAGAACAACAGAGCATCTGGTAGTTAGAAACTTGGAAGCAAGAGGGCATAATAAGAAACATCTTGTTGTGTGTATGTGTTGCGGGGGGAGGGGTGGGGCGGGGGGAGACACAGATTCAAGAGTTAGTGTGTAAGTTGAGCGGGAGGTTAGGATAAGGTAATACAGATATAGCAAGATATAGGCAATTTCTCTGAACTTCTGTGATTGTAGACTTTTTTCTCTGAAAGCAAAGAGAAACTTGAACGAATTTTCCTTTGCAAGAAAGCCATAGTTTTCGTACATGATTGAGACTGTTTTAAGTAAACCAGCCTTCCTTTTTACCTTTTCTCTTTAGGATACAGCCCTTTTCCTGCTGCCCCTTCCCCAGGCTCTCTTTAAAATAGGCTTCCATGCATGAAGAAGCATCATAATGTAATACTGGCCTTATCTGCACTGTCACAAAAGACAGTGGGCAAGTCTCTGCTATCTCTGTGGCATGCAGAGAGGTTGGACATTTTCTTTTTCAGATGCCCTCACCTGAGTCTGTCTGGGTAGGACATGGACAGAGCAATTAGCCATGATCAGAGCATCAGGGCTGGGGGTCCTCCTAGTGAAAGTGTTGCCCACTTGTCTTTCTTTGCATCTCATCAGTCCTGCTTGTTTTCCTTCCTGATAAATGCAGTTGGAAAAGTGTCTTAAGGATTCAGGAAAAACCTGTGGGGTTATTATAGCTCATTTAGTGGATGAGAGGAATCTATAATTTTCCGTTGTGTATTTGTATGCACAGAGATGTGATAAAGATGGCTTGTGGCCTCTTTCATTTTCCAGATGTCTCACGAGTGGATAAACATTGCGTTTTTCTTTGGCTGTGGTATACTTGCCGGTTGCTGTAGATGGCTGTGTTCCCTGGGAGTGCTGAGGTCCTTTTCCTGTCCCCAACAGCAGCCATTTTGCATTAAAGAGGTCTTTTCTGGCCTTCTGAGGAGTAGAGAAAAGTCTTCCCAGTGGAATGGCTCAGGGAACTGCCTGGCTTTCCAGAGCTGCTGGAGCATTTGGATATGCTTGGCCTGTTTTGGATTAGAGTTGAGCAAAGCAGGAGCTCATTTTTGTGCCTGTTGGGAGAGAGGACACTCCTCCCACTCCCCAACCCCCATCCTCCAGTAAGCTCTAGGGATATTGAGGGGGTAGAGCTGCTTTTTCTTTTTTGTTGTTTTTTTTTTAAAGGAAAAAAGATCTAAATCTTGGGAATTTGAAAGAAATTTTGTGACAGCTAAGAAATGCACAGAAGTGGAATGGGATTCAAAAAGCGTCTATAGGGTGATTGTCAAAAGTTTCAGGTCCAGCCAGGCACCAGTGCCTCGTGCCTTTAATCCTGACTACTCAAGAGGCTGAGATCTGAGGATTACAGTTCAAATACAGTTTCAGCAGGGAAGTCTGTAGAGCACTAGCCTTGAGCATGAAAGCTCAGGGACAGCACCCAGACCCTAAGTTCAAGCTCCAGGACTGGCACCAAAAAAAAAGAAATAAAACAAAATTCAGGGGGCTGGGAAGGTGGCTCAGTGGTAGAGCGCTTGCCTTGCATGCATGAGGCCCTGGGTTCAATTCCTTAGCACCACATTAAAAAAAAGAAAAAAGCCAGAAGTGGCCCTGTGGCTCAAGTGGTAGAGCGCTAGCCTTGAGCTGAAGAGTGAGGGACAGCGCCCAGGCCCAGAGTTCAGGCCCCATGACTGGACCCAAAAACAAACAAACAAAAACAAACAAACAAAATTCAGGCCCAGATGCTTAGAAAATATAATATGGGGAATACTCATGTGTGCTAACTGGATTTTTGCAGTTATTTGGTATTAGGCTGTGGAGAATCTTTTCTTTTTCTCTTCCTTTTATTTCACCTTCTACATACTTTTAGGATGATTTGATCTGTCTCAATTTGTCTCCCCCTTCTCCCCAATCCTCTGTGTATCTCAGTGATTAAAAACATTAGGACCAGGATCTTACCCCACAAATGCAATGTGAGCCTCTTCCTGCAAACGTAGTGTCCCTTCTTCAAAGTGGGAGGCTATGTACTTATTCCAAAGAAGCCCGCCTTTGCTCTGAGCAGTTTCAAAGCTTTCTCTGTGAGCGCAGTCTCAGACGCTGGTATTTTCTTCTAAAGCCTCACTGGTGATAAATCTTTGGCCTTTGAATATAACTGTGATTTTTGGAAACTGTTGCCAGCCTTTGCTCCAAATGACTTGTGGCCAAGATTGATTATGTTGTTTTTGGACCCAGATGGAATAGAACTATAAAATAATGAGACTGGTTGTCTTGCATGATTTGGGAATAGATTAAAAGGGAATCCCTTCCCCACCCTCACCCCCACCCCCACCCCCCAAAAAAGTCCAAGTCTTAGTGAATAAAGACAGGGCCTTCCATGGTGAGTTGTTTGAAGGGGACAATGACCAGTTAGTATTCATCTAGGTGTGTTCCTCAAGCAACAAGACACAGGTTGCATTGCATTGATCTTTGTCATATGTTAGACACATGAGAGTCAGAGTAGTTGGTGAGTTGAGGGGAGACCAACTATGCATCACAGGTGCAGCAAAAATGACCCTTCTGAGGGGCAGGGGAAGGCTGGGAAGGGATGTGAAGGGTAAACAAAGGAGGAGGCTGCAATGCTTGATAAAAAATGTACTCATTATCTTGCCCATGTAATTGTAACCCCTCTGTACAGTATGTTCACAAAAAATTAAAATTAAAAAATGACCCTTCTAAAATGGCTGTTGCAGACTAGCAGGGTCTGGACTGGGGAGCCCCAGGGACTGGGATAAGGGACAGCTACCCAAGTCCTTCACCACTCATCCCCTCCCCTGTGGGCAGTTATGGCAGGAAGTTCTGGGAAAGAACTTCCCATGGCCTGAGAAGATGTTTTGCACTGTTTACCCTCCCACCACATAGTCCATAAACTGTGATCATACACCTCACCTATGATCCCCACATAGCTGGAGCTATAAGTATGAACTATCATTGTGCCTCTCCCTTTCTTCTCATTTTTAAGTGATGAATGGAAAATCTGTTTGAGGGCCATAGTTAAGGGTCTTCAGTCGAGCTTGAAAGATTTGGCACTAGCTGTGGAGACATCTAGAGGCTTGTCTTTTAGGCAGAGAATAAAAGCAGTACTAGGGGTCAAAATTTTCCTCTTAGGAAGGCCTCCCATGAACTCTGCGATTTGTCCCAGAAAGTGATGATTTAGTTCTGAATGCCATGTGCATAACAGAATGTAGCTCCCAGCACAGATTTGCCAATGAGCCCAGCAGGATGGACAAGGAAGACAGAACTCCTGTGTCATGGGCACCTGCCAAGTGCAACCAGTGTTCACTGAGAGCAGGATAAGTGCTAGCTGGGTGAGCACCTGCCTAGTTCTCAGGATTCTTGTAGATGCAGCAGTGCTGAGAGCCATGGCTGTTGTCTGGACCTGTTTGTTAGAGCCTAGTGCCCTCTTTATTGAGAACAGTTCCTGGAGGCAAGGCACACCTGAATCAAATGGCCTTAAGACACTACAGAAATGGATAGGCAAGTCTTCAGGTAACCCTGCCTTTGTCTTCCCAGTCCAAGGGGCAGAGCTTGGCTGCTAAGGGGTCTGAGGATTAATGACCTGACATTTGATAACTGCTTGGGAGATAATTAGGAGTACTAAGTATTATTGTGGAAGTCTGAAAATAACCTCACTGAAACATCCCAATAAGTAACTCAATTAGGCTAGCAAGGGGGAACCTCAACTGTCTGGAGAGTGTGTGTCTTAGATGTTTTTCATGGAAAGATGAGGAGGAATGGCAGTAGAAGATAACCTCACTGAAGCATTCCAATCAGTAACTCACATAGGCTAGCAAGGGGGGAAACCCCAACTGTCTGGAGAGTGTGTGTGTCTTAGGTATTTTTCACGGAAAGGAGAGGAGGAATGGAGCATGTTTGAGGAAACATTCAGCCTCTCTGCTGGTCTGCAATTGTCCTGACTTCCTCTGCTTCTTCCTTAGTTCCAGGGCATTGCCAGCCTTGGGAGTGCCCAGCAGTATGGCTTCTACTGTCCTCACATGTGATTCCTCAGAACCCTTCAAGGCCTGCTTTATTCCTTCAGATTTTGCCCTTTGTCCTGTCCCAGCACCTCCTGCTGCCTTGGTTGCCTGCCACGTAGCCCTTCGCGTTTCCTGGGATTGGCAGGCATTGCAGGATCCCAGGATCAATGCTCTTTCTGCCGCTGTGCTGTCAGTGTTCCTTCTTCTTAGGGGGGGGGGTGTTCCAACACACATGTGCTTCTGCTCCTGGAACTCCACTTTTGCTTGGTGACCAGAAACTCTGGGACATGGATCAGCCTCAGGCCTTTGGAGGAAGATGACACTCCTCTGTCTGGGGAAGGGTGAAGCTTGTCTTTTCCAAGGAGTCTGTTCTAGAGCCAGAAGTAAGCTGGCCATTCGGGCATACCAGAAGTATCCTGCAGAGGTCAGGTCACATTTGTCACTGATTTTTAAATTGGCATAACTTGGTGGGGAGAACAAGGGACTCCAAGGAGCCAGATCCCCAAGGGCTTCCACAACCCTCTGGCTAACTTTAGCATTTCATGTGGGCTGGCCAAGAGCAGTTTTCCTAAGTGCCACCTGACTCCTGAGATCTGCCAAGCCATCTTAGCCCTGGAGCTTCATATTTTCTCTTAGAAAATGCTAGTTTGAAAGAGAAAAAAAACAAGAGACCTAAACAGTTGAGAAACCATTTATTTTAAAATAGAAATTAATGGGGCATTATTACCATTTGTTTGGGGGTTTTTTTAGTGGTAGTAGGACTTGAACTCAATCTTAGGCTTGCTAGGCAGGCTCTCTATCACTTGAACCGTGCTCCTAGTCTTCCTGTATTTATTTTTAAATTCTATTGTATGGAATGCACTAGGCCTGATTAGGGAAGCAGGGTGGAGGAATTCTCAGTGCGGGGTGGGGGGGTGGTTTTGGTGTTTGTTTGTTTGTTTGTCAGTCATGGGGCTTGAACTCTGTGCCTGAGCACTGTCTCGGCACTCTTCAGCTCAAGGCTAGCACTCTACCATTTGAGCCACAGGGCCACTTCCAGTTTTTCTGAGTGGTTTATTGGAGATAAGAGTCTCACTGACTTTCCTGCCCGGCATGGCTTTGAACTGCGATCCTCAGAGCTCAGCCTCCTGCATAGCTAGGATTATGGTGTGAGTCACTGGCACCCGGCTTCATAGGGGTATTTAAAGTAACAGCACCTGACGGTGTGCCAGTAGCTATGACCTTTTCTTGACTCAGAAAGCCAAAACATTGAATGAGTGGTCCCCCATACAGAAGTGATCTGCAGAATTACGGTGTGGTGTTGGTAGTGTGGTTGGCAACAGAGGGTTCGGGGCTTTGTGGCGTTGCACAGGTACCCGGAGGGGTGAGCCAGCAGCTGCAGCAGAGGTGTGCACTGTGGCCTGTCATCCTTGTTTCATTTCCCTTTTCCCTGGTCCCAATTTGAATTGCCAAAATATGTTAGATTGCAGTGTGTTATTTTATTTGCTTGCTTTGTAATTCCTCTTTACCTCAAACAGATGAAAAACACAGCACTAAAGCAAATTGACAGCTCTTGAAATGAGAAAGATCTTTATCCTTCAGAGTGTTGATGTAGAAATAAATGAAAGAAAACATGCTTGTTGGGTCTTGAAGCAACTTGATTTGGTACTTTTTTGTTTTGGGTTTGTTTGTTTTTTTAAGGGTATGTGGTGAGATTCCCCTCCCCTCCCCTCCCCTCCCTTCTCTTCTGTTCTCTTCTCTTCTCTTCTCGGATTTGTATATTTGGGGGATTATGAAAAAAAGCTGAGTGTTTTATCAGAATTTAGTTACATTGACCTGAGTCATGGTTTGGATATAATTGATTGGAAGACTGAGATAGGGGGTGGATCCTTAAGTTCACTTAGAAATATATCAGGCACCACCCCAGCCCATGAGGTCTTGCTTTAGATCAAACACTCCATCCTTGAATCACTTTCTCAAAGCCTCCATTATAATTACGATAAGTACTGATAAACAGTTTTATCTCAAAAGTTTTAAATTTGGAAGTTGTTTGGTATATGAAATATCTCAAAACATGCCAGACCTTTGTTCCAACTGTTAAATGACAGCTGGGCACTGGTGGCTCATGCCTGTAATCCTAGTTACTCAGGAGGCTGAGATGGAAGATCACAGTTCAGTCACTACAGGCAGAAAAGTTTGAGACTCTTATATCTAGTTAACTACTAAAAGGCTGGATATGGAGCTGTAGCTCAAGTGGTAGAGAGCCAGCCTTGAATGGAAAAACCTAGTGTCCAGATTCTGAATTCAAGTTCTAGCGTGCACATGCATGCACACATGTCACACACACACACACCACAGACTGTCACATGAACACTCTTGCCATTCTTTGTCATATTCCCATATGTATCTGGTAGTCATCACCATACAACTGTCCCTGTGTTTCCCCATCAGAACCAAGCCCTCACCCCTGTTCTCTATCACAATAATCTAGTCATTTTCAGTCTGTTAAAACAGGGGCTTCATGGTTTGTCATCACCTTTGAGATTAACTCAACTCAGGATAATTCTCCTGAGAATAGCATCCAAGTTGTGAATCTGTGTTTGATTTCCTTTTACTTCAAGAAGCATTCTATTATTAAAGGAAGTACCACAGTCTGTTCTCCCAGGGCTTCCATGCTTCTGAAATACGATTTGCACACACCTTATTGCAGCATAGTTCATAAAGCCAGGTACACTTTGAGGTTAAACGTCATTTATCCATAGTGATTTTACTAAATTGGAATGGGGAGGGTGATCAATACAAAGTCTGTTCATTTTTGCAACCCTTATCTAACAGTTATTTGTGAGCTTTAAATGTGCCAGGGCTGGAAAATGTACTAATAGCCCAGACCAGTCACTGACCACTGGCCATATGCTTTCTTGGATATTATATCTCTAATTTCTACTCCTTAAGGCTGAGGGGAAAGTAAACAAATCTTCATTCCTTTTAATGCAAGAAAGCTGAGCTGCCTTAGAGAACCTTCCCAAGATCATGCTCAGGTAGAGAGGGCTGATTGGGATTGAATCCAGGACTTGTGAGGCTAGGACTTGAGTTCCTTTGATTTGACTACTGCTGCTTTCCTTGTAGCCATGGGATTTCCAAGGATCTGTTTGCTTCTCTGGGACGGGATGGGGCTAGACTCCTATCTTCTTGGTCTATTCCACCTCAGAGATTTTATGATCCCTCTGAACAAGAAGTTACTTTACCGAGTGACTGAGTCCTTCGCCTGTAGCTGTGCTTGAACTTTGTTCTCAGCAGCATTGTGTCAGCCATTATTTGACAATGCTTTGGGAATTTAAAAGTCACAAAAGAGAATGCTTTTAAAAATAGTCTGTAATCAGAGCTTCCTTCATTTTGCTAATTTTCAACAAAGTCTTTGAGTCAGAACTTGATCTGAGCAGCCCATAGGGGCTTTGACCCAGCATTCAAGGAGGTGACTTTAGAGGTCTGAAAGATGGGCTGTCAGGAGGAATTTGGACACCATTCAAGCCCAGGGAAGACCTTTGGGTGAGCATTCACTCAGGTGCCTAATGTTCTACAGTTACAGAATTCTACCTCCTGCCAAAATTGGACTTTGGAATAGAGGAAGCTGTTATTTCCAGCATCTACAAGTGCTAGTGCTGCTGAATTTGGACCTGGGCAGTTGGGGGTGGGATGAGGGGGGAGAGTGTGCTCAGAGTCTTTAAAGTACCAGAAAGGACTCAGTGGAGCCTTGGAGAATGGATTCCTATACTAGGTGGGAAGTACAACGGTGACCTCTGGGTAACTTCTAACTCCCCAGCCTGTGATGCAGAGACAGATGCAGCTTCCTCTCTCCCTTGGTCATGGATATTCACCTTAAGTCCTGGCTAAGTTCATCAAAATCATAGGCTGAGGGAGAAAAGGGAGCCTGGGGCCTGGGATTCCTGCAACATCCAGTGACCTACATCCTTAGGGCCATAGTTTGTCTCTCTTAATGTCCAGGTAGCAGAAAGGGATGGAATTCTAAACCCACATTCTTTCCATTGTGCTCTGCGGTCAGTTCAGTGTTGGGCAGACAGAGGAGCCTCTGTGTCACCTTGGCTGAGCTCTCCAATTCCCTCGTTCTTCATTTGCCTCAGTCCATCTGTAAAGGGGCAGAATAGAAGGACTTAGAAGTCCCCTGCCCAGAGTGCTGATCCTCCTGAGATAGTCAGGTCCTCCTTCCACCCCACCTCAAGCCATGTCCTTTACCTCCCTGTTCTGCATACAGAAAAGAAGCCACACACGGCCTGTGGGATTGGCATTGGAATTAGGACCTGTGCTTTCCAAGCCACACAGCCCCGCTCCTTCTCCCCAGCTCCCTAGGCGGATGGCTGCAGCCACGCTTGTCACCATCTGAGATTGCATTGGCCACAGGAGATGTGGATGATTTTTCCATTTGGTCCTGATGTTTATTTCATGCCCATCAATATCAGCCCGTATTAGGACAGATGAGGTGGTTATTTACAGGCTGTGCATTTTCACACTTGGTAATTATAAACCCTTTCCCTGTTCGGTCAGAGTCGTGGAGATCTATTTTGGCAATTAGCAGTTTAGTATTTGTTTAATGGGAATGCAAGAGAGTGTTACGGCACATCAGTGCTCCCCTAATGATTTTCCTCTCTCCTCTGGAGCTGGCAGGTTTGGGCCTTTTTCACGGTAGGTGAGGCCTGATGGGAGAGGTTGGAGTGGGGAGAAAGGAGCACTAGGCAACCTGCCTGCCACTCCCCTCCCCCCAGAGCACACTTGCATGCATGCACGTACGCACGCACCAGCAACCAGCGCTGAAATGGGCCCCGGATTTCCAGAGCACAGCAGCCGCCACTCGAAGGAGCCTCACACAAGAGGCCGTTAGGCCAGATGCCATTTCCATGTGACAGCTGTCAGCCTGCCGGATCCAACTGCTTCTTCTCAAACAGCTTGTGCCCAGTTTTTCCCAGTGCCCCTCTCTGTGGCCCCTCCTACCACTTCCCTTCCTTGGCTCCCTCCTATCCAAGCCCAGGCTTAGACAAGTGAGAGGATCAGAGAAAGCCTCCTGCCCCCCCCCCTCCCCAGGGTGAGACCAGAGCCCAGGGCTTTGTCTATACCCCTAACATCAAGCTCCACCCCAACTATAACTCCCATGGGCAAATTGTTCTCTGTTGTGTTTGAGACAGGGCCTCTTGGGACTGTTCTCCCAAGGATGAGTTGATCCTGTTAGTGGCTTCCCATGTTGTGACCCACTTGCAGAGGAAAAACACAGCACTGAGTGTGCATATGTGCATGTGTGAGGGGTAGGGAATAAGGCCAGCCTCTGTTACGATTAGACTATTCCAAATCAGGCACTTCCTGGCTACAACTTAAGCCTTTCCGTAACCCTAGGATGGGAGATTTGTGTTGCTGGGCCATGTCATCTCTCACTAGCTGAACCCTGGCCTGTGTTCTAGGGCCCCTGTGCAGTTCTAGTTCCTGCTGTCAGCTCACTCCGGGTCTATGGGAAAGCCCAGTGACCTCCAGCTTTTTGATTTGCCTATCTAGAAGAAAGAGACCCCTGCATCCTCCTGTTCATTTATCTCTCCAGTCATTCCCCTTCCTTCTGAGCCACTACAGCAATAGACACACCATCTTCTAAGGTTACCTGTTTGTGTGTGTGTGTGTGTGTGCGCGCGCATGTGTGTTTTGTGGGTTTTTTTTTTGTGTAGGATTTTAAAGGCAATATTTGTTGGCTCATCCAACAGACAATGACACGACATTAAGCCGTAGGGATTTTTAAAATAGAGAGCACAATTAAGTGAGACCAGTAGGGGTAGGAGATGGAAGGGACACATCCAATTTTAAATCCTGGCTTCACTGTTTATATGATCCCAGGCAAATCACTTAATCTCAACAAGCCACAATTTCCTCACCAATAAAATGGGTGTGATAGTATCTACCTGCAAGCTTCAAGAATTAAATGAGCTTTGCAAATTGCCCATTAAACTCCAGTAAGTGGTTGCTATTACAACAGTCATTACTGGAGAGAGGGGGGGGACATTTCATCACAAGAGTCTGATAAGTACTACTCCTATAGCCAGGATCACTTAGTGTGAGGCCTTGCCTGACAATCTCTGGGATAGAGTTGTATGGAGTCCCCACAGGCAGGTGTCCCTTTGTTACATTCATAACTGCTGTCTGGTAAATACTGGGTTTGGTTTTATTAAGTGGGAAAATGGATTGGCCACTCCAGAATCAAAAACAGCGAAAGTAAGAAATAAAAAGCGCTGACAAAGAAGGATTCTACTTGATAAGAGGTAGAATATTCTGGCCATAGAACGCTTTTGAGGAGCCTTTTTAAAAAAAAAAAAAAAACTAAGTAAACTCTTGCTATTCAATTAAGACATGGGTAAGAATTAAAACAAACTAGGAGTTATTACAAACTAGATTTCTTTTTTTTTTTTAACTTGTAAAATGTCCAGGCAGCAACTAGGACAGGACCCTAAGGGTGCCACCATTGCTCCAGAGCTGGGTTGTTTTAAAAGCTGCCTGCAATCAGGGACAGTGGAACCACAGACGGCAGGAAGTCAGGGACTGGCAGGTGAGACTTGGGCTTCTGGACCCAGCCTCTGGCAGTTCTCCAACAACCAGTAAGGAAACTGAGGCTCAGAAAATTGGAGATAAGTGGTAGAGCACCAGCTTTGAGTGAAAAAAATGAGAGCCAGAGGCCTACTACACATGCACGCACACACATGCACGCACGCACGCATGCACGCATATGCATACACACCTATTATAATCCCCATGGAAATGTTGGTGGCAGTGGGAAAAGAAACCGTTTTCTTCAGTTTTTCTTAAAATTCTAGGTTCTGTTATTGGTCCTTCTGAGCTACTTTAAGACTTCTGTCTTTCTTGGCCTAAGACCTGGACAAGGTCAGGGGAGCCCCCAGAAAACAAGATGTGGCAGGGAGCTGGGCTGGTCCTTAACCTTTAGCATCCTGCCTATGAGTGGCCAAAAGTCTACCAATGTGGGCCTTTTAATGTTGGGTCCATCCATCAGTACACATGTCCCATCAGCTGCATTGGCCATTTATAAGTGTGTTTCTTTGCCTTGGTGGCACCTGGATCACTGGAGAATTTGAAAAGATCCTCTTCAGAATCCCATCCATAGTGACAACTTAAAAGGCTGGTATGACCTGGGCGGCAGGTGTTTCAACAGCTCCTAAGGTGCTTCTGGAGGCAGACCAGGCTGAAAACACTGACCCTAGAGTTCAGCATGAACTAGTGGGATTTTCTGGCCTACTTTTTCTCTCCATTCTGCCTTTTGGGTGGTGTTAAAAAGTAGACCCACCCAGCCCGTTGTGAGACTGGAACATACTGGAAAGTCCTATTTCAGTAGACTGGACATCACTAAGCAAGCCTTATGGCAGGAGCTAGTTTTTGTCTGTGGCCAGGCTGGCAGGGTAAGAGTGAAGAGCAGGTCTTCCTGTGTTCTGAAATAAAGCAGCCCATGGCTGTTGACACTGCAGAGGCTTCAGCACCTGTGTCCTGGGTGGTCCCACCACATCAAACAGCTGTCTGCTCTGAAGCATTAATGCCTGGAGTTCATGGAGCGTACATAATAAGGTCTATAAGCCCTACGCACTAAACATCATGGTCAACATTTGAGGGTGTTTATTTAAACTAACACTTGAAGCGTTTGAGTGGGAGCAGGAAACAACATTCAAGGGCATATGTTCTGGGGGTGTTGGAAGAGCCTGTTTCTCCTCTTCCCTCTCCTCTCCCTCCTTTTAGCTGGCCAGATGATTTAAGGTCCATTTGAAGTGCCATTTCCTGATATGGATGATATGTGGGTGTATTTGTGTCCCAGGAGGAATAGGAAATTTCTTAGGGCAAATGTTGACCACAGCAAAGCCCTGGAACAGCCTCACAGAACAAAGTTGGCAAAGGACCGATGGAGGAGCTCAGTGCTCCCAGATGTTGCCGTTACAGCTTCTGGGCCCATTTCCTCCATTCTGGGCAACATCCTTGCAAGGGAATCTTAAAGACCATCTCATACAGTTCCTCCTTTCACAGATGGCTCCACTGGACAGGAGGAGGCAATGCCTTCTTCCCTAAGGTGCAGGTGGAGATGGGGTAGAACTTGAGCCCCCTTACCAATCTCTGCCCAGCACTACTTGCCTTGCTCAAGCCGTGCCTGGCACTTGCTGAGTCATTCTCTCCCCAGCTCTTTCCTCTTTAGCCTCCTTTGGGAAGAAGTTTTCTGTGTCCTCAAGTCAGCTCACCTTTACTCACCTCTATACTTAGAAAGCCAAAACTGCACAGCTTGGGGCAGAAGGAGGCAGGTTTAGGAGAACACATTCCAGGGTCACTCTCGGCAGCTGACCAACTGGACAAATAGAATTTTTGACCTTCTTTTCAACAAGCTTCATTGCATTGTGACTTTAAAGATTTCCTGTTGAGCCCGCACAGGAGCTGGGCTGGCTGCAGTCTTAACCTCTGGATATGATCAACACCATCTGGCTACTTCCAAAATCATCCAGCAAAAATGTCTGGCTTCCAGTAAGTCTTTTGACTCATGCGAAAGAGGGTTCGCTCATTCATTAAATGAATTAGGATTAGAGAGGCATCACCCACTGACTTGAGTGGTAATTATTCCTGATTTTTCATGGTGCTCATTTAGTGAGGAATATGCTTGCCAGTTGCTCTTGGCTTTTCTAGGATCTGTGTCTTCAACCTTGCTGCTGGAGATTTAGAGGAGATCTTCCACACAACAAACAAAACAATCTACAGTCACACAAATACTTTGCAGTAAACCCCAGGTCCTCAGTGGCAGACAATAATTATCTATATGTCATATGTCTGGAGAACCCTGGGAATGGTTCTGCTGACCTTGGCTGGCCTTGCTTACGTGTTTTGGGGAGAAGATAGCTCTCAGACCATCTAGGTTGGCCTCAGGACAAATCTTGGGGGAGGGGGTCTTTGCCTCCCCATGTATGTCCCTCATCTACCAGTAGGCCTACCCCGGTGTGCCCTTCTCATGGCAGTGGCACAGGCCCAGGAGAGAATGTGCAGAAGCAAGCAAATCTTCTCAAAGCTAGGCCCCATGAGCCACTCCACTCTCTCCACCTCATTTTATTACTACCATACATTAAGTCCAGATGCAAGGGATGGGGAGCGAAATTGCAGAATTACAGAGTAAAGTATATAGGCCATCAATAGAATCAGTCTCCCATAGAACTGTGTGATTTGCCTCTTATTTGTACTTAGGTTGATGCTTTGTACAGGTTGCATAAAAGTAAATACAATTGCCATTAGCTCAATTTCCTAATCAAGATCAGTTGGCTACATGGTACAGACATTAACAGGAGCTTATCTGTTAGAAGGAAAGTTGATCATCAAAGTAGAATGTGAATCTGTCTTGGGTGCAGGGGCTGCTTGGCTAAGTCTTAATTGTCATCTTTTCCTTCATGGGTCCTACCATCTGTGTGTGTGTGTGCGCGCATGTGCGTGCGCGCACGCACGTGTGTTAGAGTTCAAGGCCTAGGCTTCACCCTTTCTGCTGGTTAGATGGAGATGAAATTCTCACAAACTTTCCTGTCCAGGTTAGCTTCGAACCATGATCCTCAGATCTCAGCTTCCTGAGTATCTAGGATCACAAGTGTGAGTCCCTAGCACCCAACTCCACCATCATTTTTAAGATGTTACAATATAACTATCCAAGAGAAGTGAGGAACAAAGAAAAGGGATCACCACACTGCATTGGGTCATCCAGAAAAGAGGTTTTGTTCTGTGTTGAAGAGCAAATGTATGTTAGAGGGAGCCAACTCTGTCTAGTGTCTTTATTTTTTGTCTTGTTTCTCTCTCAGAGTAGAACAGAGAAAGAAGGGGCCACCATCCACTAGCTGCATTAGCAGCACCTGGGAGAAGTTGGAAACACAGATGCTATTGAACTGGATACTGAGAGGTAGAGGTGGAGAGAAGATGAATGGGATAGTAGAGCTGCTGGTTGATGATGTTGAAAAGCCTTTTCCAACACTAGTGGCCCCAAGACTAGCAGTGTGGCTCCTTTTACCCTTGACTCACACCCTACTAGTTTATACCTTGCCAGAGTCTGAAATATTCGGGTGCTTAGGCCCTGCTGGTGTCAGGGCAAAGACCAGGGTATCCCATTCCCAGCCATTCACCTGAAAGATAGTTGACCTCATATTTTCATTCTGGAAGACACTGTTAAGGACACTAGGGCTCCTTGTCAACCTGCTTTGGTCATTATAAAGCATGTCTCAAGGTTGGAATAATCTTGTCTCTCCAGAAGACCAGGCTCCTGTGGGACAAAGCAGGCTGAGGTTCAGATACCCCTGTCCTCCTCTGGCCCTTAGGAGGTTCACAAGACCACTAGGCTTACTGGTGTCACACCTGATACAATGAAACCTATAAGGTGGCAATGTGAAGACAGTATCCAGAAAACTAAAGGGCAGTGTTAATCACAGGGAAGAGCATGTTTTCTCTGGGAGTATTTAACAAGTTAATGGTGTTTGCTACCCTCCTACCCCTCTGTGCTATCCTAGACCTTGAATGAGAGCTGGCCTGTATGTTAATGTTGGTAACTGTTTGGCCATCTCGTTTACCTGGGTTTCACACGGGTGTTTGCGTGTGCACTCATGTGAGACAGAGTGACTGAGTTCGTTATGGGTTTGCTGGCTTCTGGGCTATTACCAGTTACCTCAACTGTGCCCCTTTTTTCCCCTTAATGGAGACTCACACAAGCTGCTTCTGTTTGATTCACACAGAACCGTGAGAAACAGGCCCGTATGTGAGGCCCGTGTTTTTCATTCTATTCAGTCTTTGTATATTCAAATTCTCCTAGTTTCAGCTCTTGCTGTTCTGCCAGATTTCCATCGCATTGATGGCTTCTCTGAATTAATAAGTGTTTTGCAGCCGCTGAAAAGTTTTCACCCCACCAGCACTGGGACTTATCCATATTGATTTTTTTCCCCTTTCTCTTTCCTCTCTAGCTACTTCTTAGATGTTGCATTTTGTAAAGTGTTAATAGAATTTTTTTTTCTTTTGCCCTGACACTATTCAGGAGGTCTTTGCAAGTCCCATAGTACAGCTGGACTACAGAGGAAAGAGCTCTCTATTCTTTAGGACAATAGTTGCCCCCTAAACACACTGCGATCCTCCCCCACGATCGCCAGGATAGAGTGAGTGTTGGAGGCTTTGTAAGAAAGCAGCCAATTACTCACTGCTGAAAAGGAGTTTGGAAAATGCATTTTTTTTTTGTTAAAAAAATTCAAAGTATTTATTTCCTAAGGGGATCTGAGTTTCAGTACCAAAACATGGCCAACACAGAAGGGAAGCTGTTTTCCTTACTGTTAGGCATTTTCAGCTCAAAATAAGGACTTGGCATTCATTCAGAGAACATGGAGATGGGTGTGAAGCAGCAGATGTCACATTTACCTTCACTGCCCCAGCAGGTCTCACCCCCAACACACACACACACACACACACACACATGCACGCACGTGCACACACATATGCACCCTGGGCATCAGGATTCATATCCCATCCCAGGGTCTGAGTCTAGGATGCCATATGCTCTAGTGTGACTGCTCTGTGTGCAAACACACCGGTTGATCTTATGGTGGTTTTGCTTGAGTGGTGCATGGGAGGCAGAACGGCTGTTGTGTGTATGGCCTCAGCAGGTGCCTGGGGGGCTCTTCAAGCCTGCCAGGCATGGGCATCTGGGAGGGGCCAGGAGAAGGAACTCACTCAAGTGATCTGCAAAGTATCAGCGCCTGCTCCTGCCAGCTGGTGCCTGAGAGAATGAGGGCAGCACCCTGACTGGGGGAGGAGTTACCAAGCAAGGCCATTCTCCCTCCTCCCCCCATCCCCTGCACATGACTACAGGAGTGGGGACCAGAAGGGGAAGGCCTCAGGAGCCTATTTGTTCAGGCTTGGTTGCTTAGCAACAAAAGGGGGCCCTGTCTCCAGGAGTTTTTTAAGCTAGGCCAAGTCCCTTCAAGATTGGTGATGGCCTTGCCTACCCTTTCTTCCATCCTTACCTGGACTTTTTGCTCTTCTCTACATTATATCTGATAGCATCTAGAAAAATAGATTTGAGTTGTCTGTAGGCGCTCTTTTAAACCTTGTTTTCTTGCTTCTCCCAGTGTCTTCTCCTAAGTTGCAGCTCATAGTCTGGGAGGAGTGAAGAGTGAATAGCCTGGGATTCCTTTTCTCAGCTGGCTTAGCTCAAGCCTCCAGGCTCATTTATGAGCCTTTGAGCACAAATCAATGATTCTCAGTCCTTCCTAGCTACATCCACATGTGGGAAAATGCTCCCAGGACAGAGCCCTCTGGCTGACGCTTTTCCACCCATAACCACATAAGTTGGGTTGTATTTCTGCTGCCAGTCAAGAGCAGGCTGCTCACAAGAGCAGACCAGGTACGTTAGCTAAATAGCTGATGAGTTAAGACAAATACCTAGGCTAAATAGATGCTGTTTGGAATAAAGAATTTGATTTAAAACAAAAGGAATGGATTCTGAGGCTAGACGTGGTTCATTAAGTATTGAGTTTCTGAAATCTACTTGCCAATCAAGTGTGACTCCTGAAATCTTATTGTTAGAAACTCCCAAAATGATTGCAAGATGCTAGAAACATCAGAATCATTGTGGGTTTAAGGGCAGACAGAAATTGTTCTTGGTATTTTCTTCTCTTTGTTGGTTTGGCAAAGGTCCTAGGATCAGTACATTTGTTTGCCATAGCTGCCATAGTAAGTACCACAAAGTAGTTCCGACAACAGAAGTCTATTTTTTCATAATTCTGGAAGCTAGAATCTAATACAATAGAGTTGGTTTCTGCTGAGGCCTGTCTATCCTTGGCTTGTAGGTGATTGTCTTCTGAATGTGACTGTCTGCTTCACCCTAATTACCTCCCTCGAAATACAGTCATGTATCAGGAGGCTAAGATCTGAGGATCACCTTTCAAAGCCAGCCAGCCCAAGCAGAAAAGACCCTGTGAGACTCTTAACTCCAATTAACCACTGAAAACCAGAAGTGGCACTGTGGCTCAAAGTAGTAGAGCACTAGCCTTGGGCAAAAGAGCTCAGGGACAGAGCCCAGGCCCTGAGTTCAAGCCACATAACCAACCCACCCCCCAATAAAAGTCATGTACACAGTATTGGGGAGTCAGGATTTCAGTATATGAATTTTAGGGAGCATAGTCTGTCCCGTAACAGTTAAGTTGAAGTCTCATTGATAACTGGAAACAATGTAAAGAATCATCAGAGGGAAATAACTAAGCTTCTTGCCCTATGAAATCATGCTGTGATCAGGATAGTATTCATAGTAGGGTGCAGGTGACTCAGGCCTATACTTCTTGCTACTAGAAGATCATAGTTTGAAAAGTTTATGCAGAAAAGCCTGTGAGACCCTGTCTCTAAAATAACCAGCAAAAATCAGGGCTGGAGTTCTCAAGGGATAGAACCCAAGCGATCAAGCAAGCTGAACAAGCACAGGGCCCTGAATTCAAACACACCAGTACCACAAAAAGAAAAAAAGAGCTGTGGCTTACCCCTGTAATCTTAATTACTCAGGAGGCTGAGATCTGAAAATCTTGGTTCAAAGCCAGCCTTAGCAGAAAACTCTGTGAGACTCTTATCTCTAATTATTAATTACCCCCAAAGGTGGAAGTGGAGCTGTGGCTCAAGTGGCAATAAAGCTCAGGGACAGCACCCAGGCCCTGAATTCAAGCCCCAGGACCCACCAAAAGAAAAAAAGAGAAAAGAAAAAGAAAATAATGATATAGTAAGTAAGCTGTAATAAGTTTGCAGTATTCAAGATAGTTTAACGTTACTTGTTAAAGCACGAAACGAAGAGAATTCCATATACAATACACTGTAAGCCATATTAAAATAATCAGACACTTTTTAAAGTAAATAATAAAGGAAAACATACCATGTGTTAGCTATAATACTAGGCAGAAAGATGCACAATTACATTCTTTTTTTTTTTTTTCAAATCTTCTTTAGGGAACCACTATTACACCTATAGTGGAAACTACCGCTTCCACCCCCCACTGTTTATAATGTTGTATGCGTTTTGTGGAAATTCCTAAAGCTGTCTCTCTTTTGTATTTTGCAGGTGGAGGATGCGATGCTGATGTTTGATAAAACCACCAACAGGCACAGAGGTAAGATGCCCCAGCTTGAGAAAGTTGTCCCTACACTCTCTTGCTGGCCTCTGTCACTGTTCATGTCCAGTCCCACTAACTAGGATTCCAGGAAGAATCCCAAAGCAAGCAGGAACTAGTGGCCATCTGTTGAAGGTCTCCATTAATGGACAGCCACCTTAGCACAGAGAATCCAGATACAGATAATTAAAACCCCCATCCATTTTTGGCTTGGGAACTCTGACTGGATACAGCCACACTCAGCACACACTGAATAAGATTTCTAATCCAGACTTTCTTAATCCTTTGTTAACCTCAGCGCTAAGTGATTGTGGTGGAAATTATTTGTAGTAATTCCTCAAAATTGAGTTCTCAATTTGTACCGATGAAGGTAGTTTAGATGCAAACTATCTAGAGAGAGAGAGAACCTGGTGTTGTTTGTTTGCTGAATACAGCAGTTAGAGATGGAGCAGTCCCTTGTGGTACTTCAGAATGTGTAGGGACAAGTGTACTGATTTGTCGACTCTCTTGTGTTCCTCCTGTCCTATTCATGTTAAAGAAAATGGATGCCAACCTGGGATCCCAGACTTATAAAATGTTGTGTGGTGGAGCTCTCCTTGGGAAATGATCCCTAGCATTGAACTTGTCAAAGGGGGCCCTGACCTCCCCTCCCAACAGAACATGTTAAAATTATTTGTCTTGAAAAATAAAATTGAAAAAATCTAGAAAATCTTCCCTAGAGGTAGTAGAGTCAAAGAAGATTATGACATAGCGTTCCATTCTTCTGTTCTCCAGGAGCATTAGGTTTCTGGGGTCCCTATTAACAGAGTGTTAATGAGAGTGGAGCCTCAGAAAGCTAAGGTGTAGGGGTAGGAAAGGGTGTGGGGCATTTTTCTGAAGGTGTTAGGGAGCTGCTAGTGAGCCCAGTGAGCTATGTTTCCTTGCCACTTGGATTGCATTTAGATGTTTCTCTCATTGTTTGCATTCTTGCTATCGCCTATGATTAGAAGCAGTTACCCAGCATTGACTGCATCTTTCCTGTTTGAAGAAGGCAGCTAATAAGCAAAGGGGAGGAAGCAATGAAGGGGGATGTGGGGGTTTGGCTGGCAGAGTGGGAGAAAGACAAGTGTGTCCTGATTATGCCTGGTCACCAAGCATCTCGTGCCCATCTACAGTGACCTCAAGATAGGAAAATGAGAATTGGGTGGCCTACAGTGGTGGCCAAGTATTTATGGAGGGAAGAGATGGGAAGGGTAGGGGGTGAGGAATAGGGAAAGACAAAGAGAGGAAAAGCATGCAAATTTCAAATATCTGGTTGTGTCCACCAAGTTGCTTTAGAGGGAGAGGAGGAAGGTAATGCTCTGATGGGAAATTTGTGAATGTCCTTGGCCATTGTCCACATTATGGTTTCCAAAGTACCAAGCCAAGCATGGTGGTCTATGTATTGTAATCCTAGGTACTCAGGAAGCTGAGATCTGAGGATCATGGTTCCAAGCCAGCCCAGGCAGAGAATTCTGTGAGACTCTTAATCTCTAATTAACCACTAGAAAACCAGAAGTGATGTTGTGGCTCAACATAGTAGAGCACTAGCCTTGAGCAAAAGAGCTCAAGCCCTGAGTTCAAGTACTATGACCGACCAAAAAAAAAGTAAAAAAACAAAGCAATAACAGAAGTGCAACTTCCTTGTTGCATCTTCTAAGTTGACCTTCTCAGCAGCCATTGGAAGGTTGTATGACGTTGGGTGAAAGCACCTTTTTTATGCCTGGGTTTATTCATGTGTAAAATGGGAATAATAGTAGTACCTCCTTACTGGGACTGTTGGGGGTGGAAGGCTGAGTGTCAATTATGCATCAGGATTAGCTCTTGTTACCGTTATGACTGTCCCTTCTGTTTTGTGGGTATGATAAACCCAGGTTCAGGGATTGTAACTTACACAGCCTCAACCCTTAGACTGCCAATTCCAAATACTGCTCTTTGTGTTATGGCCAGATGGGAAGGGTTTGGTAAGAAGAACATTTTCATCCTTTATTTTTCAGGGTTGCAGTGCCCATCTATGTAGCATTCAGTCTTTACTGTTAGAAATCATAATTGTAGAAGATTTTGGAGCAGCATTCAAGCAGTATTAGCGGTCTTCCCTTCCCTTCTTCCCTCTCCCTCCCTTCTTTACTTCCTCTCCTTGTGTTGGTGATCTGACTCTGGGCTTCTCACTGCTGAGCATAGGTTGCACCACTGAACTCCAGCCCCAGGCCTGTGGCTTCCTTTTTTTTTTTTTATGATCAATGGAAAGAAGTGTTTTTGATCTGCTATCTAAGACCTTCTACTGTGTCATTTTGTCATCAACCCTCACAGCTGATTAGGGATGGAGGTTTGTTGTCATCTAAGGAACCTGAGGGCTGAAGGCTTGTGGAGGTCACACTACTAGGCTCTGACAGAGGTAGATTCTTACTCAGTGGCAGACTTCTGGATAAGTTGTCCCTTACTGTTAACCAGAGCACTACTGCTGGACACAAGGTTGCTCCTATTTTCAGTTTCCAAAGGAGAGGAATGCAAGAAGGCTAGAGTTGGGGCCCATCTGTGTGGAGGAGGTAGAGAAAGGTCGAAGCTACTACACAGTGCTCAGGGAAGCCTGAGGACGTTCTTGAAGGCTCTCCTGAATCCATACTGCTACAGGACACTGTGGACAGGAAAGCAGGCAGAGCCTGGTGTGTGCATATTCCTGCCCCAACCCCAGCAAAGAAGGGCCAGTGCAAACATCCGATTGCTCTACCAGAAATAAAGGCCCCTGTCCTGGTTATAGGATCAGCTCAATGCAGCTATATGGTTGTGGAACCTAGAACAAAAGAGGAGAAACATAGAGCCTCTTATTAAAACATGATAGAAGAATCAGGTATCAAGCTGGGTGCCAGTGGCTCATGCCTGTAATCCTAGCTACTCAGGAGGTTGAGATCTGAGGATCATGGTTCAAAGCCAGCCTGGGCAGGAAAGTGTGTGAAACTCTTTATCTCCAGTTAAAGGCCAGAAAACTGGAAGTGGTGGTAGAGCGCTCACTTTGAGCTAAAGAGCTCAGGGACAATGCCCAGGCCCAGAGTTCAAGCCCTACAACCGACAAAAAAAAAAAAAGAATCTGATATCAGTGGCTCACGCTTTTAATCCTAGATACTTGGCAGGCTGATCCAGAGGATTGTACAATGTTTGAAGACAGCCAGGCAGATTCGATCTCCAAAATAACTGACAAAAAAATAGGACCGGAGGTGTGTCTCAAGTGGTAGAGTGCCAGCTTAGAATGTATGAGGCGCACACCACAAATACCACCAAAAAATAAAGCATCAGGGGGAAGGCATGCCAAGAAGTTTCTAGAAGAAAAACTTGGGATCTACCTTCTCTCCACCCCCCCAACCCCTCCTTCCCTGTTTCCAGTGTTGTTTCTGCACAGGTGGAAGCTTTAGGCCAAATATACCTTTTAACCCCTCAGAATAGCCCAGGAGAAATTTTCTTTTGGGCTTGAGTTTGAACTCTGCCTCACTTATACCAGAGCTTCCTTCCCAGCCCTCAACCATCTCAGCTTCTTCCTTTAAAATTATGGGCACTGAGGAATCCAGGGCCTAAAGTGTGTATCAGGACTTAGATTCTTACCTGAGGCATTCCAAGATAAAGTCCTTTAAAAAGTCTGTGTATAGGAGGGAGTGGGGGTGTTGTTGTTTAGTGGGGTTGAACACCGAGCTTCATGCTCTCACGTGACTTTCTCACTCAAAACTGCTTCTGGCTTTTTGGTGGTTAATTGGTATCCCATGGACTATTCTGCCCATACTGACTTTGAACCTCGATCCTCAGATCCTAGCCTCCCAGGCAGCTAGGATTACAGGTGTGAGCAATTGCTCCAGGCGGGGTATCCCTGACAACTCTGTACTGGGCTGAGCTTCCAGGAAGCTCACTACAAAGGGCTCTTGAATGGAGACTCTGGCAAAACTGGTCTGGGATGCCTTCTGAAATAGGGAGGCCCTTCTCCTGCTCCAGGAGAGGTAAGAAGTCAGCTCTGTGCCTACATGATCTATCACTGGATGTAACACCACCCTTCCCACCTTCTACTTCTCCTTATCTCATCCGTCCCCCTACTCTCTTCAGGAAGCTGGTTTGACCTGGATTTTCTGCTGAGGAAATTCCAGAGACCATTCTCAGGCATTTCCAGTGACTGCTCCTCAATCCTGAAAGGGGTCTGAGCATCCTGTCACAATTCTCACCCTGGCCTCTGCTGTCATGGCTTCATAGCTGTCTAAACGTATACTTGAACCAGCTCAGTAGAAACAGACATCACTTTCCAAGCAGTGAACATACTCAGTGCTGGAACAGCACTGTTGCCTGCAGCTCCTGGGGCTATTTGATGGCCAACATCTGTAGGTGAGCTGTGCAGCTCAGAGGCACACACAGGTAGAAGCAGAGTTGGGACATCAACCCAGTCTGTGTGACCTGCAGCCCTGGCTCTTAGCCCCTGTGCAGACATGGTGCTGGGCAGTCATGCAAGCAGGAGAGTGGTGACTTTAGAGGCTGAATGATTCCTTGTGCTTCTTTTTTCTCCACATCAACACTTCTTACTGGACCATGATACTCCTCCATTTCCAGATGGAGAAACTATAACATAGCAAGTTCCAGACAAGGAACTGAGCTAGTGGTAGAAGCTGGGGGCCATCTTGGCCCTGCCCATCACTTCATCCCTTGGCCTTCCCTGAAATGATTTGTGCTTAGAGGAGAGAGAGTAATGGCTTCCCAATTTTCTCAGTGTCATTGCATTTGCTGAAAGTTGTTAGAGGTAGTCTGAAAAATATTGGGCTTATCATCAAAGGATTTAATCATCAGGGGGAAATTTGTTGCTTTATCCTTGCAAAACTCAAGACTTGATCTGAAACTCATCTTTAGGTATTGATGGGGGGGGGCAGGGGAGGGGTGCTACCTGAGAGAGGAAACAGCCAAGCATTGTCCTTGGAGTGGAAAGGAGGAGGGAGGGGTAGAATCGCTCCTGCTCTCTTCACTTGTCCCCACACCCTCAGCTTTGTTGAGTAAGTGGAATTTGAGCATGTTGATTGCAGAAATAAGTCCAGCGTTCACTTCCGTCTGGTGGGTCAGAGCCCCCTAGATGAGGGTCAATCCAGCTGTTCCTCCCTCTGACCCCAGGCCCTGGGTTCCTGAACCCTGCACTGCTGGGCCCCTCCAGGGGATAACTGAATGGTTGGGAACCTATTGGGAAATGTGTGGGGAGTCTCTGAAGCTTATGCCATCTCCTGGGGAGGGTCCACTGGAGAAGGAACGGTCTCTGGCCCTGGACATCCCTGTGGCTGCCATTACCCAGCAGGCCTATTTGCTGTGGAAGGTTGCCAGAGGCAAAGAAACAGGATACACTGAGAGAAAAATAAAGATTAGCGTGATGGATGACTTCTCCCAACAGTTAGCAGTCACTTATTAACTGTAATGCTAATGGATTTGGGGAGGAGCAACAACTCCTGAGAGCCACCAGCCTCAAAGAAAAGGGCTTTTCCTCTGCACCAGCTGCAGCAGGTCCTTGAACAGAGGGGTCTTTTCCCAGGATGGCTGTGTCTTCTCACTGGAGAGGCCCATAGCGGGCAGATCCAGCCAGAGGGAGGAACTTTCCATAAACTTACCTTCAGGTCCAAGGCTACTGAACTCAGCCCTTGGCTTCTCCCTTAAAGCTTGCTCAGAGTCTCTGTCCCGAAAGCAGTTGGCCCGAATTTAAGGTCTCCATAATTTGTGTAATCAGTTTATTTACTAAAATGGTGCCAGGAAAGATGTAACTGAATCTGTGATAGAAGATAATGCTTTTCTAAGGAGAAAAAACAGCCCTTAATGTCTTGAATACCTGCCAGATACTCACTTTTGAAATTGACCTCTGAAGCCAGGATTAGTAACACCATATAAAGATGATTGAGCGTCTCACTGTAATTATTTGTTTATTGGTGCCTGTTTGTCAAAAACAGAGGAGACATGTAAAAAAGAGTTTCACAGAGGCATAAATTGAATTGTTAAAACACACACACACACACACACAAAGCTGTATATGGTGGTATATCTCTATAATCCAAGCACTAGGAGGCTGAGGCAGGAAGATCAAGAGTTTAGGACCAGTCTGGGTTATAGAAAGACACCCCTACCCTTACCCCAGCAGATCCCCACCCCTTGCCACCAGTTATCAAAGCATTTCTTCATTTGTGCGATGTCAAAGACAAAGTAAATGTTTTTCCCCCCTGATGAGAACACTGTAACAGTCTGAATTTTACTTGCCTGAGGTAGAAACTGGCATTTACAAGCTGAAAATGGGACTTTGTGGGTTAGAAGAAGGGTGTTTGATAGAGGTCACACCCAAGAGGGGTTTTTGGATAAGCTAAGGATAAGGTACTGTCTCTACTGGTTGTAACATTGGTTCTGACATGATAAGAAGTCACCCTGAAAAATACCAGTGTCCACATGCCCCACCTTTGGAATCTGAAATGAGATTTGCTGCTGGTCTGCCCTATTAGAATTATGCCAGTGATATTTTCCAACCTCTCCAGGCTACATCCCCATAGTGCTAAGTACCCATCAAATCCTTCCCCATGTCTGAGATACATAAACAGGTTTATTGAAAACCTATAAATCAGTGGCTGATTGTTACTAGTATTGATTCTAATTCTGTACCTGAATTGGAATCCAGTGGATAAGAAAGCAACTGTGTGTCACAGGCCAACCCTGCGGAGGGTCTTGGCCTCACAGAGCTGTCAGTGTAGTTGTAGTGTGAGTTGGCCCTCAAACTTTCTGGTTGGCCTCTTAGGCAAGCATGGGGTCTTGATGGGATTATAAAGACTGGATGGGCCATTGTCAGTGTGGGGCAGCTATTTAGGTAAGGAATTACCACACCGGAAATCTAGGAAAGAGTTGTCCGAATGGGATAGAAACTTAAGTCTCACCAAACTTTCTACAGTTAGACATTGATGGACAAGAGAGGTCTTAAAGGCCAGGAACAGTGGTGGCTTGGGGCACTATAAGAGATTCTGACAGCAGTGTTGTGTGTGGACTACAAGTTGGGCACACTTTGGTCAGAATGAGGAAGAGTTGTGGGGTACAGCAATAAATGGATATCCACTTCTCAGACCCCTAGGTTCCATGTTTTCAACTGAGTGTATTTGAAAAGGGGGTGAGGTAAGCGAGGCATCGGTGGCTCACGCCTATAATCCTAGCTATTTCAGGAGGCTGAGATCTGAGGATCATGGTTCAAAGCCAGCCCTGGCAGGAAAGTCTGTGAGACTTTTATCTCCAATAAACCACTAGAAAACTGGAAGTGGTGCTATGGCTCAAGTGGTAGAGTGCTCACCTTGAGCTGAAGAACGCAGGGACATTGTCCAAGCCCAGAGTTCAAGCCCCACAACCGACCAGAATAAAAAAGGGGAGGGGGTGAGGGGCCCTCGATATGGCTTCACTCTTATCCCACAACCTTGCAATAGTGAGGGTGAGGGAGGGGGTGGGGCAGGGGGCACAGGCCCCCACTCTGAGTCCTCATTCAGAGTCCAGCTCCAGAGCTGTCTGTGCATTTTATTTTCTCATTAAATAAACACGATTAGCCTTCCTGAGAAATTGGTGCAAACATGACCTCACAAATAACCAATTAAAAGGGCAGGGTTGAAGGGGAACATGAATTTGAAAACATGTAGAGGAGGCCATTAGAGATTCCAGTAGATGCCCCAGTGCTGGCAACATCGATCCAAGACCTTAATTTTATTTCTGACAGGAAAGCAAGGAGTGCACTTTAATTTTTTTTTTTCTTCCCCTGAGCTAACTCAATTCCGGAAGCACCCATTCCGGTGCTGTCTCTTGCGATATTAATCAACACAGTGGCTCGGGTTCTCTTCACCTGCTTTGCTTTGGAGCCACGGAGTCCTACAAAACCTCTCCTGTGCCTAGCAACAGGCCTGAGCCAGGGAAACAGGGGAGCCTGCAGAGCTGGGCAGGGGGTGGCCGTGTGGGGGCTGGTTTCCTGCGGGAGCCCAGTTTTCTTTAGCCTGAGTATAAATTGTAAACTTCTTTCCTTTGGAATAAAAGCCCTGGCATCAAAAGGGTGGTGAGCTAATGGCCTTCCTGCCTTCCCCTGGGCATGGCCCTCAGAGCAAGAGAAGGGAGTGGGCCCAGGGTCAGAACTTCATTGACCCAGAAGTGGGTTTTTGTGCAAGGGGACAATGAGCCTTTTGTTGCCTCTTGTTCCCATAGAGGCCCAGGCTGTGAGTCTCACCAGTGCTCTGTGAGCTGGGTGAGGGCAGAATGCGGAGGCCCAAAGAGGAAAGAGGCCTCTGCTTGGTGACTTGACCCCTTAGAGCCTACTAGGTCATGTGGGCTGAGTCAGAGGTCTCTGAAAGTCGTGGGCAGCTACTTCCCTATGGGCTTGAGGTTCCCAGCGGAGTTCTAGGGATTGTATGACTCTGGGCTTGTTGCTGCTATTGGAGCCTTGTGGGTCAGAGGGCAGACGCCAGACCATTTGTATCTCAATGTCTGCTCATGTCCCAGAACGAGAAAGAGCCTAAGCTTTAGAAGTTGCTGTCTTTGGATTCAAACCCCAGCTTCTCCATGGGCTCAGTGATCTCATGCAGGTAACTGTGTTTCCTATGGAGGTGAGATGGTCACCTGCTTAAGAGGAGATCTGGGGTTCAACCACCTGTTCTTTCCCTGCCCACAAAATAAACCACCATCTATTTCCTCTCTCTCTCTCTCCCCCTCTCCCCCTCTCCTCCCCTTCTCCCCTTCGCCCTCTCCCTCTCCCCTTCTCACTCTCCCCCTCTCCCTCCCTCCCCCATGTGTGCGTGCATGCGTGAGTGCGTGCCTGCGCGAGTGTGTGCCTGCGCGCATGTGTGTGTGTGTGTGTGTGTGTGTCTGTGTGTGTGTGTGTGTGTGTGTGTGTCTGTGTGTGTGTTGGTACTGGGCTTAAACTCAGGGCCTGGACACTCTTCCTCAGTTTTTTGCTCAAGGCTGATGCTTTACCACTTGAGTCACAGCTCCACTTCTGGATTTTTTTTGATGGTTAATTGGAGATGAGTCTCACAGATTTTGCTGCCCAGGCTAGCTTTGAACCATGCAAAATTTGCATGGAACTAGCCTTTACATACAACACATATGCTGATGTGTACATGGAGTATTTCTACAAAGCTTGCCACAGAAACTAGAAATGGTTACAGTGGCACAGTGGTTAAGAACACATGACTCTGGATCCAGACAGTTGGAATCTAAGCTCTGTGGCTTAATTGCTGTGTCACCTTGGGCTAGCTCCTTAACTTCTCTGTGATGTAACCTGAGGCTTGAAGCATTTAATAAAAAAGAGAAGGTTAAGAGGCATCCTTGGCCATAATAAATACTCAATATGTTTTATATACCAGTATACATGAATCCATAGATAAAAATGTACTTGTATAAAACTGTATAAAAAGTGGTTGTTTGCTTCTGAAAAGATTAAGTGACCAGAGAGTGAGAGAGATAGAGGGTGAGGGGAACCTTTTATTTTTGGTTTGGTTTTGTAGTCTGATTTACCTTTTGAATTTTTGTCCCACGTGTGTTTATTATCTATTCAAACATTTACTTTTTCACATAAGCTTTTAAATTCCATTCCAGTTTGAATTTGTCAGTGTGATGATGTGTGAACATACAAAAGAATTTTCAAAAGAAAGAAATCCTCCTCTAGGTACTTGTCCCAACACCCTGACACCATATTGTTGTCACATCTACCTTGTTCCTGGCATCTGTGTACATATTTTTCAAGTTGCATGCAGTTGCAGAGCTTATACATCCTGGGTGTCTCCGACGCTGTGTGTGGCATGAAGGACATGTCTGGCCTCCCTGGAGACCAAGGCGGTCCCGAGCAGCAGACTTGATTGTGTGTAGTAGAGACTTCTTCACCTCCAAGTCGCCTCTGTCTTGTTCTTTCCATAAACAGAGAGTCAGGATGGATGGATGAGGATTTTCTGCGTAGTTTCTGCTCTTCTCAGGACAATGTGCTATTATTAGAATAGCAATCTGTCTCCCATCTGCCTATTTGCTCCATTTCATCTAGCACCAGAGGACAAGGGGTCAGAACAGGGTAGCCCCATCCAGAGTTCAGAGTACCCAAGTTAAGGTTAGTAAACATAGTTAGCTCTTGTGAGAGAAGCACAGAATCTTCCTCTGGGTCCTTGCCCATACCTTTAGAGATGAGGTCACACCCAGTGGATGAAGCTGGGGAACCGTCCAGCTGTGTAGTGTTTAGGCTAGTGTCACTCCTGGGTTCAGGTTCCACACACAGCTGTGTGAACCTCACTTTTCCCATCTGTTAGATGGACCTGGGAGGTTTAAGTGATAGAATATTTGTGAAGCATCCTAATGTTTAGGAGACTGTATTATGATTCCACTATTAACTATTACTGTTTTCTTAAATAACACTGTGACCGTCATGACTTGGGAAATATAGCCTGAGGTTTGTTGACTAGAAACAATATTGACTCTTAAGAAGCAATTGGCAGATGCTGTGGGGTTTTCTACACTGGAAGGTACTGTGGATTGAGTTGGGTCCTTGAAAAGTATGTGTTGAAGACCTCTGCCCTCATACTTGAGTGTAATCATCTTTGGAAATAGATATGTATCTTTGGAGGTTAACCAAGTTAAAATGGGATCTTTCCAGAGTGGATGGATCCAGTGCTCCATGTGCAGAAAGACACATGTATGGCCATGTTTTCTCAGAAGCAGAGGCAGAGGCAGTGATGGAACTGTAAATCAAGGAGAGTAGCAGAAAGACATAAACAGACTCTTCCCCAGAACCTTAAGAGAGCACTGCCCTGCCAGCACCTGGATGTCAGCCTTTGATTTTACAAAGACCAAATAAATCTGTTGCTTTCAACACTCCTCCCACCATCCCTACCCTCAGTCTGCTAGAGCAGCTCTAGAGCCAAGCAGTGTTTTCTACAGGATATACCTGTTTGTTCACAAATAAGCTGCAGTCCTGGTGGCCCCACACAGGCTTCTTTGTCTATGCCCTGCAACCCATTTCCTCCCTCCGTAAAATCATGTACAAGAGAAATTAGAGAAAATACTACTTCTGTAACTGATACCACAGCCCCACATCCTGATGTGGGTTGTGCCTTGTCTATTTAGCCAAAGACCCCAAAATTGATTTTGTTGAAGATGGTCAATAGTTTTTGGGGGCACAGACACACATATACTCTCTCTCTCTCTGAGACTTAATTTTATTAGTCATTTCTTTAGCAGCCAAAGAGTAACCAACCCAGTTAGGAGTTGTCAAAGTTCCATCAGTACATAGTGAGTAGAGCGGGTTTTTCCAGTTGGGTCATTAAACTTAGCTATTTAGGCAAATAAGGTTAAAAAAAAAACCAAAAAGAAGGAAGGGGAAAAAAATAAATGAGGAGCACTCGTGTGTGAGGACATGCCCCTTGGCATCCTTCCATAGTGCCTCTACTTCTCTCTCCTGGGAAAAAGTTAAAAAAAAAAAATCTCAACAAGACAACATCCAACTTCAAAAGCTGCCAGACAGACATCTTGAGTTTTTGTTGTGGTGGTGGTGGTGGTGGTGGTGGTGGTGGTGGTGGTGGTGGTCCCAGAAATCCTTTTAGGTAGGGACACGTGCCAAATTCCATGTTGGAGTGAATTTTAAACTACATAACTGGCAACACCTACTAGAGGTCACGACATCTACGGTGGTCAGGACACTGGTAGGCCCAGCCCGGCAGTAGTGGATAATTACAGTGTGGAAGTGCCCCTCAGGTATGGTCAGCAAACCAGCAGTGTACAAAAATAACTGCCATGAGGGGCTGGGAAGGTGGCTCAGTGGTAGAGCGCTTGCCTTGCATGCCTGAGGCCCTGGGTTTGATTCCTCAGCACCACATAAGCAAAAAAGAAGCCAGAAGTGGCACTGTGACTCAAGTGGTAGAGCGCTAGCCTTGAGCTGAGGGACAGCGCCCAGGCCCAGAGTTCACGACTGGACCCCCCCAAAAAAAATAATTGCCATGATTTAAAAATGATTAAAACTATGTGCCTTTGAGTGCTCCCTACAAATCTGAAATTCTTCATCCACTTGCCACCCATTTTGACTGCAGGAAATATTTGGAAGTACTCCTTCACAGCAAATGTCTAGCGTGGGGCCCGTATCATAGTACCCTAGGCAAAGCTGGGCCCCTGCCACAGCTCTAAGGCGTCCGTACTCAGTGCAGACATCCGATTTATTATCTCAGAGGGCTGGGCTGGTGCATGCATGATTCATGACTGCTTTCCATTGCTGCTGGAGGTGACATCATCCATTCTCGGCCCAGAATAGACACAGAAGCCACAGTGGCCTCAGTTTGGTGTCTGCCAGCCCTGCTCACCCTTACCTCCCACCCGGCTGCTTTCTGTTCACTGGGGAGGAACTGTGGTGGGCCTGGACAGCCCTTTGGAAGTCTCTTCCACACATAAACAGGTTTCAGCGCTCTGGAGCAATGAAGCAGAGAAGAGGCCTTCTCAAAGTTCATCTTTTCCTTTATACTCTTCTACTTGGAATTTAGATTCTGCTCATAAACCTAAAAGCTACTTTAATTCTTGTGGACAGCTTTGATTTTCCTCACAGAGGGACAGGCTCCCTCAGGAAGAGTTGGCTAAGTCACCCTGCAGCCTGGTGCTACACACAACATGATAGGAATGATGATGTCACAGCAGAGCTTTTAACCAGCCCAGTGGTTCTTTGAATCACCTGGCGCATTTTTAAACCCCGCAGTTGCCTGGACCCCGCCCCAGGTCCATTAAATGAGACTCAGAAGTAGCCCTGGCATTGATTATCTTAACATTCTCCCAGCAGATGTTAATGTGCAGCCAGGGCTGGGAGACCTCACCTTGGTGTCATCACCAAGGACTCTTCTAGCCTTACAGTCTACCTAAGGCACAGCTGCCATCTTTTCTGTGGAGCAGGCTCAAGGGAGCCTGACCTGTGTCTAGGATCCCAGGGTGGTAGTCTCTTCTCACCCCAAGCTGTGATACCTGAGGAACCCAGCAGACTTGTGAGAGATCTTGCTTGCTTGCTAAAAAGGAAGAGCATATGCCATTAGTACCTTTGTAGCTGGCTCTTAGAGCCAAGGTGAAAGAAGATGGTTGATTTTGAAAATCAGCCCTACTACCCCTACTACCTGCCCTGGTGGCTCCCAAGCTTGGTGTGTCATTAACTAGGCATCTGCTGAAGAGCTAGACCACATGTTCACTTCCTTCCCAGAACAGTATTGCACTGAGAGTTCTGTTTCCTTCTGGCCTCCAAAATTGCCTGTCTTAGGCATATGAAGTCTTCTTTTAGTTAAGGTGATTTCATTTGTTTTGGAAAGAGATCTCCTGATTCCATTACTATATTTATGTATAAACTATGCTGTGCAAACATCTGATAACTTTTCTGACAACAAGAAAACATACTCTGAAAATTACCCTTTACCTTGCCTCCTCACCCATCCTATTGTCTTATCTTCAAAAAAAAAAAAAGTGGGTAGGATTTACAAAGGAAGCTTTGTATTTTGCCCATAGTGCTAATCTGTTTTACAACAAAAATGTGTCTCCACAATTCCTAGCAATTTCCCTTTGTTATTTTTAGAACTCTGTCCTTTAATGGACAATTTAATCATTCCTCAGCAAATAAGAAATCATCTAATTGTATGTTTTTATTTGTTGTGTACTTGCAAGGTAGGTCCCAGAGAGATTGACAGTGTTTGTCAAGAACTAGAATGAACTGTAATGAGTCTATTTTCACAAGTTTCAAAAGCTTTGTGAGGTATGTGTGCATCTAGGTATTTGTATGTAGGTGAGAGTTGGCTGTGGCCCTTGGTTGAAATTCACTGGAATCAAGTCATTGTGAAGGGTAGAAAGGAAATACATGTTTTTGTCTTACTATAGGTTGTAGTTTCTTGATTGTGAGACTAGTTAAAATCTCTCCCCTCCCCTCATAAAATAAAGAACAGTGCCCTAGCTTGGTCATTAGAAGTGTTGCTAACTTTTCCTGGGTAGTAAATAACAAAGCAGCTTCCACAAATAGTTTGGTCATTAGTGGCACCTCCTGGGTTCACCTCCTTTCTCTTGTTTCTATAATGTTCTTTAGCAGAGTGTGTGTGGTAGAGGTGGGGGCTGAGGCACCGCAGGTAGCCATTGCAAGTTGCTGCTGCTCCCGGAGTGGGAGCAGCTGGGGAGGGAAGAGGAGAGCAGCTGTGGATGTGTTATTAGTCATTCCATGAAGAAATTGATTTGATAAATTATAAAGCAGTGATATTAGCAACACATGCTTGCAGGTCAGATGACTTGGTCGAAAACCCCCGGTTAAGTGTGTATAATGGTTTGACAATATATATGCCTTCTAAAAACATCCTACTTTAAAATGGAAATTGGAGTGTTCATGCAATTCTTAGCAAATATGCCAAGACCATTACCAAAGGGAGCTGGGAGATCTGAAGGATAATCTTTCTATTTAACTTAGCCTCTCCCCTCCCCCTTCCAGCCCCTGTTCAGCACACTTTGTTTCCCTGTCCTTGCCTTTTCATTTCGTTAACTGTTTTGATTTGTAAAATACTATGCCTCACACTGCACTCCTTTATGAAGATTTACTGTGCTGTTCTTATCTTTCACCTTAAATCCTTGATAAGAGCATTTTAAAAATGAAATTGCTACCTGACACTATTATAAAATCTTGGCTGGCAGCCAGGGGAGAAACAAGAGCTGAGGAGGAGAAAAAGGAGACTTGAGTTTAGAGAAGAGATTTTTTTAAAAAATCAGGAAACGAATAGTATTTTTTAGTCCTGTTCCCCCCCCCCGAATTCTGGAAGCCTTTAATTTTGGTTTTTAATGAAGCATTAAAACAGCTCTGCCATTGGGATAGGGGGAGGTTCCCTACACCAAGGTCATATGCACTGCAAGTGAGGCTTGGGCAACGTGCTTTGTTGCACATTGGTAGTGGATGGGTGGATGGATAGGTACAGGAACCGATGCATAGATGTAGCCAGCCACCATATGTATAATAGGGTGCACATAGCCTTCACATCCTACACACATACCAGCTTCTGTCCCCTACCCTACTTCTGTTCAGGACAAGTTAGAGTACAGACTTCTTTAGTTCCCACAGCTGCAGTGACTAACTTGCTAGAGGAAGATTGAAACTTTTCTGCTGGTGTGATGGCATTGTGTGCCTGGAGGTCTCCACAAAAGGCATCAGTGATTGGGGGTCCGGAGTGGGGGGGGTGGGGTTGGAGAGAGGGAGTATCAGTAAATAGAGCTGTGAAGGAACAGACTGTTGATTTAATGAACTCTTGTTAATTCCTGTGGCTTGGAGAAGACAGCCTTTCTGTCCCAATAATGGAGCTTGTTAACCCATCTCTACACTGACTGGCGCTTTTATTATTATTATGACGACTGGAGAACTTAAGTCTGAATGTTGGAATAACAGGTTTCCCAAGTGCTTGGCAGAGAAGGGGGTGTATAATAATGATGATCTTCCCTGTGAACAACAGCGGCCACAGGCCACTCTGGCACAGGCATTATTAGATCTGAGTTGCCTGAAGGGCCATTTGCCAGCGACCTGGTATTTATGGTCCTGGATGATCTGGGTGGAGGAGAGCGAGGCTGCAGAAGGGACCTTGTCATCCTGTCAGGGCAATAGCAGCCCAGCTCCCTGGTCTGAGGTTGTAGCCAGTGGGAGGCCCCTGTGTGTAGCTGGCTATTCTGGAGTGATTAGGCCTGATTTACCACACACCTCATGAAAATATAATCCACCACCAAAATGACTGCTTTTGGAAGCTGTCTTGTCTCTTTTGAGTCGAGACTGGAGACAACCAGACAAGGTTCGGTGGTAACGAATAAAGAAACATTACTTTCTGAACACAATCTTCTGTTACCAGTCACTTCTCAACAGACATTCAATCAAAATGCTAATAGCGGCAGCAACGAGGGACCTCGGTTATTGTAATACTAATTGATTGGTTGGAGGGTGGGTTTTGATAAGTGCAGCTGAAGATTTCTGAAATATGATTCTCTTTAATTACCGGGATGCTAATAAAAATGAACAAATGATTTAACGATGATTTCCTGGTTAATGACTTAAAGATTTTTGTTAGAGTTTAAAATGAGATATGGTGGAAAGGCACCAGAAAATTAGGGTCCTGGTGGGTGGCCTTGCCTTTATCAAAGCCAGGCCTGGAGATTCAAATCCACAGTGTCCTTAGAAGGCTACGTGGAATACTGATAACAAGGTCTCTTAGAGTGTCAAGGACATCAAGCTGTGGGTAGATTCCAGTTTGAGGTCATTGTTTTTTCCTGTAGTTGGTGGCTGGGCACACAGATGCACTGTTTCGTCCAGCTGTTCCCTTTGGGCCTTCCCAGGGTGGTGGGGTAAAACCTCTGTGGGCCACCTCACTCTAATCCACTCCCACCCCCCACTCCCATTCTGCAGAAGTACAACCTGTTCTTGAGGCCCTTGGCTTCATGCTTTAATCCCTCTCTACCCATTCAGTTTGGGGCTACCAGGCAACTCTATTCTATGTTCATGTTGTTATTTGAGCTCTAGCCATCCCACAGAGAACATAAGAACATAGGTATGTTTTGATAAGTGTTCTTCAAGGAGAAGGAACATACACTCCATAATTTCAGGTACAGCTAAGTGCCAAGAAGAAGATAAAACAGAGAGATGCTCTGTCCTGCTTTATTTGGGTGGGTATTTGGCAGTGGCCTCCCTAGGGGGAAACCATTAGAGGTGAGGGGAGGCATCCTGAGGAGCCCACATGGGAAGAGACTGGGTGCACTGGTCAGCAGCTGAAGCCCAGGAGGCTGAAAGGAAGAACAGTAGAGGTAAGTGACCACTCCCTACTTCTTCCTGCCAGCCCCTCCAGGGAGGCAGATGATACCAAGGGCTTAACCCCTAAAGAGGGGTTTACCTTTTGTGTTCCTGACCCTGTGAATCATAGTAGGCGTCCTCCAGCTGGGTACAGCTCTGAAAAATCGGTTTGGGGGGGAAAAAAAGGCTAAATCAGATTTGTGTTATTGGGGTGGGAGTGGGGGCTTAATTGGGGCGGAGAGGCAATGCTAGCATCCTTTCAATTTGTCAAGCTCTCTTTCAAAAGATCTGCCAAAGAAGAAAGGGTAATTAATAGGCTTGAAGTCATTTCCGATGTGTCAGGATTTCTGCCTTGCTTCCAAGTGATAATGTTGGCCGCTCTGAGCCTCCAGGGAGCCTTCCGTCTTATTAACTTGTCTGGGAGAAACAGGGAGTGGGGACAGCTTGGGCCAGTGGGTGACGGGAAATAAAGATTTGTGGTGTAGCAAGCTGTAAACACTAGGGCCAAATAAGTTTGGTGTGGGGCATGACAAAGGATGGCAGTGGGGGCGGGGAGAGAGTGGTGCTTGTAGACTGTGCTTCAGCAGGAAGCCAAGACTAGTGTTTTCTGGATCTGTTGGCCATTTACTTCCCCCAGCAAAACCCCCAGGGAAGAAGCGCTTTTAATGAGGAGCGTGTAGGCGCTCAGTAATTCTGTGTGTTGGCTTCATCCCTCTTACAGCTCTTTGGACTTCACAGTAGTTAATTCTCTCCAGCCCTGGAAGTGGCCTACCCACACATAGACCCCCAGCTTTGGACTTTTCCAAAAGACAGAGCTGTTAAAGAGCCTATGTTAAGAGCCAAATTGTGCAATGGTTTCATCTAAGGTTTGGCCAGATCTGTGTGCCCATTCCCTACCCTACGGTCTATGAAAACAGGCTCATCTCCCCTTTTGCAGCAAGTAAGTTTCCTTGCCCAGTGACTGGTAAGGGCTGCCATCTGATTATTAAGGTCTTAGTTTCATGTATTGAGACAGAATTCTATTACATCTTCATTTCTGATGGTTCTTCACCACTAGGACCTGATGCTATAGCAACTTGCCCTTCTTTTGACCTCTTTTTCTGCCTAATAGAAAGGAGGGGGATTTTAGAGAGACTAGGAGATGAGACCTTAGCAGGACCACTTCTGACTCCCAGAATTTGGAGGCTGGTTGATACAGGAGCAGTACCTGGCCAGGTCCTCCCCAGAGGGGAGGCCACACTGTCCCCTCTCCTTCACCATCCCCCAGCCTCAGTTGGAGCAGTCTTCCCAAACCCTTGATGGTACATCTCACAGAGAACAAATGCTGCAGATGCTCCCTCTGTAGGGCAGGGGTGGAGGAGCCTCAGGACCTCACTTGAACAGGGATTGGGTGTCTGGTTGGCTGCCAGAGGCTTTGACTAGCAGAGCCACTGCCACTCAGTGACCTTCAGGATCCCTGCAAGCATTTGGTGTCCTTTACACATGCCCCTAGGACCCTTTTTTTCTTTGTTGTAAAAGTACTAAGAAGTCAAAGCTGAGTTGGTGTAGGAAAACCGAAACACACCATGCCACTTTCAGTTGGACCCAGCTGCTCTGCATGCTGGGATTTCTGTTGTCTAAAACAGCAAGGTTTGCAGTCATAGGGAAAGAACATGATGTTTCCATATCTTTCTTTGATGTGTTTTGGGGATGCCTCCTTTTACCTTTTCCTTTCCCAGAGTATTTTTGGGGGCAAAATAAATACATAAATGAACTCTATTTTTCCTGAGAATCTTCTTCTCCCCTTGTCTTCGCTTCTATCTGAGATATTTGATGCCTGACTAGAAAATGGTGGAAATTTTTGGTCCTGGAAGGAGAGGCAGCACAGGATAATGTCCTTCTTCCCAGGAAATCTTAGCACAGGCTTGGGCAGTCCACCCCCCCCCCCGACCGCCTCTTCCTCTCATATACACACCCCACACCCTCAACTTCATGTTCTAGATAAGATAGCACCTTCCATCCAGCCTTACCCCCACAGAATTTTTCAAAAGACATGTTCTTCTTTTTGTACAGGGGATTGGACACTTGGCCTAGCCCTTGTTAGGCAAATGCTGTCCCACTTGAGCCATGCCCAGTCCCCCTCCCTTTTTTTTTTTAATTCTAGTAAACTAAAAACTAGGACTTGAGGGAAAGTGCAGTTCTTGGAAGGTGTCATTAAAATTTGTTTATTGTACTGATTAAGGAGAAAGAACAGTTACTGTTCACATAAATGACCTTCTCCTGGTGGTTTCATGAAAGGATTTTTGTTGGTTTATTCAGAGCGGTTCAGAACTCACATAATGGATTACTTGTATGGAGCTTCCTGGATGACGCAGAGAGCTTGGAAGGAATGGAAGGCCCCTTATTCCAGAGCATTTAGGTAACAGGGAAGGACAGAGGGAACAGTATTCTCTCAGATTAAGGAAGGTGGAGCGTAAGTCCACAGACGCTCACCTTTCCTGGCTTTCCTCAGATTCTCTAGACTGGAGAGGCTTCTGGAACAGCAGGATGGAAGGAAGGATGACAAGGATGTGTGTGTATGAATGGGTGGTGAAGATACGTTGGCTGCAGTATAGGAAGAGGTGGCTAGAAACTCACTTCTAGTAGCAGTCAGGTGTCAGGAGCATAATGGCTTCTACCTTGTCTGATGATACCTAGATACATCCCTGGGTCATGTGTGTACATACGCCAGCTTCCCTCACCCACTGTGCTGTTTGTAGCTTTGGGGTGTAGGTGTTGAAGTCCTTAACAAAACCTCTAGTCACCTTTGTCCTGGAGGGGCTTCTCACTGGAAAGGTTTAAGGGCCTCACAGGTGCCAAGGCTGGACACAGTGGGGGTAGCCAGCTGGTGTCCAAGGTCCACTGGAGGCAGATACGTGTGCTGATTACTCCAGCAGAAAAGGCAAAGGAAGCAGGAGCTATGCCCTGCTGAACCCAGCTCAGCTTTCACTCACCACAACCAGCCCAACAGCCCAACTTCCCTTAGAACCTTTAGCTTCCAGAAAGGTTGGCTCCTGCACGCCACTTGCTGGCCAGAGGTGGTTGTAGCATTATTCAGCTACACTGGAGAGTACCCTGGACCTAGAGTCCTGGACCCTGACACCTGAGGACCCTGGCATATGGCCTCCAGCAGGTCCTTCCTCATACTGCCCTAGGACTGGGATACTGTCCCCCACTTCCTCCTTGGACCCTTGGACCATCTGGTTTATGAGATTTTTTTTAGTGCTCAAAACAGAATAACTCATAACTCAGAGGGGAGTTGCAGCCTTTTAATAAAGTTCAGAGTCATGTTTACTGGTCTGTAATTCCTAAGTCCCTTTCTGAGAGAGTCCTGGGAACCAAGGTTGGCTTCCTGTCTACTCTGAGGCCAGCCGGTACCCCATCTTACTCCCCCCTTACCCCCTCCACTGCTCTACTGCCTCTAGACCCTGGGTTGTCCGTCTTGGGGTCTCTTGCCTAGGACTGAAGTGACTGGGCCATATGCAAGGTGTCACCAACCAGATCCTGCCTCTTTCTGAATGTCTTGACCTTTTCTGAGCCCCATGAGTCTATTTTTAAGTCTTATTGCCAGTGCCAGCTTCTCTACATTAGAAAGTCGGGAGTGTTTCCTTGGCATTTTAAATTTTTCCACAACTGAAAGTGTTACTGACGTGAAGATTCTCCGGCCTCTGAGTCTCATCCAGTCACTTTTGGGCCTTGACATAGAGAAAAAGCCATCATCATCATCTTTCTGTGATCACCTATCCTTTACAGTTTGGCTCATGGTCTTATTGTCCAGTTCTGTTCAAGCTTAAGCACTCTGAAATACCTCAAGTACTCTTAGAAAACAGGTGTGGAGACATAAGTGATTACAAGACTGCTGGGCCACCTAGAATTTGTAGAGCTGAGAAGTCTTATCTTTTGAAAGGCTGATACTGGTCTTTGAATTCTTTCCCACTCCTGAGCACCATTTGGAATAAAATGAGATACCTGGCATATTGAAAAGAGGGATCAGAGATTGCCTGGTTGGGACCAAGACATTGTTATCCCTTACTCCAGCCAGAATAGCTCTCCACCCTCCACCCTCTCTCTCTCTCTCTCTCTCTCTCTCTCTCTCTCTCTCTCTCTCTCACTCTCTCTCTCTCACACACACATGTTTATGCACGGACCAGGCCAAGCTCTTAATAGCTGTGCCCTTCAGTTGAGCAACCTTGTCAGTTAAAAGTACCCATCTAGGGACCATGGAAAATGCCAAGGCTCAGCCAGCTCAAAATTGCCCATTTGATAGCTGTTTGAGAAGCTGAAGTAAATACTAGTAAACATCTTTCACTTGTGAGACTTTCCAGAATTCAGCCACAGGTCTTCCTAGACTCCTAGCTGGGTTTTGATTTTTCTAGGCTGCAACGAAAGATGATGAAAGAGATGTTGATTTGGCAGGAGAAGGAATGGGACGTCTAACTGCTTTAAATGATGCCGAAAAAGCCTTTCTTCTCCCCACTTTGCACTCCTACCCCAGTGCTGACTTTGAAAAACCTTCCAAGGCAGGCAGAGGCTAAGGAAGCTGAGCTGCTTTCTTGAGGTTGGATTTTTTTAAAGCACTGGAAATCTATCTCAGTTCTGAATCATCTGTCACTTGTCTTCACAGAGGGGCTGAAAGGAGGGTGCAGGAGCAGCCTGACCAGTGGGCCTTTGTGGCTGTCCCTCTTTCTGGCCAAGAGATAAGAGTTTTTGAAAGTCCTGTGTTTATCACAAGAGAGCATGTGGTCAGAGAGGCTGTGAGGAAAGAGCCGGCGGCCCTTCTGTGATGGATGAGTTACAAACTTTTCTTGTGAAGCAGAGGCAGTCCACAACTTTGTCTCTTCCAAGAGGAGAAGAAATTTAAAGTGAAGCTCCAGAGAGATAAATCCTCCCACCAATCTGGTGCTTCTTGTAAGCTTAACGATTCTAGGAAGACCCTGCTAATGGCAAAGACCTCAATTCCCCCCACCCCACCCCCTTTCTGGGCTCCCTAACTAGAGAGGTTTGCAAAGCTTAAGGGGATTAATGCTCTTTAAACCTCTGAACTGCTTCCTGCTCCTCATGGGATCGGGTGCTAATAAAGATGTACCAGCTTGGAAGGGCTGGTAAACACTGCTTTGTTGCTATGGCAACAGGCGAAACAAGCCCGACGCCAAGTATTGCTAACAAGGGTCCTTATGATCAAGAGTTTAAGGAGGGGCAGGGGGAACAGTTCTTAAAAATGCAGAGAGTCTTGGCGAGGTAATTAGACTTGGTGCTCTCAAAGTAAATTTATAGTTTTACGGAACATTGCTAGAGAGCCTTGTAGCTTGCAAAGTCACCCCTCCATCAAGTACAGCGAACAGCATAATCACTAAGAGCCGCCAGCATCTGCTGCCAGTTGCTCTTGTGAAGCTGGAGCCTTGCGTCCTGAGACACCTTCCTCCTCAGCAAGCAGTTACCATGTGCACACTTGCTTGGAAAGTGTCAAAAAGCTCTATTTCCTGCCTCCTTGGTGATGAAAGGTATAAGGGAATGTTCTCCACCTGCCTTATGTCTGTGATGTTACTGTTATTAACAAGGATGCATAGACGATAACTAACTCAGATCAGAAAATGCTCCCTAAGTGCAGGGAGTGAGCTGCGTGCTTCCCTGCTTTTTGTTTTGTTTTGTTTAACTTTACCTAAAGGCTGACCCTGTACACTATAGATGTTAAGCCCATCTTTCAAATGAAGAAACAAAAAATAAGGAACTTCCCTGTAGTGTCACATGCAGCCAGTCAGTAGCAGAGCTGGGATTTAAACCCAAGGTATTGCTCTAAAGCCTGGGCTTTGTCCCTTGGATCATATCTGTATAGACTGACTCCTCGCTGTCCCCTCCCTGCTGTCTCTGTAATTGTCATCTTTGTGAATAGTAGCCCCTCAGCCTGTACTGGAATCTTTTGCTCAAGAATGCTGAGATTTCCAGGGAGCACTTGTGTTCTTTCCTTCTAGCATATTTGCATGCTATGCTGGGCTCCTTGGAAAGGCTTGTGCTGCTGTATTAAAGTCCATAGTATACTATGGGTGAGAAGTAGGGCAGTGTGGGGAGGTGAAGGGTCATTAGACTGAGGTCCCCTGGCTGCTGCCCTGACCAGGGTTAAAGGTATCCACCTGTTCCAAGCCACATCTAAGGCCTTATCCTGAGCTACCCACATATATGGCCAGGATCTGTACCTTAGCTCTAGGTGGCTCTGTTCCCTCCATCATATTGAATTTCTCTTGAGCAAATGCAGTGACCATGCCTCCAGACCTCCTGTCTTAGATCCATTCAGAAGGATCCTTCAGAACTGTACTTGGATTATGCCCCATCCAGGCATCAGTGTAGTTTCCAAGATGCTATTTGGAGGAGCCTTGCTTCATTCTCTATTGCTCTAGGCTTCCCACCCAGTGTATCCTGTGACATAGAAGTTCCTTGACTCTACTTTGAACCCCCACCCCATCCTTTGACCAGCATTCCTTTGTCATCCCTATCATCTGTCCTTGATTCCCCAGTTACTACATAGAACCTGAACGGCAAGGGACCATGTTCCTCTTGCCATTCTCCTGGTACAGTAAGTCATAACCAGTACTTGGAACATGTTTGTTAACTAGAAGAGTGATGGTGTTTATCCTCATTTGGTTGCTATGGCAGCAGATGCCCTTAGAAGTCCCAAGGTCATATAGCTACCTTCCTGATCCTGTCCTAGAGCTCCCTCTCCTAGCAGCCAGGACAAGCTGTCCTATCTCAGACCTACCCCCTTAAGTTGTGACTGCTAAACTCCATGTCCCAGGGAGGCCTGTCGACCATACCTCAGGCACTTCACCTTCTCTGTGGTAAGGCTAACACATTGTTCAGATTTTATTGCCTGTAAATTCCTTCTATGCTGATAAATGTGGAATTGGATTGAAACTGAATGCAGGATATTGCCTAGTATCTATCAAGAGTGTAATCGTAAACATTTAGTGTTTGTTTGTTTGTTTGGAAGTTTTTTTTTTCTTCTTCCCCACAGTATCAGTTTTCTTATTGAATTTGGGAAGCAATAGCAATTGATTAAGTTGCAGTGGAGCTTGCCCTAAAAGGAAATGATTGATAATCCATTTAGGTCTGGCTTGCTTGCTTTTCCCTCCCTGATTTCCTTGGCCACTTTTTCAATTACCAACTGTATTTAGCTTGGTTTGCTCGTCGTAACTCATTTCCCCTTCCTCCAGGATCTGCAGGGAAGTTGTAATGTAATGTTGGAGTAGTGACATCTAATTATTCCCTGAGACATCTGTTAGAAATGCAAGAATACATCTTCCTTGAGGTGGACAGACTAGGCACGTGGATCTGTGAAGCAGAACACATGGGCACTGATATCAGTCTTGCTGGTGGGAGGGAGTTCAGAGCATCATGTAGTATCAGCAGGCCTCCTGGTCACTGGACTCAAGACCCCATGTGGTCCACATGGGGTAAAGGTCATGTAATTAATTTTCCTAGAGGACCCACTTGGCTCATTGGCCTGTTGCTGCTTCACTTTGAGAGACAAGCTATGTGGAGGCATGTGGTATGTGACACTCATGAATAGATTCACATCTTGCTCTTCAGAGCTGCATTTTTCTTTCTTCTGCTCATATCTTGAAGGTGATTTACCATCCACTAGGTTCTTTCACCTGTCGAGTTTTTCTAACTTTGATCTTCCCAGCAAGAGAAAAAGTAGCTCCTAAATTTACTCTCCCCAGTGAATATATGTATACTGTAGGTCCTCTTTCTGTGTTTGGGAATGTACATTGCTATGACCACCTTTAAGACTGAGTGTATGGCATGTGTAAGTTCCCTGTTTCATAGGTGAACAGATGAGAGCTTGAAATGTCCAAGTTTGGAGCCCTCAAGGGGACTATTGAAGATGTCCAATAGTAGCATCCTTCACTGCTGCCTAAGGAATGAAGAAATAGACAAATAGGCAGGGGAGTGGCAGATGGCACATCCAGACATCACCTTACCGGGAAGTATTAAGATGAGGTTATGAAGTTTCAGGGTGCTGAGGACACTTCTTGTCTGGGCAGGCAAAGTTGCTCAGACCCCATGAAGGAAATGGGGCTGGACAGCTTGCACTTTCTCAGGGGGCTCCAGAGATGGAGTAAGGACCGCTGCCATGTGTATTCTTCCCATGTTCCCATGTATTAACTCATACTTCCTTTCTGGACACCAGAAAGATTCCAAAGAAAAAGGAGACTTTTTTAAGGCCTCAGGGGGAGGAGGATAAACCTCTCCCCCCTCCCAGTACCTGGCTAATGATTATTGTGTTTAGAATGATGTGAGTAATGCCAGCACCCCTCTGCTTCCCCATGGATTCCAGGTCAGATTTACCAAAGAATCTTGCCTAGAAGGGTGTAAGACTAAGGCTCACTGGGTCCCCCAAAGCCCTGGGCTAGGGGTGCTAACCCTGCCCCTACCCCTGCCCCCTGGGGACCAGAGGTTCCCCAGGGGGTGGCTCAAACTGCCATGAGGGAGAAGCAGCCCTGATTTGGGTCTGAGTTAATGAGTTGCAAGAGCAGCAGTTGGGTGCTGAAGATTTCGTCTTAACGGTTCAGGTCCATAGTCAAAGGTAGCTAAGTCAGCAGATTGTAAGCATTCCAGGAGCCTACACCCTGGGTACCCTCTTATTTTGCTTACTTCTTGGTCTTGGTGTTATATTTTATCAAGAAGGATGAGCAGGAGGAGGCATATTTTTCCTTATACCTTGCTCTTGTTTTCCTAGAGTGCTATAGATGGAGCTTGCTTGCTGCTGGCATGAGGAGCTGACAAAATATTTAAATAAAGGCTCTAGGGGAAGGACATGCTTAGATTACCAAGAAAAACCCCTCACTGTCACAGTCATGGCCAGCATATTTGGTGCCTCTGTAATTACATCTAGTCAGCATCTGCCATTGTAGTAGTCACCACATAGTCTGAAAATGGCCCAAGAACAATCTTTCTAAAAAGAAAAAAAGCAATTAACTATGGATTGGGAGCTATAAATAGTGTCTTGGCCACAAATAACAAAGGTGGATAGCTCCCTGTGTCTTGGAGTGGGTGAGCTGGAGCGGAAGTGTCTGAGACTTCTCCAAAGGCATTAACTTCCTAGAACCTCTTAACACCCAGGTGAGATCCAGCCTGTTGTAGTGCAGGCCCTTGCTGGCTTGGACTATGTCTCATTGTCTGTTTTTGGAGATACCTTTCCTGGCAGCATAACAAAAGACATAGGCCCACTCTAATTCCCTTGCCCATCCTAGAACCTTTTCTCCTTCTGTCTATCCTAAAAAAGCAGTTGTACTGCTGCTAACAGAGCCCCTTGATACTGCCATTTCTTAGTGGTGATTCTAATTACAGAACCTTCCAGTGCTTCTTGGTTTACCGCTCATGGTCAAAACTCTTAAGGTCATTCGGTGCTGGTGGCTCACACCTGTAACCCTAACTATTCAGGAGGCAGAGTTCTGAGGATTATGGTTCAAAGCCAGCCTGGGCAGGAAAGCGTGTGAGACTCTTATTTCTAATTAACCACAAGAAAATTGGAAGTGGTGCTATAGTTCAAAGTAATAAAGCAATAGCTTTGAGCAAAAGAGCTCAGGGACAATGCTCAGGCCCTGAGTTCAAGCCCCATGGTAGACAAAAATAAAACCTCAGAGATTCTTTGGGAACATTTAAATTCCTACTCTCTTAAATTCAAAACAAGAGGGACATTACTAGCTCCCCACTAGCAGCAAGTGGTCATCAACAGAAGTATAGAATGGTCTGTTATCTGCTCTGCCCATCTGAGGGCAAGTTCACAGACTCATGTAACCACAGCATTTGGAATTGGCATTAAAAAAAAGAAAGAAAGAAAATGTTAAGGAAATGAGAAGGTCCATGGTGAAAAGATAGATGTCTTCTTTCTTTCAACCCATCCTTTCCTTCCTTGTTGATAAGGTGGCCTTATTCAGACTGCCTACACTCCCTTGCCCCTCCAGCTTCTAATCTGGTACTAGCAGGACAGGGCTGGCATTGGTGGAAATAAAAGGCACTTGGGTAGCAGTGTGGTCTGGCTCCTGTATGCCAGGACTTACCTCAGTCCTGCTTACAGTCATGTGGTCTTCATAGTGAACATACAAACCTCTGAGAGCTACTGACAGCAGGTGCCAAGGTGAAGGAAGCTGGAGGGACTGGTGACAGCCTGCAGCCCAAAGGGGGTCTTCACCCCTGGCTTTGCCTGCTTCTGCCCAGAGTCCACTGGTGTCTACCTTGCATCCAGTGTAGCCGATGTCTGAGGAGAGTGGCCAGTGTGGCCCAGAAGTCAGCATCCTTATAGGCTGCCCCATGCCCTCCACAGGTTGGGATCATGAAAAAGGGATAGGGCTTAGGCTCCAGCTGGGGCCAATTTGCAGTGGAAACTTCATAACTTGGATTGGTTGGCGGCATTATAAGATCAGTTCTTCAGCACAATTCTGTGGTTCTCTGAGGGCCCTAGACATCTGGATTTGAGCTCTGAGTGCCCTGTGTTAACAAGTTTTAAAGTAGAAGCCCATGTGGTTATGGAGGGCTCGTGATGGGACTGTTCTGTAAGAATCTGGGCCAAGAGGCAAGCCAGTTTTGCTCCAGTAGAAATGAGTTAGGAGGACAGCGAGCCTACCACCCTTCCTGGCTAGGTGGTAGCCCCTGCCCTGTGAGTCTATGAGGACCCCCTCCTCCCAGCTGATGAACTGAAAATAAATGGCTCTAAGGTAACCTGGGAGCCTTGATCTCTCAATGTAAATCCTCCACTCACTGCTAATCTTCACAGCTAGAGAGTCAAGTATGGAAGCCTCTAGTTCTTCTACTGCACTTGGGCAATGGAGTCTGAGATAGGGAGATGCCAGGGTGACAGACCTGGCTTCTGCAGAAGTTGGGGGGGAGGCACTCTGTCATTGCCTCTGCCTGGAAGGCAAGTATATCACGTGAATGCTGCTTTGCCATCTGGGAAGCCCCTGGCCCCAGCCAGTCCCAGTAGCACAGAAGCCCTTGCTCTCGTATAACCACTGGGCTCTCCCTCCACCACAGGGACTGTGAATGGCCCCTGTGGGCCAGAGGCTCTCCCAACTTCCCTTGCCCTTGATGTTGGATCGGGCCTGTTGGCCTCAATGCTGCTTCCTGGTTTCTGGGCCCTCTCCCTGTTCTTGAGATGTGGACTGAAAGTCTTAAGGCAGGAACATCAAGAGGAGGGCAGAGAGTAAGAAATCCACAGCTTGGCACCACAAAAAATGGTTGTGTGTCACTGAGAACAATCTTCACTGCCCCTCCAAGATAGCACCCCTTTATCCAGAGAGGAGTCTGTCTGTGTGTCTAATCAGAAATTGGAAAGACTAGGAAGGGCTCTCCTTAAGGCCATGGTTAATGGCAGGCGGTGAGCTCATTTAAATATCTAGAAATACATATTCCAAAGAGTTCTGTTTCATTCATCATTTGGATTTACAGCTTTGGAAGTCAAGAGGCCTGGGTTCAAATCTTAGTTCTTTCTATTTGTTATATGTGTAAACTATTTAACTTCTGTCTGTAAAACGGGGACCAGAATTCATCTAATATATATGGTAACTGCTGTTGATTAAACGAGAGAGCATATAAAAAGAACATGATGGACAGGTGGTTGACACCTAGCGATTCATATATCTGCCCACCCAGTAAGCAATGGTAGGGTCCCTATTGTGTATACCAAGACGTTTAAGAGTGGTTCCTGGCCTGCAAGCTTGTATGTCTGTGTTTAAACACAGAAGGAGCATTCTCGCTGCAGGCCTTATTTGCCAGCCTCAAGTCAGCCCCTATCCTGAACACTGGCCTAGGTGTTGTCCAGGCTTGGCTTGTGGCCTAGAACTCCGGGATTTGGCTTTTCTAGGAAACTGGGTGTTCAGAGAGCTCGTGACGCAGCCCTTCTTAGAGCTAGGCTGTCATGGAGGAGGCTTTCCCTAGAACACTCCCACTGCTGCCAGAGTTGCTCAGCTTCCAGGAGGGTGGAGGAGAGCCATCTTTCAAAACTCTTACATTAGGGGGAAATACTCTGCTCTTTTTTCCACCACTGTCAAAAAATGTAATCACTTCTAACACAGCAGACTGGCGGCTATCAGGTCAAATCCTCAGGGCCTTCATAATGGATAGATAAGCTTTGTTTTGTGAACTGCATGTAGACTGCAAAACTGTTTTCATGCCAGTGGCTACAGCTTTCTAGACTTGTTCTCTTGACTTAATTGTTCTTCCTGTTGGTTTCATAGCAGATTCAAGTTCCCCTCAAGCCCTACACCTTGGGGAACATGTCTCTCAGTCAGGCTTCCCCCAGGCACCTCTGAGGTAGGGGACCCCTTTTATAGATAGAAAGAGTTGAATAACCAGGAAATGGAAATGAGGTTTTTTTTCCTCTTTGTTGCAGATTTTTTTCTTTTTCTTTCTTTTTCTTTGTGTGTCTATCTGTCTTTGGGAAGGTAATGGGGGGGGTAACAAATGCAGCAATGGTACTCCCTCGAGATCACAGGCAGGCCAAGACAGAGCTGGGCTGGGAAGTGAGCTCAGGGCTCAGCTCAGAACCCCAAAGCTTATTTGTCTAAAAAGCAATGTACTCTTGATCTGTACCTAACCTTTACTTTATATTACTGTAACTGTTCCACACATCACCTTTATAATAACAATAAAAATTTAAAAACAAAAAGAGTTGAGCAGATAGAGAAGACTCACTTGAGATCACAGGCAGGCCAACACAGAGCTGGGCTGGGAAGTGAGCTTAGGGCTCAGCTCAGAACCCCAAAGTTTATTTCCCTCTGCTGTCCGACCTCATGTGTGGAAAGGCAAAACTTGACCAATGTCACATCATTTCCAGACCTTCCTGATACAGCCTGTAGCCTTTCAGAATTTAACACATTAATAATGGTTGCATGTTAAGTCTTTCCCCTTTCTCTGTCTCTCCCCAGCCCACTCTCATCTGTCTGTCTGTCTGTCTGTCTGTCTGTCTCTCTCTCTCTCTCTCACATACACACACACACACACACACACACACACACACGCCTTTGTGTACAGATGGATACCGTCCACAGATACAGATTCTGTGCCCCCCACCCTTCCTCCTCGGTCCCCAGGCCTGGTGCCTTCCCCAAGGATGCTGTGGTTAAGGCGTTAGAAAAGATCTCATTGTCTAGCCTGTAACACGCTCCAGTGAACAGCCCACCTGAGCCAGAACAGGGCTGGTGCCTCCTCTGATGCGTGTCACATTTCCCCAGCACAGCTGATGAATAGGGTGTCCTTTCCGACCAGCCCCTGTGCATGTGTCTCACTGTACAGCTATACTGTTATTTGGAGACACAAAGGCCCCCTTGGCCCCAGCTGCCCAGCCTCTTCACCTTTGTTCATGGATCTCTTGCTGAAGCAGGGGACAGATGGCTGAGTTTGAGGACAAGAGTAATTAAGAACTGCCCAGGAGCTAACGTTTATGGACATTGGCCTGGGATGGCCCAGATAGTTGCCCTGTGACCAGGAATCATGTGACTCCTACCACGAATTGTCCCTGGTGATGATCTTGGCTTGCATCCTTTGCCCCTGGCAGCCCTTGGATGCTTTTCTCTTTCCTGGAGAGCATCTGGTTGTGTGGGCCTTCTACTTAGGGGGAAATCAGGGGATTCTGGGCCTCAACCAGGTCCAAATGAGATGGCACAGGAGGTTGGGGTTATATACTGAGGCAGAAGTCTGAGGTTAGAACCTCTTAGGACAGTTTACTCACCTCACGGGTCCTTCTCAAGAGTCTGTGCTGCAGTCCCAGGGAGTCTAGTCCTGGGAGGTGGTACCGATAGCAAGGTGTTCTGCCCTAATGTGAGACCACATAGCAGATTTATGGAGCTGTAGACTTACTTTGAGAATGGGAGCCTCATAGGTATATAACTAGTACTAAGTTCACTCCTGATGCAAGTACATAATGGACCCCAAGTAGTCACTCAGTATCACCACGTAGGCATGAAGCATTTTATCCCTTGAACAGACACTTCTTGGTATCAGTCATCATGTCTTGGGTTGGGTTACCTTTCCATGTGTATTGTGTATTGATATCATTAGTAATATTGCTCGTGGAGTGACTCTCAGTGCCAGATGCTGTTGAGAAGTGCCTTACACACATTGCCTTCGTTAATCCTCAGGAATTAAGACAGAGGAGGATGCTGGGACTCCTATCGTGGAAGGGAGGGGGGTTACTTGCCAATGACAACAGAGTGCATTTGCTGTGGCCTCCCTCCCAGCCAGTCTGCACCTCCCCTCTCCCTCTCTTTCTCTCTGTCCTGTTCTCTGTCTTAAGAGTTTCAGTATGGTCCACAGTACCTGGGTAGTACTGATGCTCCAGAGGAGAGGATTGTGATGGGTCTTCCATTTTCAGTAGGATAAACACAACATTTGAGGCTTATCAGTTCCACTCCTTGGTCCTTGTGCCACTGTGCCTCATGCTCCTGTGGCCTTCTTAGCTATGTACTGCCCCTTCTGCACCTAGTCTGAGCTTGTCTGCCTCCATTCTGGTGGAAGGACTGACAGATGGTGTCTGCCTAGAACCCTTCCTGCATTCTTGAGCAGTCAGCCTTAATTTGGTCCCAACCTCACAGATTGTCAGGTTTGTGTTGGAGCTATTTGCTTATCCTTGCCTGCTTAGGACAGCAACTCTCTGAAGACAGGGATGTATTTAATTGTATACCCCCAGGACTAGCACAGCAGACAGTTCCTGAGTGTGTGTTGGTGTGAGTAGCTTTGTGGAACAGCCAATGCTGTATCTGCCTAGGCCTCAAAAGCAGGGGAGGAGATGGCATTTCAAGCAGATGTCCCCTCTTGCTATTCTCCTCTTTTCCCAGACTCCCTGGGTTTGGTGAAAATTGGCTGTAGTCATGAGATACCCCTGTTGCCTCCTAAATAACATCTGTTTACTTTCCCAGGGAGAGTAGCAATTTACGATGAGCGAATAGAAGCAAAAGCCCCTTCCTTCTTTTGGCTGCCTGTGTGTTGCTGGGGCACGTGGGCAGATCCCCAAAGACATCCTCACAGACTAGACAACTCAGGTTCTGTGGAGATGTGACATCAACAGAGAGGGTTCAAGGTAGAGCGGCCTTTTGGGTTTTCTTTGTTTTTGTTTTTGTTTTTTTTTGTGCGGTCGTGGGGCCTGAACTCTGGGCCTGGGCGCTGTCCCTCAGCTCTTCAGCTCAAGGCTAGTGCTCTACCACTTGAGCCACAGCGCCACTTCCGGCATTTTTCTTTTTGCTTATGTGGTGCTGAGGAATCGAACCCAGGGCCTCAGGCATGCAAGGCAAGCGCTCGACCACTGAGCCACCTTCCCAGCCCCTGGGTTTTCTTTGGTTTCAAGAAGTTGAGAAGTATCATGGAAAACCTTGAGACCCGGAGCTTGGGTACCGCTCAGCCCTTGACGGATGAGCTAGTTCTCAAGGAGCAAGACCCATCTTAGAAGTGGAAACAAACATAGCAGAGTAATACATACTTGAGGCTTCGTGTAAGTTAATTCCTTCTGGCTCAGCCCCAGATATCTTGATTAAATGGCCTGTGAAGTGCTAAGATAGCTTGATAATATACGTTTTACATTTGATTATATAATCAATTATATTTCTCCTAATAAAACTTAAAGGCTGGACCACATATCAAAAGAAGGTAGTCGGGTGCTGGTAGCTCACCTCTGTAATCTACCTAACAAGGAGACTGAGATCTGAGGATCACAATTCAAAGCCAGCCAGGGTAGTAAAGTTTATGAGATTCTTATTTCCAGTTAACCAGCAAAAAGCCAGAAGTGAAGCTATGGCTCAAGTGATAGAGCATTGGCTTTAGGTGAAAAAAGCCAAGTGGGAGAGTATAAGGCTCTGAGTTCAAGCTCTAATACTAGGATGAAGAAAAGAAAGAAAGAAAGAGAGTTCAAGCCCTAAATCTAGGATGAAAAAAGAAAGAAAGGTTTCCAGATGGGTTTGAGGAAGCCCTTAATACCCTGTTGGGTGTCAGTTCTGACAGGCACAATTTTGGGACGTCTGCTGTGTTTACCTGTGCCAAAGCCCAAGCCACAGTAGCTTTCCCACACCTGTTTGCACAGCACAGGCACATACTGCCACATCATTTCAGGGTGCAGATTACAGCACAGCATTGTTCTCTGAAACAAAAATCGTTTTATTTACTCCATCACTGAGAGAATGAGGATTCTGCTCATCTCATGAATCTCGGGGCATAAGTGAGAAGAGAACTCAGCAGAGCCTGGCTTGCCGTGAGGCTGCCACCAATCCAGTCAGGGCCACCAGTTGGTTTATGGAACAATAAAAGGAAAAGTGTTCGGAGGCCCACCGAGGGTCTCGTATAGCCAATTAGGAGAGTCGCCGTGTGGCTTTCTGCGCCTGCCTCTGCAGCAGCCGCACCCGCTGGGGAGGTGACAGGGTTTAATAGAAAGGGCATGCTCAGACCCATTCTTCCAGGGCGCATAGAATGGGACCCACAGTGGCTTCCGATCGATACCCTAGAGGGCAACGTTTCTCCAAGGACATTCGGCATGTGGCAGGGTGTGTGGGAAGTTTGAGGACTAAATGCTTCTCCTTATTAAGGGATAGATGGACCGAAGGGTCTGTTCCAAACCACTCTGTCCTGCAGACAAGCTGCTGCAGCCTTTTTCATTTCTGTTTAAAACATTGCTATCAGCCAGTTGGAATATAAGCCCGGAGTATCGCAGGGAGTAATCTAATTAGTATGAAGTCAATTCAGTCGCTCCTTTTGTATCTCGTGATTAAATAAGTGGGGAAAATGGCTTGAAAATTAGGTGCTAGAACGACCCAATTACATTTCTGTAGCTTTTTGTATTCAATTTCATAAACAATTTTGCTCTTCGCTGGTTAATCAGTGAATGCCTTTTTCCAGTTTGAAAAGCACTTTTGAAATTATAATGCAATTAAATTGTGTGTGGATGTTCTGGCATAGCGAGTGCGAAAGCCGGGGGCTTGGCAGGCCGCCATGTTGTACCTTGACTGTAATGAGTCCCCAGGCTGGCAGCTTGCGAGTGTCATTCATAATATTGTCCATGCTGGGTTACTGTAAAGTACAGCTGCCTTAACCGGCAGTTAACCAGCGACCGCCAGTCCTCTCTCCAGAACAGGGTGGGTTGCCTTGTATAATGGGGTTCATGTCCCAGAGGTGCCAGAATGGCAGGGCTTCTCTCAAGACTTGCTGAGCTGTTGGGTGTCCTTCGGATCGATGAAGTCATTGTCTTGGAGGTGATCTGCTTACTTATCCCCAGGAAAGGATGGAATGTATTTGTCCTGCTGCTGCTGCTTGGCCTCACAGTCTGAAACTGTCTTGTTTCAACACATTATGGGAAGGGAATAAAAGTAGTCTTGGACACCTTGCTGAATACCCAACATTACAATAAATACCTTTCTGGGACCTTTACTATAACCCTGTGAGGGTTATACAGAAGAAGTTAGACACAAGACTCCGGAGCTTCCATAAGTGGTGCCTCTGAAACCTATACTCTCGAGCACTTCTGCACCTGTTAGATTAACTGGGCTAAAAGTTAGTGGGTCCCTGGAAGTCCACAGAGCAAAATTCTATGTGGAAAATGAAATATGCTTTAGATAATTGCCCCCCAAATTGTTTGTTCACCGCATTTTTACTCCCGTAGATATTTGAGTATGAGTTGATGATGGTCTGTAATGTAGTACAGGATACAAAACATTGACCCAATGTTGAGATAAAGCGAACTCCAGGGGAGACATTGGTCATGGCATAAGCCAATGGTAAGTCTCTTTCCCAGTTCCCAGATTCTTCCCTAGTTGGTATCAAAGTTGTCCTTTGCCTTTAGTGACTCAGGATATAAAGCCTGTGTAGGAGGCAAGGCTGGAAAGAACCTCACACCAGCAGATCCTTGGACCATACTGATTCTAGAGCTTTCTTAGTGGCTTTTAATGGCTCAGCTCCTTACTGGTAACACCTAGCTCCAGCCTCCAATCTCCCTTCTTCCCTGTTGACTTTTTTCCCTGATAGTCTTCAAACTAAATCCAGTTTACTGGAAATGAGTGTTATTAAATTCCTAGAGGGCCTTTTCAGCACATTCCTTCATGTTAAACTTGACATAGAATCACAACCAAAGGGGAAGTACTCGTAGCTGGGTTATTGTAGAGCCTGCTGAGTGGGAATGACAAGCTTTACACCCAGGCGCACCTCTGGGAGGCAGGAAAGCTGTGATGGTGTTTATTGGTGAGAGAAAAGGTCGAGAGGTAGAAATGAGCACACCTGGGCCTGGGCTGGCAAGGGGGCAGGGCGGGGAGGGAGGGAGAGAGGCAGACAAATGGAGGGTAAAATTTCCAGAGCTACCTTAGGCTCTGGTTCATGTTGCAGCCCTTTTTTTTTGGCTATGAGCCTGGGAGATCTTGGGTCAGGTGCAGCATCTGTTTGGCAGTAAAGCTGTGCAGAGCTAAGATGGGAAGGTGAATGGGGTGGGACAGTGGATTAGAGAGAGGAGGGAAGATAGGGCTCCTGGGACTAAGCTTGGATTTAACTGGGAAGCATGTTAGTAACTACTAGCATGTGCTTCTAATCATTGACTTGCCAGATGTTCCCCGAGTGGGAAATGGAGGGGCCTTGCATGATAGTTCCCTGTTGGGGGAGCAAGTAGCTTAGAGTTGGAAGTAGGCTACAGTTTGCTTGCCAGGTGTTTGCTCCTTTCTAGAGCATCTGGAGGGAGGAGAGTAAAAAGGCATCTCTGACCCAGTCTGCGTCTTGGGCAGCTGTCTTGCTAGTGGATCTTCTGAAAGTTAGATGTCTGTTTTACAAAGAAAGGAGACATGAGAAACCTCTGTATTGATTCCTTCCTTTGAAGGAACTAACCCACCTCAAAATTTGAAAACCTTGCATGCCTAGACATCAAGATCCCTATTTCTGGGTAGGTGCAGGTTTCTGAAGATGCTCAGAGGCAAGAGGTATTATAGATAGGTTGATGCAGAATTGGTCCCTGACCCAATTTCCAGTCCAAAATAAAAAGATTAAGCCAGTTACGGGTGGCTCATGCCTGATAACCTAGCATCTCAGAAGGCTGAGATCTGAAGATCTTGGTTTGAAGCCAGTGCAGATACAATCTTCAGTTACCAAGTAAAAAATGGTAGAGCACCAGCCTTGAGCAGAAAAGCTGAGTTCAAACACCTCAGTACCAGCACCAAACATTTAATTAATAAAAAGATTCAAAACACCTTTAAGGCAGTGACTATTCTAAACCATTAAAGTTTTGGGAAATGATCTCACAAGGAAACAATGGAGCCTGAATGAATTGAAACAGAACTTGTCTTGCCACACAGACCTTCATTCTGGATAAATGGAACCAGAGTGACCTTCCCAACAAAAATGACCAGATTTCCAGTTGGAAAAGAATTCTGGGGTGTGGGACAGGGCCCAGGGATAATAGAACAAGAGGTATTCCTGGGCCTCAAGTGTCTCTGCCATTACCCAAGCTGTCTGGCCATCCTAGAGGAGCCAGGTAGAGAAAAGCTGCTTGACAAACAGGCCTTGAGAGCTAGAAACAGACCTTCAGTCTGCATATGAGCCACATGTGACACACGCTCAGGAAAACACTTACAAAAGCAAGCTGAACGGAAATTACAGGATGTTCATATGATGGATTATTACACATCCATTAAAATGATGTTTACAGAGAGTTTTTAAATGACATGTGAAATGCTGATGACATAATATTTCATGAAGAAAGCTATAAAATTTATACACCCTGTGAATCGCATTAGAATTAGAATCACCTGGGGAGCTGTTAAAGAATACCAATTCCCAGGCCCTGCCTCATGGCCAGTCAGTGAGTCTCTGAGGGAGGCCTGAGCATCCCTAGTGACTTTGAGCAGCATGAGGTCATTATAAGGAACAATACATTTATGAACTATAAATTAATTGACCAGGGTCTTTATATAACTAAAAACTGATACTGAGTAATCAGGGCAGGCATGATAGTAATCACCATGAATACCGTAGCACCTAGCACAGAGGCTGCCCTGGGCTTTTCAAGGGATGTGTGCATATGGGACCTAGAGTATGTATGGTGGAAGGAGGTGGAATTCCTGTCTCTGCTCTGTCCCAGATTACCACATTCCTCTGGGATTCTTGGGCCTAACTGCTGGGCATGTCTGTGCTTTGATGAGAATGACAGTGCTGAGAAATGTGCACAGGAGAGAAATTCTCCAAGCTGCTCTCAGGGGCTTCTCTGGTGGAGTAGTTCAAGGATGGGTCTGCACCTCAGTCATTTGTGAGTTTTCTAGGTTCTTGCAGGAAGCCGTGGAAACAGCAGAATATGCTGGAGACTCAAGCAAGCTCTTTCCCTTACTTTATTTTTGTTTTTGTTGTAAAGGTGATGTACAGAGGGGTTACTGTTACATAAGTCAGGTAATGAGTACACTTTTTGTGTGTGTGTGTGTGTGTGTGTGTGTGTGTGGTCCTGGGGCTTAAACTCTGGGCCTAGGTGCTCTCCCTGAGCTCTTTAGTTCAAGGTGAGTACTCTACCACTTGAGCCACAGCACTACTTCCAGTTTTCTGGTGGTTAATTGGAGATAAGTATCTCATAGACATCTCTGCCCAGGCTGGCTTTGAACCAAGATCCTCAGATCCTCAGCCTCCTGAGTAGCTAGGATTACAGGCGTGAGCCACTGGCACCGTTCTACTTCTTTTTGAACATTGTCACCCCCTCCCTCATTTTCCCGGAGATTTTTCCCTCCTGATTCTTTATTTCTTGTGTCCAGTTTGTCATTAGGTGATTTATTTTGGGATATTCAATGAAGAGGCCATGATGCCTACTTAATATATTATTTATCAAGAAAACAACCAGAAGCAGCCTATTTAAGACAAAGTAGGAATCTAGCATTGCCCACCCCATTGCCTTGGCTCCTATGGTGTCACCAGAATCAACAGCATGAGATATGTACTATCCATTCTGAAAGAAGCAGTCCTTTGGCTTTGGGGTGAGCAACACTTCAGAGCAGCTCCTGCTGGACCCTCCCTCACTGAATGGGGATTCCTAACGAGCTGAGCTTTTGCCGGTCCAGATACCATTTTGGCTTTGAGCACTGAAGAACCTGAAGCAAGGAGCACACCTCTAATCTTCCACCACCAGTCTCCATGGAAGAGAGGGTAGATGCCTTGCAGAGACAGAATCCATCCACAACTAGCTTCTGCTGCTTGCTAAATCTCCCCTCACATTCCAGGCAGATGGCCTGACCTAGGGACCCAAGACCATGGGAGAAAATGAAAGCAAGGCTTCTGCACTAAGGGAGTGTGATATATCACACACACACACACACACACACACACACACACACACACACACACACACACACAACACAACACACACACGGAAGCTGCTTCTATGGCCAGCACAGGCCTAGTGGTGTCATACCTACCTACCTCTACCTCCAGATCACTGTCAAGGCAATTCATGGCAATTCATGGTAAAGTCAAGGGGCTCCTGCTCCATGCAATTGTTTCTTCTTGGTTTTACATGGGGTTAATAATCCCTCTGAGAGCCTCATTGGATGATTGTGGTGCTACCATGGGACACCCCATAGGAATGGTTTTGTAAAGACAGTGGTAAAATAGTAACAGTAATTATAATAATGCACATCAAAAGCAAATGCAAGCACTCATCTGTTCTTGTTCTCTCTGTGTCCAGCTGAGTAGATGAGCAGTTTATACCACATAGGAAAATGTATACTTTCTGTAAAGGGCTGTACATTTCTAGCCCCGAAATCAGGGGAGTAGATTGATGGATAGACAGGTAAGAACAGGTAAGACCCTAGAAAGGTATATGCCACAGAAACCAGTCCTTAGGCCAAAGATTGCTGGGAAGTGGTGAAGGATTTGGCACCACCTTGGAGGAATGTTGCAGGTTTGGATAAGGAGTCAGAAGTTTAATCAGCAAAGCTATTTAGTCTTTAAGTCTAACTGTGAGAATTATTTCTGAGCTTCATCCTATTCTGGAAACAGTAAGTTTGCTAAGCAAGATGGTATTTGACACCAGCTGCCTAGGAAAGAGTGAGGGCTTGCCCACAGAGGCCTCCAGGATGAGAGGGATTTGCAGAGCCCAGAGCCCAGGCATTTTTGCAGGACTTGGTCTCAGACTCTAGCTTCTGAAGAGTTACTTTAAAAAAGACTCATCTGTTTATCCTTTTCCTTAAGGAAATCTATCTGTACTTGCTTATTTCCATTCATGCTGTCATGCTGAGGCCTGGTTTATTCAACCTCTACTACTTCCCAGCACATAAGCAGGTACTAAGCCGTATTGACTAAATCAAAGGAGGCTAACACTTTGGAGGGAATGTGGTGCCTCATCCTTGCCCCAGAATGGGCATGTCTGCCCTGGGTCCTGCTACCCTCTAGCTTGGCAAAGGGCTGAGCTTGCTTGGTGGATCTGTGCGTGTCAGCATGGCACCACCATTTGGATAGCACCTGCTTTCCCTGCCATCCTTTTGTAAACTTTATTTTTAACTGAAGTGAGCAGAGAACTGGCTGCCGTGGCTGTAGTTTATGGGAATCAGGTACCCAGCACAGTGGTAAGAGAAACATCTTCACTGTGATTCTCATCAAAGCACAGGCATGCCCAGCAGTGAGGCCCTAGAATCCCAGAGGAGTGTTGTGATCAGGGACAGAGCAGAGACAGGAATTCCATCTCCTCCCACCATACATACTCTAGGTCCCACATGCACACAATCCAACGAAAAGCCCAGGGCTTTATGCTGGGTGCCACTGTATTCATGGTGATTGCCATCATGCCTGCCCTGATTACTCAGCATCAATTGCTAGTTATATAAAGACCCTGGTCTAATTTATAGTTCATAAATGTATTGTTCCTTATAATGACCTCATGAAGCAGTAATAATGCTATTATACTAGCATACAGTAATTACATTGCTAGGCAGCAAGTTCTGGTTATTGATCCCTTCTGTTGTGTCATGCTCTGTGTAAACTGCTCTACTACCTTGTCTTGCTAATAAGACAGTAGAGCCAGGAGTGGGGCATGCACCTTCCATTGTAGCACTTGAGGGCTCAGGCAGTAGAATCACAGGTTCCTAGTTATATAGCATAACCCTACTTCAAAATAACAAAAACAAAAGGGCAAATAGAATATTTCTGGGGTTCAACCTTTTCATATTTATTCATTTGGCCAGGTTTTATTGAAGTTGTAGGTACAGACGATTCTGCTGTAAACTATGCAGACTGAAATATACACCATGGATGTGCAAACAGAGCCTGTTGAAGTCCTGTGAGATGCCTGAGGGTAATTCAGCCCTGGAGAGTGGAGCTAAGGATCAATGCTCCCTTGCCCCGACCCAATGAGCATCCTGGTCCCCACACATGTCCTTGGGAATAGCCAGTCAGTCATTTGGCTGCAATTGTATGGCATTTTATCCTGAGCTGTGTTGTGCTAAGCCTTCTGCTTATTCTGGTTGCCCTTCCAAGGACTCATGGAAAAGAAAACCTAGGGCTTTAGGGAAGACAGACCTGGGCTTCCATCCCAGCTCAGCCACTTGCTGATGGAGAGAGGCCATGGGCAAGTGAACTCACTTTGCCTTGTTTGTCAAAATGAGATCACATCACCTACCTGGGGGCAAGCTGGAAGGATTAGAGCTCGTAGAGAGTGATGATAGTGATGATGGCTCCATGGAAGAAAACTACATGGGAAAAGAAAGTGGCTCATTATGGAGGAAGACAGTCCTGAGTAGCTTTGGCTCTGCCTCAGTGAGCCACAGTTTTAGCAATGAATTCCAGCCTCATCCCACCTGTACCTCCCCTAGCCCCAGTACTCACCCTTCCATCTCAGCCCCAGCAGTACTGCTGGTACTCTAGGGAACACACATGGCCAAGGCGTTACTTCAAGGCTGGGTTTCCCCAGCCTTGGCTGAAGCCTTTATCACTGCCAGCTTTCTTTCCCATCACTGTTTGGTTATGGTCCTTTACAAGCCAATGAAATAAAATAAGCAGGTCCATTAGACCTTTTCATGGGCAAAAAACCAGGATAAATGAACCAGAACAGAGAGCCTTCCTGAGTCTGCCACACAGGTGCTTGGATGGGAACAGCTTCCATCAAGGTATGGCCTTTGGTCAATGGGCAGAGAGCCCAGCTATGGCCTGGTGCTAAGTCTTGGGCTAGGAGTACTGTTGTGGTTCTCTACTCCTATGGATGAGCTTCTAGAATCGTTGCTAGCCTCTCAAAAGGTGGTCATCCTGGAAAGAAAGGTTGGATATGTGCTTTGGGGCACACTATTCTGGGTGTATCAGTAGCAGAGGGCACTGGGCAGGGCTGGGTCCCTCTCTAAGCATGGGTACTGCCACCAAACTTCTGACATCCACCAAGTACAGCAGAGCTTCTGGTTTTTCAGTTCTGAGATAAAAAGAGAACAGCCAGATCTCCTAGATTTTAGAGACAGAAATGCTATAGTGTGTGTGTGTGTGTGTGTGTGTGTGTATGTGTGTGCTGCTTGCTGTGTGTGTGTGTGTATGTGTGTGTGTGTGTGTGTACTGCCTGCTGGCTGATCCCATTCCCTCCATGGCAGCCCTTGGGCCCTGTGGAGAGACCACGACTGGAGATGTAAGGCTTTGTTTGGCTTGTGGTTTCTGTGGCACCATTTACTCTAGATGCTCAAATGTCCTGTCTTGTCAAGAAAAGTAGAAAAACCAAATTTGACTTGGCTCAATGCGGTAGCTCAATGGAAGCAGCCGGCTGTTCCTCTCCAATTTCATCTTTCTGTTACTGCATAGCCCTTCTAACTGCCACGGCCTGGGGAAAAGTGAATACTTCCTGAAACGTGGGGGGTGGGGGTGGGGGGAGAGGGAGCGGGGATCATTGGGCTTGAATTCTGGGCCTGGGCACTGCCCCTGAGCTCTTCCATTCAAGGTAAGCACTATACCACTTGAACCATAGCACCACTTCTGGTTTTCTAGTGATTAATTGGAAATAAGAGACTCGTGAACATTCCTGCCCAGGCTGGCTTTAAACCTCGACCCTCGGATCTCAGCCTCCTGAGTAGCTAAGATTACAGGTATGAGCCATTGGTGCTTGGGCTTTCCAGAGAAGGAAGGTGGCTCTGGCCAGCCCAAAGATCCTAGAGTTGACTTCCTCCTCTTTCTGTCCTGGTTCTCTTCCTCTCCACCCCAGACCTTCAGCTAAGCAGATTCCACCCTTGCGAGCAGATCCATGGTAGGAATTGAAAATGGGTGGGTCATTAGATGAAGGAAGGAGCCTGGGGACTTCAAATGTGGTCTGGCTTGGTGTTGACTGCCTCTGGTCATAACTGATTAAATCTTTGAAAGGAAAATGAATTCGTAGTTTGTAGAGACAGACTGGACACCCTCTTCCAACACCACTCATCCCTGCAGTCAGTATTTGCTGAGCCACCGGCTCTTTACTGGGTGCTGATCAGGAGGGCTTGGGATTTAGTGGTGTGGGGTAAGTCTATAGTTCAGGAGCTCACATTCAATCACTCCATTCTGAGCATACTGGCAGAGGGAGTTAATGGATTTTATGTTTCTCCTAGTCTTGAAAGCCAGAAACTGGTTCTTCCTCTCCATTATATCCTGAAGTTTCAACCAAGTTTCTCCCATGTTGTACGTGTCCAATTAATGTTTTATCGTAGGAATGAATGTTTTCCATTTGAAGACAAAATGACCCTATTGCTTTTATAATTAGATTACAACCAAAGTTTATATTTTTTTTTAAGAAAGGGAAAACAAATGAAGGTTGGGTAGAGTGAGCTTTCAGTCATGACTTCGCAGGAAACCCTGGTTTTAGTTCACCATCAGCCTTCTTTAAAGCATGGGTTGATGGAGCTGCTAAGAGAGCCCCCCAGGGAAAGTGCAAGGCCAGATCCAGCCCAAGTGTCTGGTACCCTGGGTCACTTAGACCCCAGCCAGACTATGTGCAGAGGGATGCTGATGAGGGACATAGATGGGGTCCAGTAGTACACCATTACGGAAGAAACTTTGGAGCTGCCAAAGGGATTAGAATAAGAAGAAAGGAGAGGGCTGCTCCTCCTCATGCGCTAACTCTACATTGCTGGGAGGGAAGCTCCCAAGACTTACCTGGGATGAAGAATTGAGTAACGCCCCAAGCTGGCAGGCTTACAAACAACCCATCACTTTCCTCAGATATAGACAAACAGTGAAAGAACAGAGATAATTGGGATCAGGGACAACTTCAAAAACCCCAGCTGGGGTCCTGCCTTCGGAAAGCCCACCTGCCATCCCTTCTTCAGGTCCAGAGGGACCAGACAAGTAATATTTCCAGATTGTTCTTTATGAAATTATGTCTTTAAATCTTATCTAAATGATATCTGTTTTGTTGCCAGTTACTTACTGCTACCATACTTGATATGTGATAGAAAAGCAAGAGAAAGAGACAAAACAAAAAATCCCCCCAAGTCCTTGGTGATTGGAAGAACCCCTGCCTGCTGAAGATGACTAGGAAATAAAAAGAAAGCTTGTCTGGGAGTCATGCTGTTAAGCCCAGAAGGAAAGTCATGGTTTTTTTTTGTTGTTGTTGTTGTCTTAATTTATGAAAAGGAGTTGTTAGGGCTTAAGCTTCTCAGAAGCACAGCAGTTATACGGAGTGAGATACCTCTTGGTTCGTTTGGCTTTATTGCAGGTGGCTGAGTCACAGTTTCTGTGTCCTCAAGCACCAGCCCCTTCTTGGTCCTATGGGATTCTTATTCTCATGAACCACTGGGTCCTCCAGAGGCTGTTAATGATCACACACACACACACACACACACTCACACACACACACACACACACACACACACAACTGCCCCCTCATCCCCCAGCTAAGCTTTAAAAACAGTCAAGTGAAGCCCTGGCTTTCCTTTCACTGTCCCCTCCCCTTGTTGAGAAATCCCATTACCCAGGAGAATGATAGTGAAGCTCCAATCTGTGTGTGGCTGAGCTGTGGGCTGTTCTTCTGACTGCTGCCACCCCTACCCTGGTCCCTTCGTTGCTCTACAGGGGAAAGACGAATATCTATATATTAAAGCTTTGAGAATCTATAAATCTGAGTTGATTCTCTGCTGGTGACAGCTGAGCTCTTTCTCGCCACATTTGACACGACCAATCGGTTTACAGTTGTTTGAGTGTTTCTCTGAAGCAAATGAAAGCTCTTAGTTAGGGGACGCATGAAATGCCATTGTTTGTTCCGGAGATCTCTGCAAAGCTAGGGCAGGCGGGCGGGGGTGGGGGTGGGGGGGGAGAGGAGACAGGGAGGGGGACAGGGAGAACCATCTCTACATCATCCACTCGGCTCAGTCACTTGTACAATGAGGGCTTCATTGAAGGAACTGCAGAGATGCTTCCTGCCAGCCTGGCCTTTCTGTCCAAAAGGTGCCAAGATGCTGGGGGTAGGAACCAGCCCCAGCTGTGTTCATTTTGCCAGGAAGCTTGGGGCTAATTGGGAACAGAGGGGCTGCCCAAGGGAAGAGGAAAGGGGACAAGAGAGGGAGGGACTGGCCAAGGTAGAGGAGTGACAAATATTTGCTTGTAGCAAGACGAGTAAAAACAAGAAAAGACTCCTAATGAGAGCTTTGGGCATTTCATGTTTGTGGTTCTCAGGGGCCAGCAGTGTGGGCTGCTATGATTAGATGCCTTGCTGTTTGGCTCAAGACCAAGTCCTCTTTTCAATATCAAGTTTCATAAGCATAGAACAATAACGAATCATTATAAATCCTCCAGGAATGATGGGTGGGTGGTGACGGAGGGCTTGCGTTCCCCCTCCTCTCCTCTTCCATAAACCCATCTTTTCCACTCAGGTACATTTTCCCCATTGTGAATGGAGAATGTCTCAGCAACTTGCGTATTGTTAATCTCTTATTAGGCAAAGTCTTAACACCAGGCTGGGTGCTCAGATGCTTCATTGTGAGCTCAGGATGGAATTATGCATCATGAATAAAAACCGCTGTCAACATGCATTGGTTTCAAAACATTAGAGCATATGGTATGTGATTATCTGTATTGTCAAGTGCAATAAAGTGAATTTGGATATAATAAAGAATGTAATATTTTAGAAATTTGGTAATAAACTAAGGAGAGGATGACAGCTGAGGTTCTTCAAGGCCCCAGACACAAATAAATTGAAGTTACTGGTCTTTGTGGCCAAGCAGAAGAATGGCCACAGCATAGCTAGCCAGCTGTGTGCTGTGCCTTTCAAGTTCTGCAGTCCCTTGGTAACCTCCTCTGGGGAACACAGGGATGTTCTGATTCCCATGATGAGCTGGGAGGAGGTGGTGGCTGGTGGAGAGCCAAGTCTTGCTTTCTTACCTGGCCTCCGGTGTACCCAGTGGCTTGTGCATGGCCGTGGAGGCCTCCATATCTCCAGTCAAGGGCAGTGTTTGCCAGGTAGGCATCAGGACTTGATGATGACCTCCCGAGCCCTGTCTCCAGCCTTCTTGGCTCCCATGTGGTCAGTAGGAGTGTGGCTCCTAAGCCCTTTCTAAGTGACTCCCTAGTGGACACAGCCATTTTTCTGGAGCCCTTGTCCTCCAGGGTCAAATGAAGTTGTTTTCTGCAAGTCTGGGTGATAGGGAAGCAGGTCTCCAGACAGAAATGACGCACCACCCCTAGAAGAAGAGGGCTAGGGAATGGCGTGAAGCTCCCCCCAAGTCCTCTCCCACTTAGGTGGTCTACAACTCTCTAATATTGTGGAAGAGAAAACTGGGGCCGCTGAGTTGTCGAATGAGATGGTGACGCCAGGCTCTGGCCACTCACCACTTTTCCTATAAATAAATAAAGGGCTCTTTCTAGTCACAGTCCACAAATAACAACCCCATGCAGAAGGCCTCACCACAGAAAACCTTCAAATTAGTAAGTACCTAGGAGCTTGAAAGAATGTTCCGGGGTGGGGTGGGGTGGGCGGGGCTGTAATCAGGTGATTTTTCTCTCTTTCACACTTAAGCCTGCCTGGCAGAGGCGGGTTGGAACTTACTATTTTCGGAATTCCCCCTTAACTCCTACTTTTTCACCTTGGCCCTCACCAAGAGGAAGAAGCCCACTGTGTCACCTCACCGTTGGGCTCCTGCACAGCGAGGTGTACTGGTGAAAGCTAAGGCAGCCCTGTGTGTGTTTCCTCAAGGACTGCTTTTCTATTTCTAACTCCCGGCTTTCCCTGGACCTCTGGCTTCCAACTTTGTAATTTGCCTTAGCGGGAAGGAAACCCCTGGGGAGCCGTCACCCCATTCCAGGTCCCTTCTTTCCACCTCAGCCATCAGTGATTCTTCCAGTCCTGGTTTCCAGCACTGGTCTTGCTTGTGGCCCAGCTAAGTGGGCTGTTTCATTATTAAGCGTGAAAAATTGGTAGTACCACCATTGGGCCAGGCTAAAGCAATTCAGATGGCTGGGAACAGAGAAGACATTTAGTCCATTTCATGCCTGGGTACCTCTGTAATTCCCAGGACAGGGTGAGAAGAGATTTGAGTAAACCTCTCTGGCCTAGGGGATCTTGTGACCAGGTTTTCATTGGAGATGTGACAGCAAGGTGAGTCCAAATACATATTGGCCCCTGGCACCTCTGAGTAGACCCCATTAGAGTCCTCACCACCGCAGCAAACATTTATTGATAGCTAGAGTATTTTCAAGTCTCAGCTAGTGTCCACTTATTGCAAGCAATATTGGGTGCAGAATCCTTATATAAGAACTACGGCCTTGTGCAAGCATGATAACAGGAGTTGGAATTATCTCATTTAATCCTTGTGCCAGCCCTGTGAGGTCAGCATCTTGATTCCTATTTTACAAGTTGGGAATCAGGGTCAGGGGGGTTAATGGCTTGCCCAAAATCACACAGCCAGTATGCAGCGCAGCTAGAGATTTCTAAGCCTCTCTTCAGATCCTAGATTCGAACTCTCCCAGTGGTTCACGGCCTCTTCGAGCTCTGCCTTAAACGATGTGTTGCTTTCTTTTCCTACCAAACCTTTCCTTCCACATGAACCATTTTAAGTCAGTGGTACTGAATGGCATCAGATCCTGAATACTTCCTTTAGGAAAAATTGGCCTTGAGCCATTATCTCTGGGCTTTCTCCTTGATACTAGTCAGAGCCAGTTGTTGGAGCTGAGGGTAAGCCCCAGAAAATACTTGTGTGTTGGCTCTGAAGTCCCAAGGTTGCCCACCAACGACCACCCCCACCGTGCTGAAGAGCTGGTGAAACTGAACCAAATGCTCCTAATGATCTGTGGATGTATTAATCCTACTTTCTGTTAATTAACAATATGATAAAAACCGGCATTCGTAAGTCAGCGCTTAACACATGTTTTAGCAATTATGTACTTAGTGGTTTGGATTCAGAATGCTAATAGAATCAAATTTTAATGAAGATATGATGCTATGAAGAAATTACTGCGAAGCAGTTCAGGTATGGCTGTGGTTGGCATGCAAGGGGTTGGGAGGTGGGAATAGGGGCCAGTCAAAAGGGTGAAGCCCCCAAATCTTTCTGAGTGCTTGGTGTGCTGCTCAGAGCTGAGATTCTGGAAAGGACTGGTTCTTGGTCCCCATGACCAAACTTCTCCTTGATGATGGGAAGGGGTCCATACTAGCTGGTGCCAGTAAAGGCCTCTTGGCTTTCAGCAGTCACTGTGACCCAAGGGTGACTTCAGAGCTGGAGTCTAAGACATATAGTCGCCTTCTTTTAGAACATGAATCATTATGCAGAAAAAAAAGTATACATCCCTGATGTATCTTATTTAATTTCCCATTTCTATACAGGTACCACTCTGTTACTGTGTCATGTATATTTATAAAACCTCTAAAACAGAAAGTTAATAGAGTGCATTTTCAGTGAGACATAGTTGGGATTTTATTTATTAATAATTAAAGTAATACATTTAATGAGAACAATGTGATGAAATATGCCACCTTTTATAAAGTTCTTGATTTAACACTTGGTAATCCATCTCTTAAGGTGGGTTCTGTGTCTCCTTTATTTTGAGAGTTGGTTTTCATGGCTAGAATAACTGGAAAATAAACCTCACGGACTACGCAGATCGCAGTCGAAGGAACACGTTTGCTGTGCTAACTAAATCATGGCACTAATTTTTCAATCCCATCCTCCAATTATGCAAAGGATTTTGTTGAAATTCAGCTTGTAAATTTCCATCTTCCCTGATGTCAATCAGTTCTCCATGCAAACTAATCAAGGGTTGCATTTTTATATTTTTTAACAAATGGGTTCAAAATCTGCTGAAATGTCTCATTTTATAAATGAATCTTTGCAGTCGTGTATCCAGGCTTTAAAGGGCTGCAGGTAGAAGAGCGTTTGTAGGTGACCTAGTTACATCACTTTAAAAAGGCAACAAAATCACGTCACAATGGAAATTTTTCCACACACTGGTTTTTCAGAGCATTTTTCTCCCCAGCCAACTACTGCTGATCTCATGGGATCAGAGCCTGGTGTGGGGTTTGGTATGACCGCTAAGGGAGCATGTGCATGTGCATGTGTTTTCCTACATTTTCTTTGCAGCTGCACTTTGCCAGTAGGGTGAAGCCAAATCTGGAATAAACAGACCAGACACAGTGGCTCACAGCGATAATCCCAGATACTTGGGAATTGGAGTACTAGAGGATCACTGTTTGAGTCCAACCTAGGCAAACACATGCCATCTCAGCATGTTATATGTTCTCAGTTTTATGGAAGGATCCTTATCAGAGACTAGTCCCCAGCCAACAAAAACTTCAACACCCAATCTGAAAAATAACCTAAAGCAAAAAAGACTTGGGATATGTGTTAAGTGATAAAGCACCTGTCTAGCAAGTACTTGAGGTCCTGAGTTCAAATCCCAATGTCACCAAAAAAATTAATACTTAAACTTTTAATATTTCCATTTTTTGAGAAGAAAAAATAGAAACTAGGCTTTTTTTCCTTCTCCCAGTGTTTTTTCCTGGTGGTTGTTATTATTATTATGTAGTTGTACAAAGAGGTTACAATTCCATAAGTCGGGTTATAAGTAAAATGCTTTTTGGTCATTGTCACCCCTGCCTTCTTTTTCCTTTATTTTCCTACTTCAGTTTCTACTCTCAAGTTACATAGTTCATTTTTTACATAGTGTACATATATTTGATTATATTTGTTCACCCTTCCTTCCTCCATTCCTGTGCCTCCACTTGCCCACCTCCCAAAACATATTTCTACTTCCCAGTGTTCATTCATAAGCAGTACATTAGTTGTTCAGAGGAGCTATGCCTTTGGATTCCTCCCCTAAGAGTACCTTTCTTTAGTCAGTGTGTTAGTGCTACATGTCATCTGACTCTGGTGGGGGATTCTAAAACACAGTTACTGAATGCTACCCAGATCTAACTCTGTTTTGAGGATAGGATTTGGACATCAGCTTCATTTAAAAAAAAAAAAAAAAACTCCTGTAAGTGATTCTTGTGAGAATCACTGGTCTGTACCACTGAATCTTAAATTTTTGGTTCACATAAAAATTACCTAGGGAGCTTGTTGAAATGCAGATTCAGGTTCAATAGGGCCCTGGTAGGATCTGAGACTGCATTTGCAGCTGGTTCTGAGGGAGTACTAATGCCACAGGTGTGTGGAGCAGCCTGAGTACCAGCCAGCAGCTAGCCCCCAGAGCCTCTCTCTGCCTCTACGGCTCCTCTGAGAGCCCAGTAGCGATCACTTCTCCCAGCAGAGCCCTCACTCCAGCCTAGCTGCCTGAGATCTGGCCTCCAGATGTCAGAAACAACTCCTTAACATCCAGAAAAAGAACATGAAACGGCCAGCTCCGCCCCCTTGGTGTGAATAAGCATGTGTTTTTCATGTAGTCCCCTTGGCAGAGGCAGCTAACTGATGGGTGGCCTCCTGCCCACAAACTCCAGAGCAGGCTCAAGGCAGTAGCACAGTGACCTTGGTACAGTGTGGAGGGTAAGGCACTGTGGCACCTAGCCAGGACTCTCAGTTGGGACTATTCTAAAGCCATACCTCATAATAAAAAGTCCTGCAATTTGTGGCAATGCAAAAAACAAAAAAAAAACTGAACTGCTTCCAAGTAGTGGTTTTGTGATGGAGTTTTGGAACCTTATCTGTGGACTGTTGTTCACTGAGCACGTGTCAGAGGGGAGGATTGGCCTGTGGAGGTGGCTGCTGGGTGGGCAGTAGCTTGGTGAACCTAGCTTGGCTAATTCAGAGCATGTCACTCAGGTCAGTGGATAATGATTGCTGGTGCTGGTGATGGTAGTGGTGGTGATGGTGGTTTTGTACCAGTACTGGGGCTTGAACTCAGGGCCTGGGTACTTTCCTTAACTTTTTCACCCCAAGTTAGCACTCTACCACTTGAGCCGTACTTTCACTTCCCGATTTTTAGTGATCAATTGGAGATAAGAGTATCACAGACTTTCCTGCCTGGGCTAGCTTTAAGCTTTAATCCTGAAATACCAGCTTCCTGAATAGCTAGGATTTCAGTCATGATGCCCAACTGGATTCTTCTTTAGGATAAGTTAATGCACAGTGGGGTCTTTTAAGTTAACAAGATGGTCCAGGAATTGACCTCATGATTTACACTGGTCCTGAGTCTGTGATAGCTCACAGACTCACTGGTAGCTCACTGGGATAGCTGGTAAAGTATGCCAGCCATAGCTCTCTATACCCAGACAGACATGTCAGGTGTTTGGGGCAAAGTGAAAACTGGGTTTGGTGCAGAGGAGAGGTCCTAACAGTTAAATCTGATTGGTGTGAAGGGTGACTAGCCCCTCACAGGTAGAGAGAGTGTCATCAAGTAGTCCTCCCAACCAGTGAGATGGATCTGTCTCCCAGAGGAGAATACTGAGCATCCACGCTCATATCTATTTGATTCCAAAGTCCAAGCCCATTTGCACTCCACCTTGGAGAGGGCATTAGGTAGACTACCTCTTGACCTTCCAAGATGATTGGAAGAATTAATGTCAGAAAAGTGACATCTGAAACCCATTTTGGGGGTTCCTAGCTGGGGTACTCACCCAAACATACCCTTCTTCTTAAAGGCTTCCAGCCCAGTGTTCTCTCTCTCCTGAGCCCAGAAAGCCCTGAGAATGAAAAGACCTTGAAGGCCCCTGTCCTGCACACGGAACGGGCTGAAGCCACCCCAGACTCTGTGGTTCCCAAAGCAGATGCAGGGGCAGTGTGTCCTTGTGCCCTTCCTCCAGCTGCACGCACAACCTCAGCCTCCTCCACCCCACTGGGCGCATGCTGTAGTCCTGGCACCTTCTGCCGGGGTCCTGACCCCAGCCAGTTGTCTAGCGATTTAATTTGGTGAATTTACCACTGCGTTCCAGAGTTTATATTGGCACTTAACAGCAGTAATATGTGTCTCTCTCGCCAAGAACTGACTATTTTCCTGACCAAGATGGAACACCACGCACAAAAAAATAGGTTTGTGAACTAATCCGCCGCCCTGACAAGTGTCATTCACAGCATCGCTGCCATGGAGCGCACGCAGAATTAAATGAGGTTGGGGTTGTCTGGCCTGGACCACAGGTGCCTCTTCGCTCTCAGTTAACAAGAGTCTGAGATGAGACACCCGTTCCTGGCAGCCGCAGGCACTTTCAAATCACACCATCAGTATTCATGGCAGAGTCCTCTCTCAGAAAAATGGTTTAGGGGTGGTTAGAGGTCTCTTTCCCTCTCTCCTTTTGCCCCTTTGGACTCTCTTTTCCTTTGAACTCCCCCTGCCTCTTTTCTGGGTGATTATTGAGGGTCCCCCCATCCTTATTCTTACACTCGAAGCTCTTTGTATGCTTGAGTTTCACAAGCACTGGGAGGTGCCCCAACCAATTTTAAAAAATTAGTATTTCCTAGCATCTAAATGCCTACTTGAAATTCTAAAGTAGAAGGTCATTGCTTGGGATTGGATTTGGGTAAACTGTGAATACCTCTGGGTGTAGAAGCAGATTCTGTCCTTTACACTTTAGTCTGAACAGGTTTCTGAGCCTGGGAGGCAGCAGGTTGGCACTGCCTCTGATACTCTGAATCTGCTTTGCATGCAGGCTACCCAGGAGACGCCTGTCAGAGGCATCTCAAAACCAGCTTTAGTTTTCTGCATTGTGGTCGAGAAATCTTGACAACTCTTCTTGTGGAAAGTTCTGAATCTCTTGGGCCGCATGATCTCTGTCTGCTTGGCTTATATTGAATTAGGAAACACAGGGCAGAGTCAGGCATGCAGGCAACCAGATTACCAAAGATCGGGGTAGAAATATTGATTCCTGGGCCACCCCAAGGTTCTGCAGGTTCTCCTCCCCACCAGAAGACTGTGCCTTTGCCTCAGGACTCTGTCCCCAAACCTGATTAGGAGCCCACCTCACCTTCATCTGGAAGTTGGTATGTGGCTCAGGAGTGCCCTTCAATGAAGTTATTGTGACTGAATGAAAAAAAAAAATGACTCACAACTAAATCCTCATGAGATACTTGCTGGCTCACAGTGGTTGTGTGACTTTCAGAGGGTTTATCCTCCAGCTAAAAGGAAAGGAAAGAACCTTTCTAGTGAGAAATTGGCTCCCCTCTGCCACATGCCACCCACGTAGCTTAATGCTCATTTAGGGAATTCAGTCTTGTGCAGTTCACAGAACTAGATTGGAAATATCATAGTGCCATTTCTGCACTCTGGTCTTTTACACACCTGAGAACCCTGGCCTCCCCCACTGGCCCCTGCGGGGGCCGGGGAAGCTGGAGAGGCGCAGGTGCGAGCTGGCTCACTAAGTCACTGTCCCCTCCTGATGAAGTGGTGTGCAGGAATAAAGGAGGCCCGTGTGGATTCACACCCATCACCGCCTCGCCTGTGCCAGAGCCACTTGTAATTCCCACAGCCCCAGCCAGCTCTGCAAGGCAGAAAGAAATATGACCAGGCAAGTTGAGAAAATAAATTAAACTAAGTGTCAACTTTTCTTGTTTCTCTCCTCATTATTAAGAGATGGAATGGGGCTCGTTTATCAAGCAGGGGGAGAAATTAATTGACACGGCTTTAATATCATGATGTCTGGCGTGTCTGGTCACATTCCTTCATTTTTTTGGAAAGGCATTTTATTATAGTTTACAGCAACCAGCTGCCAACTACTGGTGTAAATGAGGAAGCAGGTGCGTGAAGGATGCCACTGTGGAAGGCAGCGACACCACCCTGAAGCGGGCCCAGCAGGGAGGCAGGACTTGGTAGGAAGCAGGCCTCTTGTTGTCTCTAAGCAGAAAGGAAGGAGATATGGGGGAGGGAAGGGACTGCTTAGCCGGGCTATCCCACAGGCCCCACAGACTGGTTTGGAGACATGGAGAGCATAGTGGTGGACAGTCCCTGCCTCCACCAGCCTCCTGGCCTGGAAGCATTTCTTCTGAGCAGCTTTGTTTCGGTCCCTAGGTTGAATCACTGTGCCTGGCCATTCTTAAGGAGGCCAGAGAAGCAAATGCTTCTTATATCAAAGCCATAAGTTCCCAGATGACTATATTAATTTTTTGTTGTTGCTGTTTTTGGGGGGGTGAAGGGGTGCACATATGCACATGCCAGCACTTGAAGTCAAGGTCTAGATTCTGTCTCATAGCTGTTTTACTCAAGGCTGGTGCTCTACCACTTGAGCCACAGTTCCACGTCTGGCTTTTTTTGTGGTTAATTGAAGATTAGTCTGTCATAGACTTTCCTCGCCCAAGCTGGCTTTTTGAACCAAGATCCTCAGATCTCAGCTTCCTGAGTAGCTAGGATTACAGGCATGAGCCACCAGCACCTAGCATATATTAGATTTTCTTTAAAGAGGTAATAATGCCTAATCAGGTTCTTAAACCAACAGGACTGATATCCTTATGAGACCAGAAACAGACACACACAGCGATTGAGAGGGACTGGGATGTGAGGACACCGAAATTGGTCATTTGCAGGCTAAGGAGAGAGGTTTGGGAAAGGAAAAACTGCCAATTCCTTGATCATGGGCTTTGAAACTTCAGGACTGTGAGGAATGACAGTCTGTTGGAAGAAGAAAAAGAAGGAAGAGGAGGAGGAGGAAGGAAGAAAAAGAAAATGCTTTTCAGTTTGTCCTCCAGGGTAGTGGGAGGTTTGTTGACAGAAAGTCTCAAGCATCACACTTGTTTAATCTAGCCCTGTTTGGGGACAGGTCTTCGGTCAGTTACTCACCACGGGCCCCATTCTGAGTTTGACTTTTTGTTGTTTTTCTGTGTTGAAGCTCTCCTTGTTGTGTACCTCTGAATACTCCCAGTACCCCCTGTCTTGCCTTTATTAGGAGAATCAGGGAGAGTTACAGAACTTAAGTGCTCCTCACTCTCTCTCCTACTCTCCTGCTTGTGTTATGAGCATGTGCAGCTCTTGCCTTCTAGTAGAGGCTCTGGCCTGGAAACATGATGGGGCAGGGTTCTGGAGCCAAGTTGTAGGGTAAGTTTTGAATTCAGAAATTTAAGACAGTCCACCTTATGGGCAAAAAGTAGGCTGCACTGGAGAGAACATTGGGTCCTACCTGGGCCTCTTCCTTCACCTGTAAAGTGGGAATTAAATAGTCCTCCCTACTCCATAGGGTGGTCAACCTGAAGATGGAATTGAAAGGCTGCTCAACAAGTACAGATAAGCTTGCACCTTTTGACATCGCTATGCAGAATGCAGACTGATCATAAATAACCACTCTGGATGCCAGACATGAGATGTAACTGAAGAAATCCCATCCCTGGCTAGTAGGAAGTGACTTTCCTGTCTGATGGAGTTCACATTAGCATTTGGATGTGAAAGTAGACCCACCTCGCTGATGCCCCACCCTAATGTTTGGTGCCTAAGGTCTGGAAATGCCCAGCAAACCCTACCTGGGCTGGAGTTTTACTAAGTCAGGGTGTCGTGCAGGGAGTGTTTCCAAGTGAAAATCAATAATCAGAAATGTTCTTTCTTTTGGAAAGGCAGCTTGATTTGTTTTTGTTTTCTTGGAACCACGGGTTCCAAGATCTTCTGAATTGTGTCTGGCTTAGGGCTGGTGGAGCCACTCCCAACCCACTAAGCTCTTGTGTGCACTGCATTTAGGATCATAGGACAGCTGATCAGATATATCCATTATGTCCCACAGAAGTGGCCCAGGAATATTATGGGTTGGGGATGAGGAGGGGTAGCTAGAGATGAAATGATGCTAAACTTTTTATGAAGCTTGTGGACCATGCCTCCTGGCCCCAGCTCAGCTCTGCTCCCCTTGCAAGTCAGATGGCCACCAAATCCATCTTTGAACAAAGATCCAAAACATCCTGCTCCTGGTTGAGCTCCCACTCAGAATGGACAGACAGTCTCTTAAATATGTCGCTGTGCCGCTGAGCACAGTGGCTCTGCTGGAGCTGCCCTTCTAGAAGGTTGTCTTGGAGACAAGGTAAGATGAGATAGAAGAATTTTTTTTTAATGCCAGTTCTGGGGCTTGAACTCTGGGCTTTGCACTCAAGGCTGGAGATCTCCCACTTGAGCCAGTATCCACTTCTGGCTTCTTGCTGGTTAGTTAGAGATATAAGACTCAAAGGCTTTCCTGACTAAGCTTGTTTGGAACTGTGAACCACCAATTCCTAGCAAGAAACATTTTCAAACTAGAAAGTTCTTCCCATGCTTATGCCCCAGGGATTTTTGAATATCTGCTGGAAGCAACCTATGGATATTGACGCTTTCCCTAGCAGTGGGTTATTTAGCAAGGGAGGGAAATTGTACAAGGGATAAATATTCTTGCCTAGACATACCTTTAAATTCCTCATGGGATACTCCGAATAAATTTGACAGTCTTGGGGTTATCACCTTCACTTTTTTTCTCCATTAACCAACTGTGTTAAGTCATGCTTCTCATCGATTTCCACAGATAATGCTTTAGGCCCTACGTGATCACCTATTAGTGTTCATTGACCTATATGATAAGAATGATTTTTAAGGCGAGGAGGAAGCTCTTCCTATTCCCACACACACTGATATTCCTCCGTGGTTTTTGGAGCAAGTCATTTTAATTTTGAGGTATCTTGTTTTCAGATTTCCATTCTTTTTTTGGTCAGTCCTGGGGCTTGAACTCAGGGCATGGGTGCTGCCCCTAAGCTTTTCACTCAAGGCTAGCACTCTACCACTTTGAGCCACAGTTCCATTTCCGGTTTTCTGGTGATTAATTGGAAATAAGAGTCTCGTGGACTTTCTTGCCTAGTCTGACTTCAAACTATCCTCAGATCTTGGCTTCCTGAGTAGCTAGAATTACAGATATAAGCCACTAGTGCCCAGGCTTCGATTTTTTTTTTATAGCCTTGTATTATTCTGATGAATATTCAGTTGTGTTCATTTGAATAAAACAGGGAAAAGGAAAAAGGTTTGCCTGTTAAATGCTTACCTCTTAAATAGAACTTACTTATTAGTTTCCATAAATAGCTTCATTCAAGAGAATCCTAGAATTTCACTTCTAAATGCACCCTGTCATCTGCCATGCTACGTATTTCTAACTTGAAATCCTTTTGTTTATGGAGTTAACCCTTGTTTCCCAGGACCTTTCAGAAGTATGGGATATATGCAGCTAAGGTAGGAGGTTTCAAAGAAAGCTGAGTAGGTACTATTTTGCTGATGACAGATGAAAGGATTTCTTTGGTAAATTAGCCTGTGTTTCAGCCTTTCAAATAAGGTCCTTGGGACCTCTGCTTCCCTGAAGAGTTCCTGTGGCTCTCCATTCTTTTCTGGTACTGGTCCTCGGGCTTAAACTCAGGGCCTAGGTGTTGTCCCTGAGCTCCACTTCCAGCTTTTTGCTTGTTAGTTAGGGTTAGTTAGTTAGTAGAGATGTTAGTTAATTAGAGATGAGTCTCATGGACTTCCCTGACCCGGCTGGCTTCGAAGCACAATCCTTACATCTTAGCCTACTGAGTAACTATGATTATGCAGGCATGAGACACCAGCTCCCTGTTCCTCTCCATTCTTAATGGTGACTTCAGTAAGTTGAAACACCTATGGGAGGAGGTCTCTAAGGAGATGAGAAACAGAGCAGGAGCTCCCCAGAGGGTCCTGGTGGCGTATGAGCCCTCATACAGTTACCATGGATCACAGGCCTTGCCCTAGTTGGGACCAGAGTGGGCAACCTCCTACCCACAAGTCTTGCCTATTATGAGAGGCCCAGAGAGGCCAAGGGATGCTCCAAAGGCACATAGCTCATTATTTGACCTTTGCTTTTGAGCAAGGTTAACTGTGTGTTTCTTTTACTTAGCTCCCATGCTAGGGCCTTCATGAGATGCCATTTCTAATTGGTTTGGGGAAAAACAGGGTGTGGCTTATATATAGCAGATACAGTCTGTACATATAACAGATTATTCAAAAGACTAGAGTGCCTTGTAAACATTAACAGAAGCAAGACAGAAAAGGACAAATGATAGGGGTAAGGTGTCTAGAACAGGCAGATTCAAAGAGACACGGTAGTAGAGGTTCTGGAAAGAGCAATGGAGACTACTGTTCAGTGCATACAGAGTGTCATTTGGGATTATGAAAAAGTTCTAGAGATGGGTGGTAGTAATGGCTGCACAACCTCGTAAGTGTCCTTTTTGCTTAAAAATGATTAAGATGGCTAATTTTATGATAAGTATATGTTAGGATTACAGGATTATAGTACATTTTACTACCTTAAATTTTTATTTCAAAAAAGAAAAATGAGCTCATGTCTGTAATCCTAGCTACTCAAGAGGCTGAGATCTGAGGACTGCCAGCCTGGGCAGGAAAGTCTGTAAGACTCTCCAGTTAACCACCAAAAAGCCAGAAATGGAGCTATGGCTCAGGTGTAGAGCACTAGTCTTGAGCACAAAAGCTCAGGAACAGCTGGGCGCTGGTGGCTCACGCCTGTAATCCTAGCTACTCAGGAGGCTGAGATCTGAGGATCATGATTCAAAGCCAGCCCAGGCAGGAAAGTCTGTGAGACTCATTTCCAATTAACCACCAGAACACTGGAAGTGGCACTGTGGCTTAAGTGGCAGAGCGCTAACCTTGAGCTGAAGAGCTCAGGGACAGCACTGAGGCCCAGAGATCAAGCCCCACTGCCAACACACACACCTACACCATTAGCTCACAAACACACCAAAAGCTTAAGGACAGTGTCCAGGCAGGCTCTGAGTTTAAGTCCCAGGACGGGCGTGGGGATGGGGTGGGGAGAGAGAAAGAGAGAGAAGGGGAGGAGGGAGGAAAGGAAGAGAGAGAGAGAGAACAGTACAGTGCTAAGAGAGGGATTTTCTATCCAGCATCCATCCCCACAAAACTTCAGACCTTAGTATTTGTCTCTTGCTCCTCAGTTTGGAGATTGTTCACCACTGAGTTGCTAATTGATTGGCAATGATATAATGCACCTGTGAGAGAAAAGTGATTATATGTTAAGGAATAACGCTTATTGATAATTAAGTGTTTCATTGCTTCTTTGCTTCCCCAAATGGAATAAATAAATATTTTACACATAATCAAGTTTGTTTCCTCTATTCAGGCCAAACAGACAGAGATATTGAAATGATATAGATCTTTAAAATACTGCAAATGAGTCCTGACAGGGAACAGTTGTTAACTAGGCATCCCAGGTACACAGGTTTGACATGTAGGCAATCTCCTTTCATCAGGAAAATCATTTTTGTGGTACTCACATTTTGAGTCTTGTAGGGTTAGCGAAGAGACCATAGGGAGACCTGCCCTGCCCTTCCCCTGTAGCAGTCTGCATTTTAATTCCAGTCTCTGAGCTCTGCTTAGTGGCACAGAGTGGAAAAATGGGGTCAGAGAGGGTCTTGAAGTACAGGGACCCTAGAGTCTATGAAGATGTTGAGTGGCTGCAGAAACACAGCTTTTGTATCTGGGAGCTCCCAACCTGGCCCTATGGCTCTTTGACTCACCCTGGCCTCCATTCCAGGACCAAGTACACATGCTTAGCTGTGAAGGGGCTCTGAACCAGGCTATGCTCTGTCTCTCAGAGCTGTGTCCTTCAATAACAACTGGCTTTGTCTTCCTTGCAGTAGCCAACATAGGCTTTGATCATTCTCCCACATACTCCTGCCTTTGGTCTAGAAGGAGTTAGATTGGCCAAATCAGCAGGCCTGGCACAGCCGAAACCTGTCACCTCACTGCATGAGCGTCCTGTGGCTGCCATAACCAATTACCACAAATTTGGTAGCTTAAAAGCATAGAAATCAATTCTCTCACAGTTCTGGAGGCCAGGGCTATGTTCCCTGCAAAAGCTCTGTGGGGCCAAGCATGGTAATAATTCTAGCTACTTGTGTGTCTGAAATGAGGAAGATCATTGTTTGATGCCAGCAGAGCAGAAATGTCTCAGGACCTCATCTTGACCAGTAAAACTGTGGGTACAATGGAATATGCCTGTCATTTTAGCTATGCAAGAAATGTAAATTGGAGGATCTTTGTTCAGGCTGACTAGTGGTGGGAGGGAAGCAAAAAGGGCTAGAGATATAGCTCAATTGATAGAACACCTCCTTGGGCAACATAAGGCCCTGAGTTCAAATCGCAGAACGACTTCAAAAAAAATTCTGTGGGCCAGTCATTCTTACCCCTTCAGCACATCTAGCTGCTCCCACTGAATTCAACACATGGCGACATCTCTGCCTACCTCTGCCTCCCCATGGCCTTCCTCATGCACTTCAAGTGTTTCTCTGTGCCTCAGTCTCCCTCTCCTCAAGAGAAGTCTCCCTCTTAGTCTCCTTCTCAGTCTCCTTCTCTTATAAGCACAACTGTCATTAGCTACTGGGCATGCCCTAAATCCATCCACCACGATCTCTTTCAGGATCATTGATGTTAATTACATTGGCAGAAACCTTTTTTCCAAATAAGATAAGGTTCTTGAGTTCCAGAAGTTAGACACAGGTACCTATTTGGAAGGTCTATATTTGACCTGTTATACTCACCATAACTAGCATAGGGGACCCCAAAATAAGTGGCCCAAGTAATACCCACCAGCTAAAAAAGTTACAATGGGGTAGAACTGTCCCTGAGGGGTCCCCTGACTCAGCCTTTTGGGGAACAAATTGCTAAAGAGAGTTTGGGGGAACAAATTGCTAAAGAGGGTGAATTGTAGGAAGAGGCCTGTTGATCTCTGTGTCCTCCAGTGCTGGGACTGGTCAATGCAGGAGGGGTTGAATCAGTCTTGAGGCATACCTCAGTGATGGAGGTGCTTAGCAAGGTGCTTAGATCCCAGAAGTACTGAAAGGGCTCCTTTAACCATTTACTTTATATGTAGTATGCGCTTGAGGGTCATCTTCATCTCAAGATACCCACCAAGCCCTAGCCCTGCCTTGCTTGAAGTTGGTACTGGCCTCTTCCTTTCTGGATCCTCTAGAACCCCCTCCCAGTGGACATTTCAAAGGGCAGTGGGTCTTCATCCCTTCTTGTAGGGCCAGGTAGAGTCTGTTCTGTAGGAGGATGGACAGGAAGAAGGGGATGAACCAAAGTGATGCAGGTCCCTGCTTAAAGTAGAGCATAGCCCGCCTGCATGGTGTAAAAGCCTCTCCCCCTCAGCCTCCTAAAATGCTCCAGAAGGAGAAGCAAGCACTAACACCCCAAGAGAGATACTTGGGCACTGTCTCTGGATTTGACACTCATCCAGCTCTGCAGTAACAGATGAGACCAAGGGCCCAGGAGACACCCAAAGAGAGGGAGCAGTCAGTGCTGTAGCTTTGTCTCCAGGGACCTGAATTAGGAAGCATGGTGGAGGAGGACCAGCATATAAACTAGTGGACTGGTTTTTTGTGGTGGGGAGAGGCTCATTTCATACATCACATCTCATGTCTGTTTTGGACCTCAGAGACCCAACTTTTACCAAGTAACATTGGGAAACTCACCAATGTTTCAGCCCCTGAAGCAGATACTCTTGTGTCCTCCTTTATGTCTAATATCCGCCTTACATGTCTGAACAAGCTGGGCTGTGCATTCTGGGAACATAGTAATGAACAACAGACACTGCCGATCATGACTACATTTGTGTGCTGTTCCTAGGCTTCTGTTTTACTGTTGTTTGGGAATAGGGAGTGGCCACCTTTTCCCAGAGACTCTTCTAGAGCCTGTCCATGCTATGATGTAAAAGCTCCATATATCAATTTCCTGAGGTCTCCTGGTATTCCTGAGTTAGATCTATGAGCCAGAGGGGCTTGAAAATTCCCTCTTAACCTAAGGTTGCTGGGACCCAAAGTAGACACTCATTGACAGGAAGAACTAACATACCAGATCATCCATTCAGATTTTTGGCTTCCCACTTGGTGTATCTGGCTTTTGTGTTTGTGTGTTTGGGGAGAAGATTGTTTTAGTTGGTTTAGGCTACATAGCAAAGCACCATGGTTCATAAACAGCAGAAGTTTCTCATAGTTCTGGAGGTCAGAGGTCAGAGATCAAGGTATCAATGTGGGCAGTTCTTCCTGGCTTACAGAGAGCCACCTTCTTATTGTAACCTTACTTCACAGAGAGAGAGACAAAACAAGCTACCTCGTGGCTTTTTGTAAGGGCACTGTTCCCAAGCACAAGAGCTCCATCTTCATGACCAAAAGGTTCCTCTTCCTAACAGCCCCACGGCTCTGGGAGGTAGGGTTTCAACATATGAATCCTAAGGATTAAGGGATGAAACAAAATTCAGCCCATAGCAGAGAGCCTTGAAAGTGCTGATTTGGGTTGTGATCTGAGGTGTGTCTAACCTCATACCACTTTAATTTATAGGTACACAATGCCCAGCCCAGAGCTGGGGAGTGACTCCCCCGGTTATAAATAGATGCCTGGTCAGAACTGGAACCCAGGCCCTAGCCTCCTCAGCACATCTGTACCTCTGCCTGTGTCCCCTCCCATGCTAGTGCTAACCCGGCAGCTGTGCTCCATGTGAGGTGGGGTATACCCCGTGTGTGGGGCCACATGGTACCGCAGTGATTACCGAGTGGGGTCACAGATGGGGCCACATGCTGACAGCGCTGTCAGGGGTGGGAAGAGAAGAAAGGAAGGGGCCGGAGGGTGGAGAGAGGTACTCAGGATGCCGAGCAGCGGTCGCCTGCCAGAATCCTTCAGTGCAGCTTGTCTAGCAAAGCCAGTCTCCAGCCGAGTAAATACAGTGCATAGCTGACGGGCTGACAGCGGGTATCACACAGTCTTAAACTGCCTCAAATCCACAGCGCTTTTGAAGCAGCAATAGAGAAAGGATGCCCGTGCAGAACAGAGGCCTGCAACTTTTAATAGTTTCTTCCAGGCCTCAGGATGTCCTGATGAGGTATTAGAGGAAGTAATTCAGGAAGAAAAGGACAAATAACTGCCTCCGTCTGGAGGCCATCCCGAGCATTGGCCCTTGCAGCTCACAGAACGGGCCAGCATGGCTCAGCAGTGATTCCCCCAGCTGTCATTAGCTCACCCTTCTGCCTCCTCCAACAGAGCTACAAGGGTCTGACCCTTGTAAATAGCAGACAAGTAAATTTCTTGTTTGCTTGGGGGCAAATGTAAGCCACACAGTGCTCACTGCTTAGGAGTGAAATCGCTAACAGTTTCTCACTGTGAAGGGTGCTATGTACAAATTAGAATACATTCCCTGGACCTCCAGGCCATCTATCCCAGGGACCTGCCTCCCCTGCCTATTCCCAAAATGAGAAGCCTCTTCACAAAAAGACAGAGCTGACCTGTGAGAACCAAACTCACCCCTCTTCTCTCCTGTTTTCTCTCTTCCCTCTTTCCTTTAGGGTTTGGCTTTGTCACTTTTGAGAATGAAGATGTTGTGGAGAAAGTCTGTGAGATCCATTTCCATGAAATCAATAATAAGATGGTAAGTCTTGGGAGGGACAGCCCTTCCCCTGTGTGCACACACCTGTCTAGCAGATCAGTGTAGCCCCAGCATCTCGGGTGCTATGGGCAAGGGTGGGCATGAAGACTAGACTCAGGGTTCAGCTGTGAGAGAAGTTGCTTAGAACAGGTGCCAACATATTTCTTTTTAAAAGGCCAAATGGTAAGTAGCTTCTGCTTTGTGAATGGGTATCACAACTACTCTTGTGGTGTTGGGGCCATAGGTACATGAATTAATGGGGCAGTGTTTCAGTGAAGCTGTGTTTGTGGACACTAAAATTGAAACTTCCTTGGTGCTGGAGTAGGCAAGCACACTACCATTGTGCTACATGGCTAACCCACAAAATTAAGTATTTTACAACTGTTTAAAAATATTTTAGAAAAGAAAAAAAATTTTTTTAATTCTTAGACGTAACAGAAACAGACCAGAATATCTGAATGTGGCTTGAGGGGTCATAGTTTTTTGACCCCTGGTTTCAGATATTTTTGCCTTGGAGGAATATATTCTAGATAAGAAGTTTACCAAGCTAATTCTTTTTTGGGTAATGAGCAAAACACACACATGCACACACACACACACACACACACACACACCTCCATACAATCAGTGTGGTATTTTCTGCCCTCATGATCAGATGGTTCCTTATACCCTTTAAAGTTTGGCTTCCTGCCAGAGCAACCTCAAGAGGAAGGCAGATTGGATGTTTATTGAATTCTGGGGAGCCAAGTTAGCCTCCCTGGAAAGTGGCCACTAGAGGGCGCCATGCCACATATGGCATGTGCCTCAGCACTGTCAAGTAGAATAGGGGGTGAGAAACCCCTTCTTTGTCAATTTCAGGAAAGAGAGAGAGAGAGAGCTTGGCAGGTGGTTTTGGAGCCATCCACAGGTCCTCTGGAGCACAAACATTTTGGTTGGCCAGCAAAGCCTCCAGCGCTGAGAGAAGAGAACAGGCAAATTTGTGTTTCAGTCGCAGCTGTGACTTTGATATTTTCTCCCTTTTGTCAAAACATTCCTTGCTTCTGAAACATGCATTCAGATGTGCATTGTATATTGGTCTGATATGTGTTCACCAACTTTAAATTCAATAATAGAGCTTTTAGTGTGGATAAGATCAAAGCAATCTGCTTAGCATGTGGTGCTACAGGCCTGATTCAATATTTGACTTGCTAATTTTTTCCCAGGGCACTAAAATAATATTGTTCATATTGTTCCTAGCCATCATATGCATCTGAAATGAAAATACTCTTTTTTTTGCATACTGTATGTCAGAGGCATCCGTGCAGACATTAAAATAGTATAAGGCAGATAAATGTGTGGGAATGACGCAGGTCCTTTGTATGCTTTGTCTGTCCTCCAAATGCCATTGCCTTCTAGTTGGTGTTCTCTCTCTCTCTTCTCTCTCTCTCTCCTTGCTATTTTTAAAAGTAGAGAGATGGAGAACTTACACATGAGCATAGTACCCAGATGCTTCGTTTATCCTAGGCAGAGCATGCTATTGACAGGCTCCAGAGAGGCCACAGGGCCCTTGTGGGGATTGGAAGAGGCAGTGGGAAGTGCAGGCTAGGACTTAATGGATCATGGGGAGAGTTCTGATGCAAGCAAGACCCCCACTCTCTATTCTGCTTCAGATGCAGGTGTTCATTCTTCACTATTGATGGCTTAGAAACAAGCATGAGACATGGGTGGGGCAGGCTTTATCCAGAGGGGGAACTGAGGTCTGGAGCTTGCCGAAGTACTACCTAGATAACGAAGGAACATAGATAGGCCTTGAGCTTACTGGACATTCATCTAGACAGACAACTGTCTGAACTTAGGTTGGAAAGTCACTTGGGGAAGTGACTTAAGAATGGAGGTCGAGTTCCAGTTTCCTCTTCTGTTGGAAGGCAGAGAGGTTGGCAGCCATTTCCCAAGTCATTTAACATTGATTGGGATCGTCTCTTCCACCTGGGTGGAGGCTGAGTATGACCATGTAGGTGTCCCTGGTGACTCTGGTGTGACTTTCAATTTGCCTTTGTACCCAGGGCTGGTCCTAGTTCTTCAAGAGATAAGCAAAAGATGGAAGAAAAGAAGAGGAAAAGATGGGGGCAGAGGGGTTAGGACGCTAAGCTTTGGCAAGGTAGCAGTCTAGGTTCCTAGCCTAGACACACCAGTTTTGAAGGCTACAGTTCAGAGCATCCTCGGTGGGGACCTGGGGTAGGTCACTGGAGGTCCAATTAAACAGGGCTGAACCACCTCCCGGGGCTGTTGGACGTTTAGCTAAGCACAGTGCCTGCCCCAGGATGTGCTCATAACCATTAGCTCTTGCTAACTATTGCATCACCATTGTCTTTGAAACCTCTCTTTCCAGCCAGCTCCCTCCACTCTGAAGAAGGGTGAAACTTTTGGTAGCAGAGCCTGAATAGAAAATGCAATTCAGCTATGCTATGGGCAGAATTCAAATGAGAGAACTAGAAAGACCAACAACTCTGAGATCACCAGACAGGAGTCCAGGCAGCTGTTAGTGCAACTGGAAAGGCCAGTCTCCTCCAACCATCACAACTTCTGTGGGCTTTGGCAGGAGCCAGCAGATAGCAGCGCCCAGCATCATGGATGTGACTAACGTTTTCTCATATTCACAGACAGGTCTTACCACCAGAGTCACAGAGATAGTTCTCAGTTGAACCCTCAAGTCTATACTTCTTCTGCAGACCAAAAGGGACTTTAAAGAATGTCTAATCCAGGCACTGGTGGCTCACACCTATAATTCTAGCTACTCACGAGGCTGAGATCTCAGAATCAAGGTTCAGAGCTAACTGGGGCAAAAAAAAAAAAAAATCGATGAGACAGTTATCTCCAATAAGCTACTCAGTGCCAGAAGTGGCACTGTGGTTCAGTGGTAAGTGCTAAGTTTGAGCAAAAAGAAGCTCAGGGATAGTGCCCAAGCCCAGAATTCAAGCCCCAAGACCATCAAAGAAAAAGAATGTTAGGCTGGCCTATAGCCCCTCTATGGCCACATTCGAATACTGCTGCCTGAGGCCTAATGTAGGATATCTGGTTCCTAGACTTCCTAGGGGAAAGGCAGAGGAGACAGGCTCACCTGGCCGCATTCCTGGCTAGGGAGAAGGGCCAAATTTGCAGTTAGGGGTTTTAGTTAGTCACAGACTAGATCCAAGAGAAGCAGGTGTACAGTGAGCAGGGTGTGGGGGAGGAGAGAACTGTCTGCCAATCAAGCTCAGGGTACAACCCTTAAGAGCTAAGACTCAGCCCCAGCCAGAGTGAAATGCAGACTTGACTCTTTATCCACAAACACACAAAAGCAGGCATGGAACTGCCTCGTGACCCTCTGGCCACTCTGCAAGGCCCCATGCAAGTTCAGCTAATAATGCCCCCCACCATGTCCCCCTGATTGAAGCAGCCCCTGAACAGCAGGGACACTTGCTGATTAGTCGCCAGAGCCCGGCCTCCACGCGGCCTCCTGAGGAGCCAGGCAGCTGCAGGGAGGTAGAAACTGACAAAGAGCCAGCTCTGGGTTTCCTCAGAGGCCTGGTTTAGCCTCTACCATTGAAGTAATGCCAGGGAAGAAAAGCTACCCTCACTGGATGAGAATTTGGGGTACAGTGTGAGACGTGCTGGGTAGAACCTTTTCCTAGATGTCGAACACAGGAACTGGGGGTTACAGGTGCTGTACTAACACTTTGCAAAGTGATGCAAAGTTTCCTTCCTCACAGCCTTCTGTGCGAGTCCCAGTCCATTCCCCACAGGCCCTGGAGCTCCATGGTGGGCCAGTCATTAGTGGCAGAGGTGGGATGTGACTCTGTGCTGCTCTACTCCCTAAACCCTATGCTAGGAGAACTATGTGTGTATTTATCTTGCTGCCAGCTCAGTCAAGCATAATACATGAAAAATCTGAATGGACTTGATGAGCAACCATAAGGAAGAGTTTTTTATTTGCCTCATATAAGCATTACTAAAGGATTCTTTTATATAGTCTTTTACTTACTCCTTTGAGGTTATCAGACTTACATGACTAAGCAAATTGGGGTACAGTGCGGCTCACATGTTGGAAGGAAGCACGGACGCTGCTGGTCAGTGTTGGGCTTAGCCCTACGAGGCGGGAGAGCCTCTGAGAGCCAAGTGAGAATGCAGAGTCTCAGGGCCCTCCAGTCAGATCTGTGTGCTGACAGATCCCCAGTGATTTGTGGGCACATTAAAGTCTGAGAAGCACCAGGCAAGGATCACTGCTAATGATGGATAACGTGGGAACTTGGCTCATAAATCTAGCAGCCAAAGGCAGGTATCTGGGACAGGGAAGAGTGTGGAGTGGGGGCAAGCCCTGCCTGATGGGCCAGGCAGCTGGATCCCTAGGCCAAGCCAGGGCCCTCAGCACCACTCCCTACTCCCTGTATGGTCAGATGGAGACCAGGTATCCCCGTGCCGCAGCTTTGAACCAGCATGCCCTTGCCTCTGAGGGTCATAGAAGAGTGTGAGACACAAGAAGCCAGTGATGGCCTGGATCCTCCTAAGTGACAAGAAAATGACCTACTGGCCATTTGTATTTATCTATTTATATTGTATTGGTGCTGGAGCTGGAGCTCAAGGCTAGCACACTACCATTTGAGCCACAGCTCCACTCTGGCTATTTGCTAGTTAATTGGAAATGAGTCTCATAGATTTTCTTGCCCATGCTGGTGTCAAACCATGATCCTCAGATCTCAACCTCCTCAGTAGCTGGGATTACAGGAGTGATCACCATTGTCTGGCTCCTACAGAGTCATTTAGAGGCACCAAGAGTTTTGAAATCCAGCTGACCCATTATCTGTTATACCCATTATCTGACCATTAATGAATCCCACACCTGTCTGCATCTGCTTCTCCTCTTCAAAATGGGGACGCAGAATGGTAGATAGAGGCCTTTTGCAGTTTATCTGAAGCAGAGGTTCAGTTTCTGGCCTTGAGGTTTCTCCTGTCTGCTCTGTGGTCAAGTATATAATCTGGGACGTTGGCAGGAATTAACCCTTCTGAAAAACCTCCCCAATGACAGTAAGTGACCAGTGACAGCAAGTGACCTCTGTTTGAGTTAAGCCAGGGGCCAAGCTTTTCTGTAAAGGGCTAGATAGTAAATATTTGAGGCTTGGAGGACCATATGGTCGCTGTCAGAGTTATTCTATGCTACCATTGTAGCCAAACACAGTCACAGACAATATGTAAATGAGTGGGCGTGGCTGTGTTCAAATAAATCCTCATTTACAAAAACACACAGCCAGCTGGATTTGGCCTGAAAGCCAGTTTTCCATGGTCTCCCCCACTTCCCCTCACCCCCACCCCAAACTTGCTGAGAGCAGGCACAGTTTGGGTACTGCTAGTTTCCTTGAGCCTAAAGAAAAGGATTTTAGCCCCATGATCTGCCAGGTTTACTACTGAATAGCATTTTTATGAGGCTGAGGCAGAGAAGACAGTGCCTCAGACCCTGAACAGACTAGCAGCCTATAAAAAGCATCAGTGCCCCATTCTTAGCAGGGATCCCAAACACTGAGCAGGGGAAGACTGAAACAAAGGTCGGGGAGGCAGTGTCAAGCCCAGAAGCCTTCCTGGCAGAGAATGCCTCAAATTGTCCTTGGTGTAGTCCCTCATACTTCCTTTCTCACCTTCTATGCTTAGCTCCCCCTCCTATAAAAACCTGGACAGAGAGACAGACCATCATGTGCTTGATCAGAGGGATATCTGGGGTTTGAACTAAACAGGTACTCTTTGCTTAAGCATTTTTTTTTTTGTTCTAGTTATTTTTTGAGCAGCCATTTTGCTCTAGTTACTTTTAAGATACAGTTTTGCTCTATCAGCCTAGACTGTAATCCTCCTCCTTTATATATCCCCTTCCCCAATAGCTGAGATGACCAGTGCATACCCCTGCACCCAGCTCTTAGAATCATTTTGCTTAACTAAGTATGCATTCTTAAGAAAATCTGGTCCTTGCCAGCATGTGAGTTCCATGCAGAGTGCAGGACCAGGCAGTACTGAGTCCCAGGTCCCTAATCAGGGAGTGTAGTATGAAGTGGGCATTGAGTGCTTATGGCGAGAGGTGGTTCCAGACAGGAGGAAGCACACATCCTCTGGAGCAGATCAGGAGTATCCCAGGAAAGCTGAACCAGACCCTTCAACTAACTCATCTACTTCTATAAGAGCAAAACCTGCTGTGATCTCAGATCTGCCCCTGTTTCAGCTTCTGGGGGTAGAGCTTCAAAATAGCCTCTGAGGAGTGAGGGGCAGAAGATATGAGAGGCCGGAATTGACCTCTTAGGCTCTGGATTGCAGTGCTCGGCTCCTCCAGTCTGGGTTGGGCCTGGTGATTAAGCTTGCTGCCCCTCCCTCCAGCTGTTCTTCCTCATCCCCAAAGACTGAAAGCTCAGTGGGGAACCAGCCCAAAAGCAGGGGGAGGGTGGGTAATGTGGGTGGAATTAACTGGGCTTCTGTGCTCACGATCCTATTTGTAGCATCATTCTCACTCGTAAGCTAATTTTAGCCATCCATTCTGCTTCTGTTGCCATTTATAAAATGAGAATGTCAAATGCAATATTAAACAAGCAGGATGAAGGCAAAAAAAGGAAATGCCAGAGAGGCATTTAATAAATGAATCCCATGTTTATGTGGGAGAGGGAGCGATCCCGCTCCCCACGCATCACACACGCATGTGTGCACATGCTATTGTGTACAGGCTCCATTAATGACAGCACAATGATTGGTGTGTTGGGGGAGTGGGCAGGAGGGGGGGACTAACAGGCGAGTGTTGGTAAATGTGTTGCTTCTTAGGCAGAAATAATTTGGTCTGCCAAGAGGAAGTCTCCTGGTTGCATGAGTTCTGGCAGGCTTGCCCTTCATTTGTCCTCTAGCCAGGCCAGTGCAGGGAAAGCCAGAGAGGTCAGGGAGTTCTCTACCTCTGTCATGACCTTGTGGGGTCTTGAAAGGGATCACTTACTTGAGGCCCTTCTCTTCTGCCTGGGACTTCTAGTCGCTTTTCTTCCTGTGACCTCTGCTTCCTGGAGGTTCGAGGAAGTGCTCCAGCCACCCTGCCAAGTGAGGCCCATTGCAGGGTCCAGTAAAGCCACTGTGGGCTGGGGTGGACGTGGCAGGATTTGAGCACCTGCCCGAGGCTGAGGTTCCTTTCACTTTGAAATGCCCTTGCAGGTGCCTGGAAAGAAAAAGAACAGCTGCTGCCCCCACTGTCAGCTTTTTCCTCCGATAGTGCAGCTTGTGCTGCGTGCTCCCTTAGCATACCTTGCTGATGAGTGCAGGGACTTGGGGGTGAGGAAGGGACAGGGCTGGGCTGTGGAGGGAGGGGCTGCTGCTCTCTCTCTCTCCCTCTTGATTCCCAGTTTCTGGGATTTAAGTGAACACAGTCACTGGCGCCATCACCTTCAGAGAAAGATAGCACCTAAGAGGGGTGTCATTGCCCCCAAAAAATGTACTCTTCACCTGACTTATGTAACTATAACCCCTCTGTACATCACCTTTATAATAACAATAATTTTTTTTTAATAATACCACCTAAAGCTCCATGTGGAGCAGAGTCGGGTGAGGCTTGGACAGCCGTGTAGGCTATTGTTGCTCTAAGCCCAGAGAAGTTAGCCACTCTCAACCCAAAGAGCCAGCCAAGTGGTGTAAGACTACAGTGTGACCCTCAAAGCCCCGGTCTGCCCCAGGACTAGGACAGAGTGAGAGCTGTGGATTTGGGGGTCTGTGTTCTCAGGCAGCAGTGAAGATCAGCTTTCCCTACCCTTTGTCAGGACTGTGGGCATCTCTGAGGGAAGAGCCATACCCCCTGTATTCCTCTCTGTGGCCCCACCCATCCCTGCATGGTAAATAGTAGGTACTTAATATTATTGGTTTATGACCTACTTCACGTTGCCATCACTGATTTTAATAAAACACTAAGCAGAGGAAACAGTGGATGAAATTAATTCTGTAAGTGGTGAGGAAATTAATTCTGGAAGCTAGAGTCAGGAATGACTTTGGAAGAAATAGCACCTGATTGGGGCTGGGGGCCTGGGGAGGGAGCAAAGAGGGGCTGGCAGAGGAGCACCCAGGGAAAGAAACAGGCTTTTTAATGTGGGGGTGCTGGCTATGCTCTGAGAATGAGCCGGTCAGTAGTCAGAATGTCAGTGTCCTCTGGGCTGGGAGTGTAGCTAAGTGATAGAGTGCTTGCCTAGCATGCATGAAGCCCTGGGTTCGATTCCTCAGTACCACATACACAGAAAAGGCTGGAAGTAGCACTGTGGCTCAAGTGGTAGAGTGCTAGCCTTGAGCAAAAAGAAGTTTAGGGACAGTGTCCAGGCCCTGAGTTCAAGCTCCAGGACTGGCAAAGCAAAAGCCGGGGGGAAAGTCAGGTACCTTGTCAGCAGGGAAGTTGATTGTCTCCCAGAGGAGATGAGGCTTGATGCAGCGAGATCAGTGAGATCAGTGGACGTAGTTTGAGGACTCCTGTGCACCACACACTGCACTTGAAATCCAGTGTGTACATGTTACGTAATCTATGAAAACGTGTACATATGTACATATGCATGTGAGCACACACAGGAATGTGTGACTGCCTGGCATGTGGGTAGTGCTCCTCCTCACCCAGAGAAGTCCTGCCAGCTCCATACTGTGAGTACCACTCAGCTCTCCACGCTTTACGCCAGTGGGACCAACGTATGTATGACCAGCATGTGTCCCCTAAAGGCAGACTGATGGCTGCTTTCACCTCCTGGGCTGGCTATTTCCATTACAGTTTGCACAGTAATGCCCCCCAGCCACACCCATCCAGATGCCAAGGTAGGTCCCACCCTCTGCAGGACAACAAGACAAGGCACCATATTGGCTCTGGGGGAAGGAAGGTGTTTGTACTGGATGGCTAAGGCTGTTGGGGAAGGAGCATGGAGCAGGCGCTCATTCTCTCCTGCCCTATGGAAAAATCTGTGTGGCTGCCAGATTCTGGGAAAGATCCTGAGTCTTACAGAGTCATGTCAACTCTCCTTCCCTTCATTGGCTGCCTGGACAGGGCCTGATGCCAGAGCAGGTAGTCACCAGCTCTGCTGGCTGGCAGCTGCAGAACTGGCTGGGGAAGAGCTGTGGCTTGCCCTGAGGAGGAGGCCAAGCTGCTCCCGGGGCACAGGCCCATTGGTCTATTAGGAGGCACCATGCAAGGACAGGTACCTACTGTGGAAGTCACAAGACAGCCTCCTCCCTGTTCCCTCCTCTTCCTACCAGCCAGACAGCCAGACAGTCAAGGGCAGTGTCTATACATGGGGGCCTTTTATCCTTTGAGACAAGCCTGTCTCCCTAGAGAAGTGAGGAGTGTGTAACACGACCTACTGGCAGTGAGTAATGAGGCTGCACACACCAGCCTCTTCAGGCCACACAGAGCCCCCTTGTCCCCGGGTGGTGCAGCAAGGCCACAGGTACAGGACTTGGGTTTCTCTCTGGCACAGCACAGCAGTGTGTGCGGACTGGTGCTGTTTGTATAGCAAGCAGAGGAAACAGAAGCCTTTTCACTCCCCAGAGCTTGGCTGCCTTTTCAGACTGCCTGTCTCTTCCCAAAAACACTCTGCCTTGAGCTTTGGCTGGCTGCAAGGGACTTTGTCCCTGTAAAAGTTCTAGTATCTTCCTCAAAAGCCAGTGCCAAGCATTCCCTCCCACGCCCCGGCACATGTGCTATGGCTGTAGACAGACCTAGATTTGAATCCAAGCACTGTAGCACATACACTGATCTGCATCACAAGCTAGGTATTTGAAAGTCCAGGTCTCACTTTCTAGAACATGAATATAGCCAGGCACGAAGGTACATGCCTAGAGTCCAGACACATAGGTTATAAAGGACATCATTGGTCCATTGACAAAATAGGAATATGGAAGGCAGATTAAAGTGTCATATTCAGGTTAAATGTTGTGACCTGGATGTCTGTAGTCACATAATAAAAATGTTCTCATGTTTAGGAAATGTAAACCATAATACATGCAACTTACTTTCAAATGGGGGAAAAATAACCATTAAAATTTGGGGCTGAATTGGCAAAGCACCAGCCCTGTGAGCAAGAAAGCCAAGCAAGAGAATGAGGCCCTGAGTTCAAGTCCTAATACTAGCATACACACAGGAGAAAAAGCAGAACTGGAGGTGTGATTCAAATGGTAAAACCAAGTACAAGGCTTGGAATTCAAACTCCAGTTCCATCAAAAACAAAAATATGTGTAGATACAGATTTGGAATGTGCACAAATGCTCAGTAAGACAAATGCTAAGTAACAAAATGCTAGCAGTGGACGATCTAATCTGCGTTTAGACACTCTTCACAACTTTTCTGTGAGCTTGAAGTTATTTCCAAATAGACAGTTTGAAACCACAAACCTTGCTGAGTTGCTTTGGTTGGAAGGTTCCTCCACCCGCAACAAGCAGCATGCCCCATGTTCACATGGGGGAGTCTATGTGCCACCTGCAGCAACATGTAGTGCTCTCAGTTGTCCCTGAGTAAAGGGGCTTCTGGCAGGTCTTTAACTGGGGAATGTAAGGAAGCCACACCCTCCCTTCCAAGGCCACAATGCTGAGGACAGCTATATATTTAGAGAATGAAATATCTACTTCACATCCCTGGTAGCCAGCCCCTGGAGGTTTTGCCAGCTGTGGGGTGAGCAGTCAGTCGGTCTCCTATTTGGATACAAATCCAACTCCATTCCTTGCTTTCTGACTTCAGTGACTGTTTGAGACAATAACAGTGCCAGCCTTTGTGATAGACAATTGATGGCAGAGACTCAGAGTTATAGGTGAAGATTGTCTTCGCTCCAGACTTAGCCTACAAAGTTTCCCTTGGGGTGGCTGCTTGTCCTCTGCATGTGGGTGGTGGGAGCTTTTCTTAAATTGGGGACTTTAGGGGACGCTATGAGACACTATGAAACATCATTTTGTTCCTGAAGCATGGAGGGAGAGCAACACACACCTCTCTGGGGCAGCAGTGGGAAGGGTGGCTCCCATGTCCTGCCCTCTGCCTCATGGAGACATCAACCCTCAGTGCCCACTGCCCCAAGAAGCCAACCAGCCAAACACCAGGACGAGAAGAATGCCTGACAATAGGTTTCTGCAAATAGCCATCTCAGCCTCCCACATTCACATCTCTGAGTCTTCCTCTCTCACACGAGTTCTAGGCTGGCCCAGCAGAACCAATAGAGTATGGTAGAATAGCATGATGAGTCCCAAGGCTAGGTAAGGAAAAGCCTTACCACTTCTGCCTCAATGATGTAGAATGCCTGTGCTTGTGACAAAGCCTCCATGCTGTTGAGAAGACTGAATGCTCTGGAGAAGCCACGAATGACATCCCAAGTGCAGTCTTAGACCTCTAGCCTAGGCAAGACTTCCTCTGGCTTCAGCCCCAGCCACACCTCTATTAGAGGCTACAAGTAGGATCCCAGCTGATTGCTGTGAACTAACTCCCTGAACCATGGAGAAGAAATGATTGACGGTTGTCTGAAGCCACACTCTGTGTGAGGGTAGTTTCTGTACAGCAGTTGATGTATGGAGTATGATGTGTGGCCACATGACCTAAGTCATGATGAGGGCCAAGGAAGTAGACTGGTTTTTCCTATCTGAGTTCCAGCTGTACCTCAGCTTCCCATGGCCAAGCTCTCTGGCTTGTGGAAGAGCATAGTTGTGTAGGATGGCCTCAATAATTAACTAACTCTTAAGGCCAAGAGATGACAAGCCCAGGGGTGGCCAGGGGCGACTCAGTGTGTGAATACTTGCATTTAGCTTTGGAGAATGAGACAGTCAGAGCTGGTTTTGAATAGATTGTGAGCTCTCAGAGGCAGAGACTTGTGTCCCCCAGAGCCTAGCTCTTGCCAGGCACACAGAGTTCCTCCGCCACTGAATTAACCTGACTGAATCGAGGCGGGAGGCTCTGTGGGTAGGCCTTCTGGTCTGAGAAATCTTTCAAGAAGTCTTCAGCACAGGCCAAGCCAGGCCAGGTACCCTGCTGTGTCTGCTGCCTCTCCTTGTCACTCAAATGCCCAGGGCTGGCTGGAGTCCTGAAAGTGCAGAAGCCAAGGCCCCTGGCCTCTGGGAGCGCTCACGGTTGACACAGCAGGGGGTTGACAGAATTCCAGTGGTAGGTACTGCCCAAAATGCCACCAGCAAAGACAGCAGAATTAAACAGAGCTGCCAGCTCTGTTCCGCGAGAGGAAGAGTAGGTGGGTTTGTTTAAAATACTCCTATTACAGTCAGTTAACCTTTATGTTCCCTAAATGAAAATTGTATAAACCTGAAATTTTCGTTGATCAGGTTGCCTAGGAACAGGCAGCAGGTTTTCATAAGACAATGCAATAGATTGTCACCGATAGGGCTATTAGGAAGCGAGCTGGTTAGCAGCATTATTCCCTATCCTGGTGTCGTGCTAGGTAATTATCTGTCTGCCTGTGCAGGGCCCACCCACTTTCCTGGGCTGGGGCAAATTCATGCAAATGAGATTTCTCAGTTTGCTTTTATGAGTACTCTGGGGGCCTGGGAGCCAGTCCCCTGGGGGTCAGTTGCTACCCCCAGATATAGGAGAAAAACCTAGAAGACTCAACATCAACTTACTTCCTTTAATTTTTTTCCCTACTTGCCACAATAATTCCCTAATAACCCCATTGGTTACAGACTTACTGCATTGTCTTAAGAAAATGTGGGAAATAAAACTTGGAAAATAAGCTACAGCAGAATGCACAAGGGAAATTGTCAGTCTGTCCTGGGGGCTTGTCCTTGCTTGTTTTTTGCTGTCATTGCTGCTGCTGTTTGGGTTTTTTTGACCAAGTCTAGTGCCCTACCATTTGAGCACACCTCCACTTCCTTAACAATGGAGAAAAGTTTTAAAGCTACTCTGAGAACTTTGGTCAGTCTGGTTACTATACACACACACTTGTTTGTTTTCCCCAAAGTCGCTTCATTCATTTTGGCCTTCTTACGTGTAAGGTGATCAGACATCCTGGTGTGTCTGGGACTGTGGAGGTTCCCAGTTCCAATGTCTGCTGTCCTCAGGTACTTGCTTTCCTGTGGTATGTAGCATTCACTCAGTGTAGACAGGCCAGACTCAGCTTAACCAATTCATGCCCTTTCGACTTTGAAGATATATAAGGGATATATATGATATATGAAGATACATATATATATATATATATATATATATATATATATATATGCTGGCACATACCCTCATCCATATGTCCTTGCAGTATAAATCATTACAAATAGAATTATTGGGTCAAGGAATGGACTTTCTTCTGGGTTTTGGTATATTGTCGGGTTGCCCATCAGAATACTACATGACATTCCCACCTCTCCTCATCCCCACAGGAACTCTTACATCAAGCAGTGTGTTCATCACTGCCAATCTGACAGACAAAAATGTATCTTACTTTGGGGATGTGTTCCTCTTTATGAGCCACTTGTGAACTGCCTGTTCATGTCTTTTACCCATTTCTCTTTCCTGATGCTCAGCTCTTTTAAACTATAAAAACAGACTCCGTGTTTAATCTCAAGTTGCCTGAGAGTGGTGATGGTATAGGTTGAATGGAAGTGGTAGCATCACTAACCTGGAACTTGTAAAGATCCAGCTTCGAAGTTTGCGCCTGCAAGGGGTGGCTTCCAGTATGTAACCCAAGCCTCCTGACAATGACTTTTCTCATCCATGAGACTGAGCTGAGGCTGAGTGGCCTGGTTTATGTTTTATATTTTAGTTTAGTTTATATTTTAGTCTTGAATAATGAGCCACTTTATTCAATGTTTATAAAACATTTGGGGTTATCAGTCTTTACAGAGCAAAAATGATCAGTGTTAAAAGAACAAAAGTGCTACCCTCTGACAGTTCATGCCTGTAATCCTAACTACTCAGGAGGCTGAGATCTGAGAGAATCATTGTTGGAAGCCAGGCAAGGCAGGAAAGTCTATGAGACTCTTATCTTCAATTATTCACAGAAAAGGCCCGAAATAACACAGTGGCTCAACTAGTAGAATGCTAGCCTATACAAAAGGAGCCCAGGTACAGCACCCATGCCCAGAGTTCAAGTCCCATGACTGGCAAAAAAAAAAGATCAAACAAACATCAGCAATATCATTGATTAAGGGGGACATTACCTCTTTAATTGAAGTATTTGGGATGAGAGTATCTCTAAAAAGAGTAATTTAGGAATGTGTGTATCTGTGTGTGCACGCCAGTACTAGGCCTAGTCCTGGGTATGGGTTTTGTCCCTGAGCTTTTTGTGCTCAAGGCAAAAGCTAATGCTCAGCCACTTAAGTCACAGCTCTACTTTCAGGTTTTTGGTGGTTAATTGGAGATAAGAAGATAGCATATTTTTGGGCTGGGAAGATGGCTCAGTGGTAGAGCTCTTGCCTTGCATGCCTGAGGCCCTGGGTTCGATTCCTCAGCACCACATAAGCGAAAAGAAAAAAGCCAGAAATGGCGCTGTGGCTCAAGTGGTAGAGCACTAGCCTTGAGCTGAAGAGCTGAGGGACAGTGCCCAGGCCCAGAGTTCAGGCTCCACGACTGGACCCCCCCCCAAAAAAAAACAAAGAAGATAGCATATTTTCCTGCACAGGCTGACTTCAAACTGTGTGATCCTCAGATCTCAGCCTCCTGAATAGGTAGGATTACAGGCATGTACCACCCAGTGCTTAGCTTGGTAGGTTCTTTTTTAAACCATTTATACTGCATACAATGTGACTTGTTCTTTTGATCTTGGGCACTCAGATCAAATTACAGTGATGCCCTCCGCTGCTGTGGAGCTCAGTGTAGCTTTGGCTCCTATGCCACATGGCCCCAGACTGCTTTTTTAGTAAGACAATCGATTCTTCTTCCTATATCAGTATCAGACTGCATTACTGTGGGCTGCTGCAAGCAGCCCTGCCTTACCCTGCAACAGCCCATCTTCATCAGCAATGGGATTGACTACCAGCTCACAGTGCCAGTAGATTTGTCTAGAAGAACGACGTGCTGAGCAGGACTGGGTGCCCTAGGCAAATAGCAGAGGCCCTTTAGCAGGCCATGGTGCATTCATTTCCTAGGGTTTGTGTTTTGTATTGTTAGGGTTGTTAACTAAATGATTCCTGGATGAAGATGTAAAGTAGGATTAAGACATTTTGAAGGCAGAATGTAAACTAAAAAAGTTAGAAACTGCTTGAAGATAATAGGTGCAAGTGAACACCAGATAGAGGAACAGAATCAGGGTTTAATCTCAAGTTCCCTGAGAATGGTGATTGTATAGACTGAATGGACATGGTGGAATCACTAACCTGGAAATTGTAAAGATCTAGCTTGGAAGCTTGCGCCTGCAAGGGGTAGCTTTCAGCATGTTACCCAAGCCTCCTGACGATGACTTTTCTCATCCGTGAGATTGAGCTGAGGCTGAGTGGCCTGTTTTATAAGAGATAGAATCAGATGACCTGATGTGAAGAGCCCCTGGCCTGAAGGAACATCAGAGGGATGCGTATAAAGGGCCACACAATCAGGAGGGATGACGGTTACTGCTGCTTTTACTATTCTTCAGGCGCATCTGTAAGCCATGGCTGCCTTCTTTAAAAAAAAAAAATCTATCAAGCTTTCTATACAAGCTTCCATCTGAGCTCTAGCCTGTATGTGTATCTTTAACTGCCGTCCTTGCTGCCCTTCCAGAACCTAATTTCATCCTTGTAGGTTTTTCCAAAGCAGGATTTGCACGAGTGGTGTGTTTCTTAAATATTTATTTTGCAGGCCATTTACTCGGCATGGCTATTTTTACAGTGAGTAAGGAGCAAGTCTAAAAATAACTTAGCTCATAACCAGATCAGTTCTGCATTTGACATTTACGTGGAATTCATTTGCATCTCATTTGTTGGCCTTTCTGTTTAACAGGTAGAATGTAAGAAAGCTCAGCCGAAAGAAGTCATGTTTCCACCTGGGACCAGAGGCCGGGCCCGGGGGCTGCCTTACACCATGGATGCATTCATGCTTGGTATGGGGATGCTAGGTGAGTCTGGACAGGGGTCAGGGTTCTGGTGGACAGGGAGGGCGATATGGAGGTCTATGTGCCCATCAGAGTCACCTGCCACTTACGGGAATAGCAGGAGCCTCAGCTTCCTTGTCTTTAAATGAGGATGACCAGATAGACATATACATGCATATCATTTTCGTCTGTGCCTGACGTGTTTCTACCCTCTGTTGTTTCCTGTGCACAAGTTGTTCCTTGTGCCTAAGCCCTCTTAGCCCAGTAGGGTTTCTAAGAACTAAAGACTCCTGACTGGTTTCTGTGTGAGCTCACGCTACAATCTTCTAAAACTTGGGAGAGGAGTAGAGGTGGCGGCATGGGTGGGAGGGAATCCTGTCTATTTAAATGATTAACATTTTTCTCTTGGGATATCAAAATTTGCATTTAAATGGATGTTTTAAATAGCCTGTTTTACTCTTTATTTGCAAAAAAAAAATGATGAAAGACAAAGTGTGTTTGTTCTGACTAAAAATGATCTCTCCTGGCTTTTAGAGAAATTGAGTTGCATATTATATGCCCCTTTCCTTAAAGGTATCTCTGTCCGTCCTGCACAGATAATTGAAAATCTCACCGCCTAAATGGTATGAAAGATGGGGAAAGCAGAGGAGATGCGGAATGGTGTGGGTCGCCACAATAATTAGAAATTTCAAGGCGAGAGAGCAGTATTTTAGTGGAAGTTATTGTGTGTCAGGAAAATACTAATTAAATGGGATAAATGGTAGTTAATGGTAAAATTCCATTCAGGCACATGAGCTGTCTAGTTTTAATGGGTTTTCATTTAGTTTGGCTAAGAGTCCCTCTTCTATATTGTTTGATAAGCTCTTTATATATTTTCAGATTTGCTGCTGTTTAAATCATTTCTGGCTTAGTTTTAAATTTATAAAACTTTCCTTGGTCTTACAAAGCATTCTACTTGTCTGTGAAAAATAATAGGGCAGGTAAAGCTGTTTTGAGTTCCTTTAAAAATGGAGAGTGATGCCATTTGAGAATAGTTAAAAATAGCCAAGATATTAATTCCCCACAAATTTATTTTTTCAGGTTTAACAGTTTCCAAGAAAAAAAAAAGTCTTATTAGAGTTCTTTGAAAACTTTCCAGATGATTCTAAAACTTACCTAGAAGAAGAAACATGTGGGAATAAATAAGAAAATATATTCTTAAAAAGAGAAAGGAGGGGCTGGGATAGTGGCTCAGTGGTACAGTGCTTGCCTCGCATCCATGAGGTCCTGGGTTTGATTCCTCAGCACCACTAAGCAGAAAAAGCCAGAACTGGCACTGTGGCTCAAGTGGTGAGCACTAGCCTTGAGTTGAAGAGCTGAGGACAGCACCCAGGCCCAGAGTTCAGGCCCTAGGACCAGTCCAAAAAAAAAGAGAGAGAGAGAGAGAAAAAAAACACTGGTTTGGCTAAATACCAGAACATAGCTCAAAGCTGCAATCATGAAAACGGTATGTTATACAAGGTTGTCCCCACCTTACAATAGGTCAACTTAACAAATTTTCTACTTTTACACTGGTGAGAATGCAGTGTAGATTCACTGAGTGCTGGCTGTACATGGTCCCATATTCTCTAAAGGTGCTAGATGGTAGTGGTGAGCCATAGCACCCACTTAGCCCCTCTTAGGAGAGTGACTCCACTGCACACTGTATTGTGAAGCTGTGGTGTTTTGTGGGCTAGATATGGTTTTGTTGTTTTAATCAGTTGTGGGGCTTGAACTCTGGGCCTGAGCACTGTCCCTGAGCTTTTCAGCTCAGGGTGAGCTCTCTACCACTTGAGCCATAGTGCCACTTCCAGTTTTCAAATGGCTAATTGCAGATAAGAGTCTCATGGACTTTCCTGCCTGGGCTGGCTTTGAACCATAATCCTCAGATCTCAGCTTCCTGAGTAGGTAGGATTATAGGTGTGAGTCACTGGTGCCCAGCTTAGATGTGTTTTATATATAAACAGAGTACTAGGGTTTGAACTCAAAGCCTTTGTGCTTGTTAGGCAGGTGCTCTAGCCACTGAACCATGCTTCCAACCATTTCTTTGGTTATTTTTGAGATAAGGTCTCACTTCCTGCTCAAGCACACATGTAGACTGTTGACTTCATATCGTCTCCTTCCCACCATAGCTAGGATGAATATGTACCACTACACCAGTTTCTTAACACTGAGATGGGTCTCACAGGCTTTTCTATTCAGAGATCTTCCCATGCCTGTGCTCTCATTAACTTAGAATGATAGGCACATACCAACATGGCCAGCTATTGGTTCAAAAGGGGGCCTTCTGTATACCCAAGGCTTGCCTCACTCTGGGGTCCTCCTGATCTCTAACTCCCAAGAAGCAAGAATTACAGATGTGAGCCATCAGCACCCAGCTTTAACTTAAAACACTTTTGGCTTATTAACATATCAGGTCATAATCTTAAGTGTTAGAATTATATGCAGGAATATATACTTATTGATAGAAGATGTTAAAGAACCCCAAGTACTCCTACATAAAAGTATAATTATTAAGATGGTATTTGAAATCAGTGAGAATGATTTCCTGATTATTGGGATACAGTTGCTTAGGTCTTGCTTTAAAAATGTTCATTTATTTGATTTGATATTATATCTCAAAAAGAACTTTGATAATTTCAAATTGATGATTTTAAATGTTGAAATCAAACTTAGAAGACTTGAGCCAGCCAGGTGCTGATGGTTCACACCTGTAATCCTAGCTACTCAGGGAGGCTGAGATCTGAAGATCAAGGTTCCAGAAAGTCTGTGAGACTCTCATCTCCAATTAACTACCAAAAACTGGAAGTGACACTGTGGCTTCAAGTGGTAAGATGCTAGCCTTGAGCAAAAAGAACTCAGAGACAGCGCCCCACAACCGACAAAAAAAATGGGGAGAGTTTAGCCACTTGTTGGCTTTTGCAATTGAAATTGAGTAGAGAGGCTCTGGGCATCAATGAGGGCCTGTCTGGAATCCAGATATACAGGAAGCACTCACCTTCCTGAGCCCACCTCGACAGCCCCCCTAACCTGGGAAGAATGTACTGGTTGTACAGTGGGGAAAAGCAGAAGTTTCAGTCAAGAACAAAAACACTTCCCATATTCATCATTCCAGACTCCACAGACAGCCAGGCCTGGGTCCCCCAAATACAAGGGCTTCCAGGACTTTGCTCATGGGACCCATAGCAGGGAGAGGGGCAGAGGGTATTCATAGCAATATCCTTTGGCTTCTACTATGTATCCCTGCCCTCGCGGAGCTCATGGTATAAGGAAAGAGATACACACACCACAGCTCATCTCCAGGAGGCCTGGCTCATCCTCGCAGCCCAGGGTTGCTGTGAGAGCATGCAAGGAAGGGTGGAGGGGAGTCTAGGAAGCTGGTGGTGATATTTGGGCTAGGCTGGAATGGATGAGTAAGCCCAGGGCCTTTCACTCCATGGGGACATGAGGATCCTGAAGTAGAACCTCAGACCAAGGACAGGAGTAGTGGCTGGGGACCTCAAGGTTAGCTGGGCCTTCAGTAAGTGGGCAGCCCTAGTGGCCTCATCCTGAGAGCACCTACAGCGGTGATGGCAGACAGGACACAGACCCTGGGCTTCTGCAGATGCCATCTGAGTCTCCCACTTGCTCAGAAATGACTGTGATGAGTGCCAGATGCTTAGTCACCTGCCCTGATTCTTTCCTGCGTGTTTCAAGTAGTCTTTCCTGAGCCATGGTAGAGTAGTGTTAGTTAAAAATAGCTCTGTATCCTAGAGCTCCTTTGTTCCTGCTCTATACTCCCCCTAGCCCTTCAACCTCCACTCTGCTGCTTAACTCTGCTTTAACTCTGTTGAACCCCCAGTCCTGCCCCAGCCCACGCCTGGTTAACAGTCTCAACCAAACAGAGAGCTAGTCCTATGGAATTGATAGTATCAGCCCTAGCCTAAACAGAGCTCTGAGGGGCGGTGTAGCTCAGGGGGACAAGCTCAGGACTTTGGAAGCAAGAGGTCTGGACTCCTTATCCCTGACAGCTGTGCAACTTGGAAGAATTGGCTTGGCCTCTCTGGTCTTCATTTACCACCACCCATGAGAGGGACAATCATCTCACTGTATGGAGTTGTTGCAGGAGAGAAACTGAATCTTAACTGTCAAATGCTGTATTTCTTGAATTTTAGATGCCCTGGCTAGCGAGGTAAATCTTCATATACCATTCAGAAAGGGGAGAAAATGATGAGTGAACTGCCTGGTGCTGTCCTGCCACACTGCCTGGGAGATGGGTCTCATTTACAGAAATGTGAAAATGTAAGGGAGAAGAACATTTCTTCACATCCCTAAGGTGCAGTTGTATGGAAGCTGTTACAAGTCAGGGACTGGAGGGCTTTGGGCACATGACTACAGGAGCAGGTGGCTGGCACCCTTACCCCTTGGGAGTCAGCTTCTGCCTAGCAAGACCCACAGGGGTGACATGTGTTGTGGCAATGGCGGTGTCTTCTCAGCCCCAGCCTCGAGAGTCCGATGAGTCATTGCAGTGTCTTACTTCAAGACCAGGACCTATATGGTGGTCCAGTCTTCTGCAGCCCAGGTCTCCTGAACTGCCCAGTCGCTGTGCTGAGGCCCTCTGATGTCTGCTGAGTAAGGTCTCCCAAGAGATCCTAGCTAGGAACCTACTTAGCTGAAGTCTGGGGAGAAGGGATGTCACGCAGAGTATCTAGGAAGCAAGCTCACTGTCTCACGGTCTACTGGCCTGTCGCCTCCCCGTCAGGCCACCAGCTCCCAGTGGCCTCTCCGACACACTCACTGCAGACTCCCTAAGGCTGCCCTCATGTCACCTAATGGTGCAGCTCAGCACTTGAGGCTTAGGTTCTTTTAGGTGAGGACCCTGCCATCTGTACTGCCAAATATTTATTGAGTATGTACTAAAGGCCTGGCAGGCGCCCATCTAAAATACGGAATGTGCAACAGAGAACAAATGCTCTGATCTCAGAGAAATAATGTCCATTTGGGAGCCTGCGTGCTGGCCTATGAATGACTTGACGACCATGGAATGAATTTAATACCTTTTCAGATTTTTCCCATGTTTTGGAAGGGCTCATGGAAGAGTCTGATGCGCATATATAAAATTGCAGTTATTCCTTCTTGATCTCCCTTAATATGGCTACCAGTGACCTTTGGGAAAACCTACACCTGCTCAGGTTTTAGCTCTCACAGCCTTTGCTAGAAGAATATGATCATCCTTACAACAAAAATCTCTTTTGAACATGTCAGGTAGCAGAAGAAGAGAGTGATCCCTAGACGGTGTCACCTGCCTCTCAGCCAGACAGAACCAAAAGTAAATGCACCCCCTGGAGAAGGTGTTTGTACAGCCTCTGACACGCTGTTCTGCTTCCCGCAGCAAGAGTGCCCACAGTTAGCTAGCCAGATGCAAAAGAATTGCCCTAGTTTTTCTTAATGAAAATAGACTTAAAGCAAACACATGGCTGTTGATATATCTGATTCCTCTTGGCCTTCTTTCCCCTTGGCCACATAATCCCCCTGCCTTTAATGCTCGTGGCCTCATTGGGCACATATTATTTATTTAACTTTGGTAGAGAGAGAATACATTGCGGAGGCCTTGCAGTAAAGGATTCACTCTGGCAGGCTGAGGAATGGAGCGATACAGTTGACCAACTAACCATTTTATCCAAAAGCATTTTTATTTACACTTACACCAAGAAACTTCAGTGCAGTCTCGACCATGGTTCTCACTCTAAAGTAAGGTCCTTCGAATTGAAAGAAAAAATATATCAGGCCAGGCACCAGTGGCTCACGCCTGAAATCATAGCTATTCAGGAGGCTCACTGAGGATCAGTTTGAAGCCAGCCCAGATTGGAAAGTTCATGAGACTCTTACCTTCAATTAACTATTTTTTAAAAAAAACAGCCAGAAGTGGAGCTGTGGTTCAAGTGGTAAATCCCTAGCCTTGAAGTCAGTGGGAGTGGAGGGAAGCTCAGGGACAATGCCCAGGCTCTGAGTTCAAGCTCCCGGACTGGCACCAATCAGTCAGTTAATCAGTAATTGTTGAGAAGGGCCAGAAGCTATAATCTGTTGGTATTATCTAATATCATAAGTTCTACCGGAACTTAAGTCTAAATTAGGCAGTTGAGGTCTAGGGGAACTTCTCTCTGTAACACCAGGTGATTTGGGGAGCTAAATGTCTTCTTTTTTTGGGGGGGTCCGGTTGTGGGGCCTGAACTCTGGGCCTGGGCACTGTCCCTCAGCTCTTCAGCTCAAGGCTAACACTCTACCACTTGAGCCACAGCTCCACTTCCGGCTTTTTTTTTTCTGCTTATGTGGTGCTGAGGAATCGAACCCAGGGCCTCATGCATGCAAGGCAAGCGCTCTACCACTGAGCCACCTTCCCAGCCCGCTAAATGTCTTTATAGACTTTGGCCTTCACTTCCTTATCTAGGAGGGGCTCCTGGCCCTAGTGTTTGCTCTGCTTTGCACTCACTGAGCTCTCATGGTGCCCTGGGCAGTGTTCTGCATGTCACATAGATGTGTCGCATTCTGGCTGTTCCCTGAATAAACAGTCCTTGTCTCTGGTTGCTTTAAAGTCAAGGGCCTGTGTGAGAGCAGTTTTCCATGACACTTGCGTAGCTGAAGAACTTATCACAAGAGAAGATGAGTTGGGGATCCATCCAAGGTTTGGAACAAAGATCTAGGGCCCTACTAGCATCCCAGAAATGGGTCCCCCAAAGAAGCTTACATCCAAGTTCTATTGTTGATTTCTGTCACAATGGAAAGCCAGCCTGCATGAAAGGTGATCATCCAGGCAGAAGGCTTGCTTTTTTTTTTTTTAAAAAACTTTAGTGACAAGAGATAATTACTGTGGGATTGATCAGGCATCCAAGGTACTGGAGCAAATGAATCGTGCAGTGGCCAGTGAGGGAGGGGCCCAGCTGCTAATGGAAGTGGTGGCTGGGTCACCCTACCGTAATGTGGTTTGATGGAGCAGCCACATGGGCCTGCTATAATGTGCTATTGATATGCAGCCCGCCAGTTTCCCCCATGTGGCCACGGCTGTGAGCCGCTGGAGCAGAGCTGGGCTGCACAGCAGTAAATGAAGAGGAAAATTGAAGTAATGTTGTATTATAAATTTATAATTTCATCTGCCTGGCCAAGAGGCTGCTCAGCAATAGGGGTGTAGAGATGGTCTCCCCTACTCCTGCAGGTGCCAAACTCTCATCTTCCTCAGGAAATGACCATGTTGACCTGTCCAGGAAGCATGGGACGAGGCCCAAAGTTAGCGTGAATGTAGCCATGTTTTTCTTCTTCCTTGTCAAACATTTTTAGGGTATGCCAGGAAGAAAGTGTCTATGGCGGGATCGTGTGGGGGTCCTGAGTACAAGAAGGGAATGGCTGTTCCACTGTCAGATTAACAATAAACTATTTAAGACCCCTCCCCCCCAGCTCTGAAGTTAGAAGTAACAGGGCCATTTTTCATCAGGAAGGCCCCTAGGCAGTAGTGATTTGGCTGTTTGCATATAATCCGTTCATCAATATTGTTGATATAAATGGTATTAGAAAAACCTAGCACTGAAAGATCCGATTTGATAGCAGGTGATTAATTTGAAGGAGAATTGAGCTGCCCAGCCATGAAATAAATACCCAGGAAGGGGCCAGTGTGCACACATCTGAGGACTATCATTTCTTCTCTTTCTGTCTCTCCGTCAGGACCGAAGCTCAGCATCCCCTTAGCTCCTGGGTCTCAGAGAACAGCGAGTGCAAGCTGCTAGGACATTCTGTCTCACCTAGGTAGGCTTCTGCTAGTGAGCCAGGTGTGAGGGACAGAGCAGGTGGCAGGGCCTATGGAAGCAGAGACAGCTCAGTTGGCCAGTAAAATCAGTGAGCACGTATTTGAGAAGCCTCTGGCTGAAGCCAGGGAGAGAGCCATAGCCATAGCCATATAGTCTTGATTAAGAATTTAGTCTTTTGAGTACCAAAAGGGACCTCATAAGGCTTTCTGCAAATGCCAAGACTCTCAGGCCCCAAGAGAAAGGGAAGGCCCTGTCTTAGGTCAGGCTGCTATGACAGAGTTCTATAGGTCCTATTCTGTGTATGGACAACATTAATTTCTCATGGTTCTAGAGTTAGGGAAATCCAAGATGAAGGCGTTGGAGGATTCCAGGGCCCTTTTCTCACGGTCAGCAGCCCTCTGTCCTGACCTGGTGAAAGGGGTGAGAGTCTTTCTGGAGCCTCCTTGAGAAAAGGGTACTGATCCCATTCATGAGGGCTCTGCTCTTATGACCTGTTCACCTCCCTAAGGCTCCACCTCCCAATATAGCTCAGTGTGTGTTAGGATATAGGATTATGAACTTGGAATGTCTTGGGCATTCATCCAGACCACAGTAAACCCCGAGTATGGTTTGGGGTCCAAGGTAGGACTGGAACTCATCTCCTGGCTTCCACACCATTCTGGATCCAGTGGTCACAGGCAAAAGCCACACCACTAGCATTTGTAAAGAAGTGGGGGGGGGGGTGAGTCTCAGCTCTGGTCCTCTGAGCACAAAAGCCTGAACTGGCATCAGAATAGCAAAGCCTGACTGTGCAGAGGTGAGCAAGGTAGCGTGTTTCCCTCCTCCTCACTTACAGGGTCAGAAAGCACTTGAGAATCAACTGGGAAAGTAAATGATGACACCTTAGAGCTGATGTTTGGGGATGTTGTTTAGGAGCGTGAGGGAGCACAGAGACATGAGGCGAGTGGTCTTTACTGTCCTGGCTGCTAGAGGGTTTCCAGGCTGTGTGGAATCCACTTGTTGAAATGGTGCTCACACAGAGCTTTCATGGAAACTACAGGAACAACGCTGGCTGCTGGAAGCAGCAAAGGAGATCATTGCAAGGAGTGTGAGCAGTGTACCGAACCCACCAGAGCCTAAACAGGACTGAGAACAGAGGCAGGAGCTAGGGAGCTGGGAGGAAGCTCTAGCTGCTGCCTCCTCCGAATGCTGCTGCTGGCACCCGCGTACATTCTGAGCCATCGCCCCTCACTCCTCTGCCCACTGGCTCCCAAGGCAGCACCTGGGGAAGGGTCGCACTGGCTGAGCCTACGTTCACTGGCCTGGCCTCCTCTCGAGTCTCACAAGGCAAGGACTCCAGCCCTGGCAGCCCCAAACCCAGTCACTGACCTTGGAAGCCAAAGCAGAAGGCGAAGTAGCCTGGTGGCAGGGCAGCTGTGGAGGTATTTGGGGAGTAGCATTGTTCTGAGCTTCCCCTACTGAGTGGTCAGGAGGGAGCATGGCATTTAAGGCCAGCAGGGACAAGTGAACCTGCTGTGGCCAAGGAAAGCCCAGCTACACTGGCCATCACTGTAGCTGGAGATGAGGCAGGGATGTGAAGAATGAAGTAGGCAGAGCCTGCAGTGACATCTAGAAGTCATATCGACACTAGGTCTTCCAGCAGGTTCTCTGTGCACCTCAGGCTTAGCCTGCAGCAGCCTCCCCAGACAGCTTTCAGTAACTGGTCACTCACTCTAGGTGTGCTGCCAAGACAAGGGTCTTGATGTAGCCTTGAAAACATGAGACCTTGGCTTCTGCACCTGGGCCACGCCTCACGGTGCACGTTTTCACACACCCATGCCCCCATGACTGTCCCCAGGACTTCCTGAGACACTGGCACCACTGTGGCGTGTTGTGATCACCCTGCTTTCTCCCCCAAGCCTCAGGCCAGCATTTGCCTAAAGCCAAGGTCAGCCAGCCTTCAGGTTAGCCACTAAACTGAGACACCTCCCCCCGCCACACACACACACAACCCAGAAAACCCCTGTTCTGCCTGCTGCTGGGCTTGTTGTCCACCACCTCGGGAGGAGACATTACAAGGACTTTAATCTCCTACTGTCAACAGCTTTATAGTAAAGTACATTCGGGGTAAGCTCTCCAAATGTCAGAGCCCGGCACAGGCCCTGTGTTTGGTGCTAATGTGTGGCATTTACTCTGCAGGTTCAAGAAAGTGCATGGGCTTTGGGAGGTCTGGGCTGCCCAAATACGGGATACCAGCAGGCTGACAGCCCCACCTCCCACTCCCGCCACAGGAGAGAGGTGACCCGGGACCTGGGTAAAGATCCGCCCCAGAGACAAGTCATTCTGTGAAGGAAAATGACTCTGGCATGTGTGCATCACCTTGGGACTGCACTCCAAAGCTGAGGCCGCTGTTTTAACAGCTCTCTCTTTCTGTGTTCAAGGCTACCCCAACTTTGTGGCAACCTATGGCCGAGGCTACCCTGGATTTGCGCCTAGCTATGGCTACCAGTTCCCAAGTAAGTGCCTCGGACTCCTGGGATGTTGGGAACTGGGGAGGTGGGCTGTATTTGGAGGAGGGGAGGGCCTCGAAAGAGGACACAGCTCATACATTTCTCCATTCCAGAGATGACTTGGGCGAGCTACCTTGCGCCTCCCTTTAGTACAGGGTCAGAAAGCAGCTCAGTGTCTGATTGGCTGGAGAGTTTGAAGACTCTATTGACAGGGAGGGAAGAGAACAAAGACAAGATGCCCCTGGCCAGTTCCTTTTTTTGAAGCCTGCTCTAGGGTTCTTTTTGCTGGAGACCAGGGCTTCCTTTCACTGTCTAGCACCCCGTCACCTGTCTCCTTCATCCCAACTCCTCATGCTTGAGGTCCAATGCCTCCTTTTCTCCCTCCTTCCCCTCCTCTTGTCCTTCCACCTGGCTCTGATCACTGTCCTCGGGGCCCTTCCGTGCTGTGGGTGGGGTGGCGCTGTCTGCCTTGGGTGAGCTGCACAGGCTCTCCTCTCATTGACATGACTGTCGGGCCGCAGCAGGTACCAGACGGAACTTGCTCACACCCTGGTGCTCCAGCCCTCAGGTGACTGGAAGACCCAGGGCAGACCCAGGCCAAGCAAAGTCTGATGGGGATGGGGAGGGTACTGCAGGAAGCTTTGCCTCTCCCTGCAGAGGTGAATTAGTTCCGGGACATCGGGTGTAGATGGGGGAATATAGTGGAGTGCCTAGCGTCTGGGGGAAGGTTTAGCTGGGGTCTCCAGAGGGGTTGTTGGGAAGAGATTTATCCTTTGTGGTTATCACTGAGGACAGTTCCACATGGGGGACTCTAGACTCCTGGCAGGTCATTGCACCTCCACATGGCTGACTAGGTGGCCTATGAGCGTCAAGGTCTGAGGGGCTCAAGGCGCAGAGAGGTGTCCTGGAGGGGTGGGTGGGCAGAAAGAGAGACCTGAGGTAGCATTGGCCACAAGCTTGGGAGTGGGGGGGCGGGTGTGGCAGGAGATGGTAGAGGAGGCGTTTGGGATACTCAGGGCCTGCCCCATGGCTCCCTCAGCCCAGGCGCTTGTCCTGACTCTGGCACCCATTAGACAAGTGACTGTGGCAAGGCTCTCAGCTTCTCTGGGCCCCACTTTGTTCATAAGCAAGGGGGCTGGGTGGCATCTTTGGGTTCTGTGCACCTCTCCAATGGTGTGGTCAAAGGGGAGGAGGGCAGCTGCAGCAGCAGAGGCTTGAGATAGGAGAGCTGGGAGGCAGGCAGCTGCTCTGCCATTTCTTCTGGGGCCAGCTCAGTTCCCTTCCTGAAATGAAACCTCAACAAAGATCCTAGGTGGCCCTCAGAAGCCCCCCCACAACCACCCCACAGCAGGGGGGCTGTCTCTCCATACTCCACTGCCAACCCCAAGTCCCTTCAGTTGTTTGTGCACTAATATAGACTGAGCCACTAACATTTTAATTTAAATTAAATTTCAATGAAAAGGAAAATTTCCGTTCTTTGGTGTCCTGGGCCACATTATAGCTACTCAACAGCCACATGCAGAACACAGAACATTTCCATCATCCTGCAGAGGCCTGTGAGACTGTGCTATTGTAGAGGTCAAAAAGAGAGTGTATGATCTACACTCAAACATACACGCACGATCCAGCCTGGAGTGTCCTGCAGACTGGCACTCTGTTCCCTAGCCCTTGCCTTCAAGAGACACACAGGCTGACCCATCTCAGCTCCCTGAGAGGGTGCCGAGCTGATCTACACGCTCAGTACAACTTGCCTCCATTCATAATCAAGTTGCCATAGTCCTGCAGCTGAATGCTCGTCTTACCAGGGCAGAATTAGGAGAACTTAACATGTAATAATTTGAGGAAACAACACACTGAACCCCCTGCTGGGAGGCTCCTATGTTTTATAAGAGCCTTCCCTTAGGGATTCCATGAGCCAGCTCAGGAAACATCTGGTAGAACTCTGTCTCCATGACCTACATTCTAGGTCTGCCCTAAGTAGACAGACATGCAAAAGCAGCCAAACTGAGACTAGGTACACTGAAATAGGATTGGCAGTGGGGGTGTGTATTGGTGGGGGAGAAGGGGGTTTGATTGTGCCCTGAGATAATGCTGCTTCCCATGGCTGTAGCTTCTACAGCTTACAAATCGGCACAGTCACTAGGTGTGAATGGGGCAGAAAGCAGGCATTGCAGTGGACAGCACTATTGATCCATGGGCACATAGGCCACATAGTTTGGATGATTCCTCGACCTCCCTTGTAGGACTCTGAGAATAAATGAGGCGCCCAAGAAAGGGGACCGGGCACCAATGACAAACACCTGTAATCCTAGCTACTCAGGAGGCTGAGATCTGAGGATCATGGTTCAGAGCCAGCCCAAGCAGGAAAGTCCGTGAGACTCTTATCTCCAGTTAACCACCAGAAAACCACAAGTGGTGCTATAGCTCATATTGTAGAGTTTCTCACCTTGAGTACTGAAGAGCTCAGGGACAGTACCCAGGCCCAGAGTTCAAGCCCCACCACACAAAAAAAGGGAAGGGAGGGAGGGAGGAAGGGAAAGGAAGAAGAAAGAGAGAAAGGAAAAAGGAAAGAAGAAGGAAGGAAGGCAGGCAGGCAGGCGGGCGGGCAGGCAGGCAGGCAGGCAAAAGGTGCATGTGTGTGGAGAGCTGCTCTTGTGGACAAGCCGGGTGGCAGCTGTCCACTTTGGAAATGGCTCTTCCCCAGGCCCAGGTGTCCACCCCACCTGCCCATCATGCAGAGTAGTTTCGAGTTTAGAATTGTGACTATAATCAGTGGTCCCCACACCCTCTCACAGTCACCTCTGGACTTCCCGTGCTCACTTAATCTGCTCCCTTCTGTTTTTCATTTCACTTTGCAGACTATTTGCCAATTTTTGCAAGACAAATTTTTCGGGTCTGCTCCCATTTCTAGAAAGGACACCATCCTGCTGGTCCACTCCACCTGCTGTCAGGGCCTGCCAAAACCCTGTCCTAGGGTTTCTCTTTTTTAATTCCTGGAAAAGACCTCATTGCTTCACTCAAGTTCAAGGGGGAGAAAAAATCAGACTTCATGCTCGCACTCCCCTTCCTTCTTACCTCTCCTGTACACATGGTGAACGCGACACACCCCCTTCCCAGCTCCCCACAGACTATGGCAGGGTCCACACACTTTCTGACTTCTTGAGACTCCTCAGGGTGCAGAAAGGTGTCAAGTTTTTAGAATAATGATTGAGCAGGCTTGCTAGGCATTTCATGGGGTGAGCTTTGAATTGCTGGAGGTCGAGAGAGGGATTGCAGCCATATGACTCGGAGCACTCATGTGCTGCTGTGGACAGTGGTGAATACATATTACCCTTGTATAAAACATGGAAAACAGCCGGGCGCTGGTGGCTCACACCTGTAATCCTAGCTACTCAGGAGGCTGAGTTCTGAGGATCACGGTTCAAAGCCAGCCCGGGCAGGAGAGACTGTGAGACTCCTATCTCCAATAAACCACCAGAAAACCAGAAGTGGCGCTGTAGCTCAAGTGGTAGAGCGCTTGCCTTGAGCCGAAGAACTGAGGGACAGCGCCCAGGCCCAGAGTTCAAGCCCCACGACTGACCAAAAAAAAACACACATGGAAAACAAAATATAGAAGAGCACCTGTGCAAGCATTATCAGATTGTTTTTGTTCTTTGCTGTCAGTCTTTCTGTGGCTCTGGCCATAATAATAACACCTGTCTTTGAGAAGTGCTACAGTGTCTGGCACTGCCTCATGTTAAACACACACCTAGGTACCAACCCACACTGGGCTCCTCCCTCCCTGGTGTCCGCAGCCTCCCTTGCCTGCCTGTGCTGGCCTAGCCTTCCTAGTGATATACTGGGATAGGAAGGAATGGAGCATTAAGAACCATCTCCATCAGGCCACATCTCAGGGCTTGGCATGGCCACCCCAAGAGGATCTTTTCCTATGATTCTGACCCCCCCCTCCCCGCAACTTGCCGCTTTGAATTACCCTCACTCTTTCAGCTTAATAGCATACTGCTCAGTTGCACCTGCAGGAGTTACCCCTTTGTCTGTGGCTGTGTTTTTGAGAAGTGACCCGAATGCTTCCATTTAATGCAATGGATGTGAGCAAATCCATACACTTGAATGTCAGTGTCCTTGAGACCCAGCGTGTGCCGTGTGACTCATCTCATTAAAGATGCTTGATGAGATAACTGGTTAGTTTCCTTTTTATTTCCACGGACTTTTTTTTTAATTGTTTGCTTGGGTGAGCTTGTCCTGGTTGTTTGTTTCACAGTCATTTCAGCCATTGTGGATTTTCTCCATCACTGTAAATAGTGTATCTGTGCTACTCCCTAATGACATTTTTTCCCCCTGTAAGCAACTGAGGTAGAAAAATAAATTGTTTACCACGGACATGCTGTGTCCCACCATCTCTAAGCCTGAGAGTGTCCTGTTCTCGCTCCAGGGGAGGTGAATGCACTAAATAGCCTGTACCAATGACAGCCAAGTACAGTTCCTAAATGTGTGCCAACTCCCCCTGGCTGCAGCCTGTCCCCCGCCCTCCCTGCTCCCACCATGGACAGCCAGTGCGTGCACTCACTCAGGGTGATCTGTCCTTGAGCAGTGGCAGAGCATCTGCGAGCAGCAGCTGCATCGGCCCCTGCCTTTGCCGTTATTCCTGCCCGCCACTGGGAATGCCGCGGGAGCATCTGGAGCCCCCACATCTGCACACCAGGCATGCGAGTGTGTACAGGGCTTGCTTTCAAGTGCAGGTCAGTGGTAGAATAGTGGAGATGCTGCTGGACAGGAAGTGAGAGGGCCTAGTGTCCAGGTCCCACTTGGATGCTTGGTGTGATGAAGATAATGAGTGGCTACCTAGCAAGCTCCAGGTCCTGAGTTCAAACCCCATTACTGGCAATTAAAAAAAAAAGGAACAGACAAGAGGAAAGAAGGAAAAGCAAAAATAATAAAACAAGAATTAGTAAGGCCTAAATAAAGAGGCCTGGATGTAATAAGGGTCTGATTATCGTCTGTCTTCTTCTTCTGTCTTCTTTTTTAGCATAAGACTTTACCTCATAGTCTAGAGACAGTGCTTTAGCACCAGTCACCGCACACACTTCCCTAAGAATGCACCTCTTACTTTAAATAACACTTTGTAGAATTCATGCTTGATACCCTGCTAAGATCTCTTTGGTCAGAACTTAACACCTGGCCCAATCAGCTGCAAGGAAATGTCAAAATGCCTTGCTCCAGGTAACCCTGTGCAGGTTACAGGATTCTGGTTTCCACAAAGGGAGAATGGAACAGGTAGCAGTGAACATTTAGTATCTCTGCTAGGAACCTGAGAGAGGAAGTGCTTCAGGCCACAGGGCTTACAGGAGTAGCTTGGAGCCCACAAGATACAAGGCTTGGGGGAAATTTGAATAGAGGTAGAAGTAGCCATGTAGTGTAAGGCAGACTTCTGGAGTGAGTCAGAAGCTCTGGGGTGGGGCCAGGGCAGGAGCTTTGAGGAGTCCAGGAGAGCACCCCCTTCTTCTGCAAGCCTACTTTTCTCAGCCCCATTCCTCTCTCCCTGCCTCAGGCTGGCTGGTGACCCTTGGAGGTCTTCCGGCTGTATTGGAAACAGCAGCATCAATATGCACCTAGTGATCAAGTCTCTACCTTACCCACAGTGGCCTCTACTGCCGAGTACAGAGAGCAGCCAGGAGATTCAGGACAGCATCTGGTGTGACTTGGTGCCTGATCCTCCCTCCCACAATGCTTTGTCCCAGGGCAGAAGTAGTATGGGCCCCAGGCAAGGAGCCCTTCCCCGTACCACCCACTTCACCTTGATTCCAGAAGTACCCACTTTTGTGCTCCCTAGCCTCATGGCTGCTGTGGCTAATGGGAACCAGCTTCCTAGAACACCGATTTAGATGACTGAGGCCAAGCCCAAGCTTGGCAGAACATAGAGTGAGAAGCATCAATAGCTTCAGCATGAGGACTCATAGCTGTGCACCATGTGGACCTTGTTCCAATGTAAAGATGGCTGTAGCGCCCCAGCTGAGTTTCAGACATTCTGAGAGACAGCAATGGGGTATTTCCCGTGGAGGGGGTGGTCGGAGGAGAGGTGTCCTAGCACAGGGAAGTTCTGTCCCTGTGGAGTAGACACCACCAGAAGCCCTTGTCAGCAGCTGCTGCTTGCAGCTGAGCTTGCCTCAAGTCGGTGATAAAGCAATGATAAAGGTGTGGTAGCCCCTTGCAGCCTAGGGATATGGGTTGACTGGGAAGTAGAGCACATACAGCCCTGGCACTGAGAAGGCAGAATTCAGCAGGATGGCTAAGGACAGGTATCGTTGCCCTCTTCGTTCTGCCCAGAGGGCAATATTTTGCAAAGGATTCAGAAACACTAATGTGATGGTAGCCAGGCGCTGGTGGCTCATGCCTATAGTCCTAGCTACTCAGGAGGCTGAGATCTGAGGATCACGGTTCAAAGCCAGCCTGGGCAGGAAAGTCCATGAGACTCTTATCTCCAATAAACCACCAGAAAACCAGAAGTGGCGCTGTGGCTCAAGTGGTAGAGCGCTCACCTTGAGCTGAAGAGCTAAGAGTTCAAGCCCCATGACTGACCAAAAATAAAATAAAAATTGGATGGTAGGCTCTCTGCCCCTGCTAGACTCATCACGCAGGGAGCAGCAGCTGGTTTCTCACTAGCTTGGAAGCCGGTCTTGATATATCAAGACAGGATGGCTGGCTTCCCAAGTCTGTTGTTGGGACCCTAAGCTGAGCTATAAACAGAAGTGCTTCCTGTGAGGGAGAGCCCCACACATCTGCCCCATCCCGACCCTCTAATGTGTGTTCCTTGTGCCCTCCAGACTCTTCTCTCCGTAGAGCCCATCCTTAGCCAGTTTTTAAATCACAAGCCCAGCTCCCCTGGGCTAGCCAGGCGCCCGCGCCACCTGGCCCAGAGTGTGCTTGAGGCTTATCCTCGCATTTGAATAGTAAAAACAAGCTTACCCAGGAAGTTGGATCTCTGTTGCTTTAAAGGAATGACAGAATTGCATTCCCAAGTCCAGATAACCCAGTAGTAGGAGGCTCATGGGGGCTGTGGACATGGCCAGTCACCATGAGTAGAATCTGGAGTTGACTCTTCCCTGAGGAAAGCAGAGCATAGTGCATAAAAGGCACTTAATAAATGTGTGCAGAAATGAATTGGAGCCATCCAAATGGACAGGAATTGCAGGTTTCACTTGCCATGAGCTTTCTGTGCCTCTCAAAGCTCTTCTGCATAAGTAAGGGACTGTGACTGTGTACGCGCCCCTCTCCCCATAGTAAAAGCACTGTGTTCGCAAGCAGAGAATTGGGGAAATGAATCCTTGCCAAGGTCATCTCTGGACCTCAGTTTCCCTGTCTGTCAAATGGAGTAGTTGGTCCTTGCTCTATCCTGCGTCCTTGTGAAGGTGCCAGGCCTGTGTTGATTGTTTTGGAAAGCAGTCGTGTTCAAGGAAGGCAGAGTTGGCATGGCTTCCACACCTTTGTCCCTGTGGGCAGAGACCCCATTCCTGCCCGATCTGTCTTGCCTCACACTGCTGCTTACAGCATCCCACACCTTCTCCAGGGCCTGTGCCACCAGCCTCCGAGTCCCTATTAAGTCCATCCCAGGAACTTAATCACTTTTCTTCAAGCCTTCAGGTTTCATTTTCATCAGCAAAAGCAAGTGAAAGCCTCAGATTAAAAAACAACAACATACACTATCCGAGTGTGAAATTGTGGGCAGACAGTAGTGTCAGGCCTGAAGGCTGGGAAGCGGTTGCTATCCAGAACAGCCAAGGACAAGTAGAAGGCAAAAGTGTATCTTCTGCTGTCTTTCCTTCCCCAAAACAGCCCTGCGTAGAGACTTTTCCACAATCCTCTGTCTCAAGAGCCCCAGCTGACTGGGTCCTCCCTCAGCCCTCAGCACCTATGGAGTAGAACCTTCCAGGGCAGGGAACAAGGAGCAGATGGAGAGTCCTTTTGATGTGACTGCTGTGTGTTAGCAGCACTAGGGACCATGAGCACAGAGGGATGAACAGTTATTTTAGAAGGACAGCATTGTAGCCTAAGTAGGCTACTATAACAGTCCCTTAGTTCCAGGGGCTAAAAATCTGCAGAAATATATTTCTTAAACTTCTGGAGCCTGGAAAGCCTAACGCCAAGACCGCAGTCAGACCAGTGTCAAGTGAGTGCCGTTCTGATGCACTGTGATGGCCATGTTCTCACTGGTGGAGGGGCTGGTGGACTCTTGAGGTCTCTTTTTCCCCCTGAGGGCACACATCTCAATTTGAGGTCTCCACCTCCATGACCTCATGGCCTCCCAAAGGCCATATCAACTATAATACTGTCACGTTGGGGTGAGGGTTTCAACATCTGCTTGGGAGGAAAAGGGGAGGTGTGGAAACATTCAGACCATAGCAGGTGATATCAGAGCTGGGTTTGGAAGCACCAATAGCAGTTTGTTCAGCAGACAAGGGCAGTGTATTCCAGTCTAAGAGCGAGCAGGTGCAAAGCACAAAAAACACTTCATGTCTTGGCTCCCCTCCAGGCAGGTGCTGTCCTTATACCTGGGTGAAGACAGTGGAACATGAAGACTCTAGTGCAGATACTTTATGAAGCGGGGGATGCCAACCCCACCCTTGCCATAGGAGTCACTCCCCAGGGAGCAACCCCACAGGCAGACCCTAGGGACCCGGGTTCTGGCCGGCCAAGGCTGTCTCCCCTTGAAGTGAGAAGCCTCATCCAGACACAGGCCTGGTAGGAGAGATGAGTCTAGGCTCTGCTACTCCCTTCTGTCAGGCTTCCTTCTCTCCTCCACTGCCACCCTTGAACAAGGGCAGGGATTAAGGTAAAGCAGGAGCAGAACAAGGCTTTTTCTCCCCAGCACCTGCCCCCTCTACCCATCCCTCTGTCTATCCTTAGCCTTTCATCCAGCACAGACACTTAAGTCCCCATCCTGTCACAGCCCCTGCTTTTGTAGGTTACTCGTTGAGGCAGAGGAGCAAAATGGGATTCCACTTGATGGAAGAACCCAGAAAGCTACCTCTAGCCCTGTGCCTCCTGAGGAAGCTGGGGAAGCTGGCATGAGGGGGCATGGCAGTGAGGAATCAGTCCCTCTGATGGGCACAAGCCCCAGGCCTCAAGGAAACCTACCTCACTCTCGTGACCACACCACAGGGCTGTGGCCACTCCAGCCAGGCTTCCCGAACCCTGCAAAACTCCAGCGCTAGAGCATGCACTTGAGATAAAACTCTCCTGAGCTGCTCACACACAGCAGATTCTAAGTGTTATCTACTGAAGCTCCGTGGATACCAAATATCACATCAGTGAACAGAATTTTTAGACTAGGCACCTAACATCATCCCTCTGGCTCAGCACAAGGAGGCAGCAGAAAATTCTGTGGTAAGAGGCACTGAGTACTTGTCTCAGTTTTCACACTAGGCCAGGTGGGAGCCTGGTTGGGTACTGTGTGTGTTTGTCTGTACTGGGGCTTGGACTCAGTGCCTTGGTGCTGTCCATTAGCTTTTTCACTCAAGGTTGAGATCTACCATTTGAGCCACAGATCCACTTCTGGCCTTTTGCTGCTTAATGAATGGTAAGAGTCTCTTGGACTTTCCTGCCATGAGAACTGCCTTGAAAACCATGATGCTCAGATCTCAGCCTTCTGAGTAGCTAGGATTACTTACACAAGCCACCAGCGCCTGGCTCCCACTCTGTTTTTAAAGTGCTAACACACTGAGAGTTGTAGACCACAGAATCTCCTCCTCTAGCCCAGCTCTAACTCTGGCCTTTGACAGGCATTTGACCCACGTTGTCTTCTCCTAAAGGAGAGTTGTTCTATTCTAAAAATGCGGGAAGCACTGCTCTCCTTTGTCTGGGGTCTCCAGGAGATGATGCTCTCGCCACCCTCCAGGAAAGCTAGTTTCACTTCTGAAATGGTACATCTAAGATTCTTTCTCTGAATGCCAAGAACTCAGGGCTCATGTTGTTCTTTTCCACGTGGACCATTTATCAGCTTCCATCACTGCGAACTGTCAGTGTTTGATGGTGGTAATAGATGCCTTCAGTCATCAGGTTTGCTCCTCTTCAAACCTTCTGTTCTGATGTGAATTCTGGGGTCCTCCACTTTCAGCCTCATCTGTGGCAGCCGCCAGCCTCTCCTCTGCAGACATCAGAGCCATGAATGTCTTGTAAAAGCACTAGCCTTGTCGCCTCAGGCGGGCCTGCTCAGGACTGGGGAGCAGCCTGGGCCAGCCAGAGTGACAGATGGCAGTGTTTCCAAACTTGTGTAGGACATGTTTCCTACATTCTGGGTGACAGTTTCTTGTTTTGGTGGCTTATTTTGTAGTGCTTGGATTCAGTGAAGCAACACTAGATTTAGCCAAGAATGTTCGAACCATCTATAGAAATTGCCAGTGGGGGGGAGGGAGGTACAGAGGGTGTTGGGAATGGGGTGGAGAGCTCTTCAAGCAAGCACAACTTGGAAGGAATTGTTCATCATAGACTTCTAGTAACATGCTCCACCTGAAGCAATAAGGAGCCTAGGAATTATCTTCTCTCCTTTTTGAGAGGCACAGAGGACAGAGGAGTCTATTGACTCATTCCAGATCACAGAAATAAATATTGACTGAGCCAGGGCCATACCACAGGCAGCTGCCTCTAGCCCAGCATCTTACCCTAATAAGAACAGGAGAAGAGACCCTAGTGTACTCCCCATTACGGATGGAGACAAGCCCCCCAGACTTCCGCTAAACCAAGTTTACCCCCATTACATCAGTATCTTCTGGATGGTCTCTAAAAGATAGGCCCGAGTTCCATCTGATTCTGTCAGCAGGGGTGGTGCCAGGACATCAGGTGTGGCCCCACTGCTCTGACTGGCTGGCTCTCACAGGGTACTGCTGTCAAGAATTAGATCTCTGCTGTGTTCTCAGGGGGCCCTTTGCTCCCACAAGGTAGAGAGGATGACAGATGGAACAGCTCTCCACCGAGACTTGCTCTTTTTAAACTGTGAATGCCAAAGATCCTCAGCCTCAGCTTATAAAGGTTCCAGAGAGCTGGGTGAGGTGCCTCAAGCCTGTAATCCTAGCTACTTGGGAGACTGAGATAGGGACAGGATCTTGGTTCGATGCCAACCCAGACATAAAAAAAGTTTTTGAGAGTCTGTCTCAACCAGTGGCTGTGTGTGGTGGTATATTGTCATCCTCAATGATAAAGGGGAAGTGCAAGTAGGAGGATTTCAGCCCAGACCCCCCTGGGCATAAAGTAAGACCCTATCTCAAAAAGAACAAAGGCAAAGGGGGCTGGATGCCTGCCTTGCAAGAACAAGACCCTGAGTTCAATCCCAAAAATGTTTTTAAAAGGAAAAACAAAAAGCGGCACCAAAGACTAGGTAGCTGAAAACGCATGGGAGGAAGAGGACCCAGACATCAGCATCAGTAAAGCTCCCAGGCGGTTCCAGATGGTTCTTAATCCAGGGAGGCCGCATACACGTGGGTCAGAGCAGGATGCTCCCAAGTGTTGTAGCACTGCCCCCACCCTGCTAGGTTAACCACGTGCATCTGAGTTTGCCAGCCCAGAGCGGGGATTAAGGGAGTGCAGAGGCTGCTGGGCTCACCGGCCCTCTATCATCTCACCCTCATCTATCCTTGACCCAGAGCAGTGACTCCAGCCTGCATCCGCACATCCTGAGCATCCTCAGCTGGTGGGTGGGAGCTCAGACAGTGAGCTGGGTCCTAAGGGGGCCGTGTGACTGTGTCCCTCTCTGCCCTAGAAGAATGTGTCATCTGGCAAGAGAAATAAGATACACATATAAAAATAACTATGCTTAGGTAAGACAGAACCAGGAAGTGCCACCAAAGCAGGAAAATGTAGGTGTGGTATTTTATAATCTCAAAAGAAAAGAAAAACACTATCGACTTCCATTTTGCACTGAAGAATGCTAGCTCCAACAATGCCCAGCAAAAGCTGAGTTGAGATCTGAGGGTCACAATTCAAAGTTAACCTGGGCAGGAAAGGCCATGAGATTCCTATCTGCACTTAACTACCAAAAAGCCAAGAGTGGAGCTGTGGCTCAAATGGTAGAACACCAGCCTTGGATAAAGGACAGTACCTAAGCCCTGAGTTCAAATACCAGGACCAACACACACACACACACATGCTCTCTCTCTCTCTCTCTCTCTCTCTCTCTCTCTCTCTCTCTCTCTCTCTGTGCATGATTAACCAATTCCAGAGGGCTCAGTGCCTTGTCTGTGGTGAATGTCATCTTGCCACCCCCCCCCACCCTGGCATGCCCAAGTCACACAGAAAGCAGGAGTCAGCTAGACTGACCGTGATGCCAAGCTGGGGGGATCTTTATTATTCACACTGAGGGTTCTTCAGCTCCTACAAGCCACACAGCATGTCCACCCTGGGAATCACATTAGCACCTCCTTGTTTTGTCCCTAGATATCCCTCTTTGATTGGAATATACTGCATTCCTTAGCGCCCACATTGCCAGCCTATAACACCCAGGCCCTCTAAGATTTGTCAGTAAGACATTACCCTCCTTTCTGTAGGATTCACGTACAGGGTGTCAGCCCATGCCCGTCCACTTTTCCCACTTGTCATCATTAGGGCTAAATGGAAGATGTGTTCTCATTTGGAGCTGTGGCTGTATAGCTTCACTAAAATGACACCCAGGGTGAAGGTGGGACATTGTGATGGATTAGAGGCCACCGAACCAGTAAGGAATGCAGGCCTGTGTGAAGATAGCCTTTAGAACAAGGCTTCCACCATGGGACCATTTGAACAACCCTGCCTGGGAAAAAGGCCGGTCTTAAAAGACAGGAGTGGTAGCTGGATGCCGTCTGTATAAGTTCATTGTTGCAACTAATACTCCTTTAAACTGGCCTGTGCTTGTCCATCTGCCAAGTCCTATGGGGAACATTTGGGGTGAAAGTGGTCCTGGGGAGAGGATGCTAGGGTGGGGCACAGTCGCCTCCTCAGGAGCTTTCTAAGGGGAGATGGATGGGAAGGACGCAAGGCCCCCAGTGTCTCAGCAGGGTCCTCGGCAGCGTAGTGGCCTCCAGGAAGCTGTCTCCTGTGTTGCTGTACAGGCTGAGGGGTGACTCCTGACTGTCTCTTCCCACCCCCCATCACCCACTCACCTTCCTTTTGGATGGCCCTCAGCAATGTCTGGTACTCCGTCTCCAGTAGGAGCCTTTATCTGCAAAAGAAGGATAATGGATTTCCTTTCTCGGATAAAGGGGTTTCCTTCCCCCACCCCCGCATCCACTTTCTCTCAGACTTTTTGTCCAAAATGTGCTCCAACTCCAGAAAAATAGCCCTTTTGTTAACAGATCTTATTGACCGCCCTCCCCTCCCCCAGCCATCACCTTCTCCTGCTTCCAAGGAAACCTGCTGTGTCAAATCTGTGGTAAGAGAGTGTGAAAGAATAACCTGACTTTCGAGTCTTCCCCACCTGCTTCCTTCTCCTCTGCAGCATCCCCTGAACCTGACTGCGGGCCTGCAGCAGGAGCCAGGGTACGGAGGTCGGGACAGGGGGCATAACTTGACTTCTTCCTTATCTTCCTTCAGCAGTTTCCAGCCACACCACATCTTCAGAAAGCTAGCCCCTGCCTGGAAGAGCTGGGGAGAGGACTAGGTCGGGGTCCCATCCTGGGCTCCTTCTGGGTTCACTGGGAGACTCCTTCCCAGCCTGGGACAACTGTACATTTGTTTCACCTGGATCTTTCTTTTTCCCCTTTCAACAGCCCTATTACCATATTTAAATGCAAGTATGTCTCTTTTCATTGACATTTTAAGTAGCTTAGCCTGACCTTTTTAGAGTAGCTTGTTCCCCTGTGAACTTCTTTACCCTTGGTAGTACCACGTAGCATAGGACAGTAGTCTTAATTTAGTGGGCTTCTAGACCACTCTGTCTGGAGGATGTCTCTCTCTCTCCTTTCTCCTTCCTGCCCCTGTGTGCATGTCTTCCTCCATCCTGTTGATGTCTCTTATTGCAAAGACTCCATGGCTAAAATTGACTGGCTCCATTGGGGGCCATTTATTGAGTTTGTGGTTGGCTTCTGGCACATCATTAAAAACCACAGCTATTGGAAGTAAGTCTTAGGGTCAGGCCACCAAGTGTCTGCCTAATGACAGAGGCTGTTCATGTATATAGGAGTTGGGTCTGTGTGTGTCCCAGTGTGTGGCTATGTGTGCACATGCTGAGGGCCAGAGAAGCCCAGGGCAGAGGACTTGGGCCCACTTCTTCCTTCATCTAAACGCTCTACAGCCATGTACCTTGGCCTCCTGACTTTATTCTAGGCTGGCCCAGTTTTGCTGCCCAGGGTATTTGCAGATAGCACAAATCTAGATTTAAAAACTCCAGACACCCCCAGGAGACTCTCCAGTGCCCGCCTCATCTAACTGTGCACCTCAGTCAGAAGAACCACACCTCAGTCCCCAGGAAGTGAAACCGTGCCATCGTTAGTCCACATGGAGCCCTGTAGCCCCTCACACTTCTCCCAGAGACTGAGATGCAACGGGCATGAAGTTCTGAGTTGAGATGGCTGACTCTTTGAAGAAGAGATTATCTGTCCTGTCTCCAGGCTACAGTGCCTATCCTGCCTGGAGGCTGCCTCCAGTGCTTCCTGCTGCCTGTGGCTCCAGCTGACCTTGAGGCAGATTCCCGCAAGAAGCAGTATGCCAGTCCTGGATGAGGGTGATGGCTTGTCAGTGTAGAGTTAGCAGGCAAGTTAGCCCCATCTTCAAAAGATAGGGAGCTATTGTGTGCCTTCCAGAAGCCTGAGAGCCACTGATAATGTCCTCCCCAAAGCTACCCATGACACCTCTCTCCAGGCCTGTCTTCTGTGTGAGCTGGGGACAGGAAGCCTGGCTGGGGGCTTCCCGGGACCTCTCCAGGCCCCACCCTGACTCTGGCCCTTCTCTCTCTCTAGGCTTCCCTGCAGCAGCTTATGGACCAGTGGCAGCGGCAGCGGTGGCAGCAGCCCGAGGATCAGGTAGGAAGGTGTGCGGGACAGGTGGCTCCCAGGCATGCCCCAGTGTGCAGGGGAAGGTAAAGGCCCTGTCAGATCTTTGTGGCTGCGTCTGTCCAACACTTGTCACCTCAGCCAGGCAGGGAGGGCAGGGAAGGGAGGGCAGACAGGGAAGGCAGGCATGGGTGAGCCCCAGGCACCCAAGGCAGTGGCTGCTGAGTACCAGTCAGCTGGGACTACACTTAAAAGTAAACTATTGTAGTCACATTGCCTAAGGCGAACTGGATTTCCTTTTGATTTTGGACTACCTTTCCACCCAAGGTCCGACTTCTGCGCCCTGAGACTGTTGCCTTCTTTGGCTATGGCTGGCTTACCAAGCTTCTTTTCCTTGATTGTAGTACCAGAGAGGCACTAGATTGTCCTCTGGGCCCCGGTGGTACTTGCAGGCAGGCTGTTGGACTCATTGGACTCCGAGAGCCCCCCTGAAGGCCAGGTGTGGTCTGCTTCTTGACCTCAAAGGAGGGAAGAAAGCTGCTGTGGTCTGGAGTCCTAGCTGTCCCCTGACTGTAACTAAGGCAACCCCCTGGGCTCCAGCTGCCAAGAGAATCAGGCATTTCTCTCCCAGCCCTTTAGTCTTCAAATTAAACCTTTTTAAGAGGTCTGAAACCCCAGTGACAAGTGACATGGGAATACTTTCCCAGCAGTGCTACGAGGCTACCGCTGAGTACCCTCTGCCTTCCTAGGCACTGGGGCCTGTGCCTCGCATGGGGTTCCCTGTGAGCTGCAGCTCAGTCCCTATCTTACTCCCCTCCACCCTGCCCTGGGCATGTGTGCGGGAGTACCCAGGGAAGTACTTAGTTTGCATAACAGGGCTCTGTGGGAGAGGTGGCGGGCTGGGCGGGAGCAGGGGAGCTGGTGAGGGAGCTAGTGCTGAAATGGAGCACTAAAAGCCCAGAGGGCAAACACCAAAAACCCAAACCCTGAGTGGTAAGAAACTGGCACAGAGAGGCCCATTAGAAAACATCAGTGAAAATCCGTTCCATGCAAACTGGCACTGCCTCCAAACTACAAAGGATCCACTCCTTCAAACTGTTCCACTGGGGTTTTGTTGAACAAGGTGGGGTGGCAGAGAATTCTCAGGGGGCTGCTAAGGGCCCAGGGAGCTGGTGAGCGGCAGGCAGGTCCCCAAAGCTGAGCATCCTCCGCTTCTATCTGCCCTCACGGGTGTCCAAAGCCCCTTCCTACCTTCTGGCCAGAGTCTCCTCTGCCCCCTGGGTCCTGAGAGCAGCTAAATTGCGTCTCCCTATTCTGTCTGGTTTATGAACTTGAGTGCTTTTTACTATTCATTTAAAAAAAAAAAAAAGCCTCAGTCCTACCTACCTGTGCCTGAGACAGGAGAAACTATCTTGAGATTTTTTTTTTTTTGAGTGTTGTTGGTTGTTTTTTCCATTCCGTTTCTTTCTTTTTATAACTTGGATTATGAAACTAAACTTTAACCCAAAATTAACCCTGCCTCTCTCCCTACCCCACCCTGTTCTCCTTGACTTCATGGCAAGTTTAAAGGGCAGCATGGGGTTCTTTGCGAGTCTGAGAGCCGTCTCCCTACAGTCTGTGCCCCTGTTGGCCACCCCGCCCTCTCACAGAACCTCCCCCTCCCCCAGCCAGCCGAGCGTGCCACCTGCCCGTCCTCTAACTCCTAACCCCCAAGGTCATCTCCAACCACACTTTATTTTTTATTTTTTTCCCAGGATCAATGGTGTTTTATTTGTAGTCATTTCCATTGGGAGCAAAATCTCCCACAGGCCATCCAAGGTCAGCCATGTTCATTGTTGCACTGTTAGTGAATTGTATTCAGGAGTGTGCTCCCCAACCACCTGCCCACCCCAACCTGGAATAGTGCAAGGAAGCAATCCTTAACTAGACATGCCTACTCCGGGTACAAGCTCACCAGACAGCTACAAGGAAGTCCCCCGTGTGTCCTAAGGGTCACAGGCTTGGGGTAGGGTATACCTGCCACTGTCCACCACATGGCCTGACTTGCTTATGGTAGGAATGTATCTCAGCCCTCAGCCCTACCTTTGGACCTGGAGTAAGGTTAGAAACAAAGAAAGACTCTTGCCTTTCTTTTAGCACATTTTGGCTGCCAGGGCAACTGTCACCTTCCCGCTAAAAAATGATCTGCGCTCTGATTCTGGCAGGTTGGCCAGTGATTTATCTGTAAGTGGCCTTTCATTAGCTGTCTGCTAGTTGAGGAGGACTACATAGATTTTCACGGGCATACGCATTAAGTCTAGGCCCCGAAAGGGGACCCAGGGGACTGATGACCCAGTTCTACCTGTACCACCTTCAACTACCCTGGGCCACTCCTCCCGAGCTGCCAAAGACGCACCTCCAGCCTCCTGGGCCTGCAGCCTGATTGTGAGAAATCATCACACAGTGCATGTTCCCAGCGTCCTCTGAATACCTTCCTGGAGCTTGGTACCATGCATACCATAGCTGGCAGGTGACTTCACACAGGAGAGATGTGGCCTCTGCCCCCACTGAGGGTTCTCAGGCATGGGTTTAGGGAGTAGGCCTCCTGTAGAAGGCAACTTTTTCTGTATTTTTGCCTAGCTCCACCATGATGGTTTTGTGATGGCTTTCGGGGGCCTTTCCTGAGGTGGGAAGCACTTGCTAAGGACCGTGGGATAGGAAGCAGCTTCCTTTTGGCTCAGAATGGCAGCTTGTGTCCAGCAGGGCTGTGCTGCCACTGTAGCAGGTCTGGCGGGCAGAGGGGGCCTTGGCTCTGCACCTACCCCAGCCCACTCCTCTGGGCCAGCTGCCCACCTTTTCCTAGTTCCCCAGGACCTGAGGTGAGCAGGGCGTGGGTGACCCCTACCGAGGGAGGTCCCTGCTGACTCCTAGATAACTTCACTATCAGTGTTCACTTTTCTTTTGCCTTCACCTGGTAGTTTGAAATATCATCTTTCTTGTGCTCAGTCAAAGAGTTTGTTTGTTTATTTTGCTCGTGTTCATTCAGTTCCAGCGGCCCCATCACGTCCCATCCAAACCTAAATTCAGTTTGGTACATGACTTCCCCAACAGGAGGGAAGTGGTTCCGCTTTTCAGGCTGTTTTATTTTGGGGGCGACATTACAGGTGGGCCCACGTATCAGTCTGCAGAGCTGCTGAGCCCCACGGCCCTCCCCTCTCCTCCCCTGCCCACCTCCGGCCCCTGCCAGGACCCTTTACTGTGCTTTATACTTGCCAGCTTTATTCCAATGTAGTGACATGAGCTCCTGATGGTGGTGGTGAGTGTGAGCAAGTCATGTTTCTGTTGTCTTTTCTCTTGCTTGGTTGGGGCTGCGGTGAGAGTGTCTGAGGCATACTTTCCCGCCTCTCTTACACTAGGATCTGCACACCTCCTCTCAAACACTCTTCTGAGCACGCTCAGCGGGAAGGTTTGTCCACACCTATTAATCCTCTCAGTGTCCAGCTTCCTGTCAGTACCAGCTGGTTTGCATGTTTTTGCTTGTTCAGATGAAACAATTCAAGAAACAAAACTCATATCCAACTCTCGAGAAATGTCTTTTTTTTGTACACTTTCGTTTTTTATTTATTTTTTATTAGTTACAACTCCAAAACACCTGTTGTCCAGTTAAACATTTCACACCTCCCTGCCTGTTCTTAGATTGTATGTATCTGTGGGACTGAACTAAATGCATGCACTGTAGTAGATGTACTGGTAGCTGTAGCTGTAGTTGTAGAACATGCATTGTTGAGTTGATATTACAGGGTCTCCGAAAGCTGGGCACAGCCTGGCCTTGTGAGGATAGAGTGGGGACCAGGGAGAGAAAGGGCTCCATATTTTCAACGTTGCCAAAGGGGCTTGGATCCATGTTCTCACCATCAGCCACCACCACCTCCCCTCACGCTCCCTGCCCCACCCCCAGTCCAGAACTGGGTCAACCCCGAAGTGCTAGCCTGCCCAGCTGGGGTCCTGTGTTGAGTGTCCAACCATAGCGAACGAGAATGGAACCAGGGTTGGAAGGAGTCTTCAAGATCTTCCTCATTCTTGTCTTCCTCTTACTGCTCTTGACCCGAGCAGCAGGAATTTATCCCCTAAGGTATATCAGCCAGTCTACCCCCAAGCCCCACTTCTTGGAGTCCTTGGACTGCTGTTAAGGGACGCAGGTCTATGTGGCAGCCCTGTCAGAGTGGTCCACTCCTTGGGGTGGAGGGTAGTAAGCTAGAGGAGACAGAGCATCAGGCCCTGAAGACAGGGAATGCAATTGCCCTAGTGGGTATGTGTTCTCATGAATGCTGGTGGGAAAGGAAGCTGGTGGGGTGAGTCACGACATCTCTAGTAGAGGTGACCAGCACAGCCAGACAAGAGGCCACTCACAGCTTTGGGCTGTCTTCCTAGGAGGGCTTCATGGAAGAGACTTCTGCCCTCTACTCAGGACTGTTTTTGTCAGCTTCATTAAAAAACAGAAAGTAGACCAGTGTGTGCATCCATTAACAAGACCTGATAGAGTATGAGAGGTGAAGGACACAGTTAATCACTTCTACTTTCTCTCCATGCCTAGAAGCGAGCATCCTTTGGAGTCTGCATCCCCACAATAGACCATCTGTGGCTAAGATCTTGGGGATCCTAGAATGCATCCCCATCTGTGGTCATGGAAGAGAGCTGGCAAAGACACTCTGGGCAAGAACAAATGGGTGACCTGTTAGGACCAGCCGCAGCTGCTGCAACCCACCAAGCTTACCCAAAGGACCGTGTGTGTGTGTGTGTGTGTGTGTGTGTGTGTGTGTGTGTGTGTGTGTGTGTAAGAGAGAGAACTTGTACTCAGGGCCTTACACAAAGGACCGTGTGTGTGTGTGTGTGTGTGTGTGTGTGTGAGAGAACTTGTACTCAGGGCCTGGGTACTGTCCCTTAGTTTTTTTGCAAAAGGCTCTGTCATGTGGAGCCACAGGGCCACTTCTGGTTTTCTGGTGGCTAATTGGAGATTAGGGTCTCACAGGCTTTCCTGCCAGGCTGGCTTCAAACAATGGTCCTCAAATCTCAGCCTTCTGAGTAGCTAGTGTTACAGGCGTGAGCCACCCACACTTGGCTCCAAAGGGACCTTAATTGAGTGCACATCTCTCCATCCCCACTTGTGTTCGGGGAACAGATACCCTACTTCCCATTTTCATTTCTGGAAGAGCCAGCACTTCCACCATAAAGAAACCAGCACAAGATTTCCGTAACTCCAGTGAATTTATAATAATGTGTTGCAGCTACCCAATGCTGACCTCAACTTCATTCATTTTCCAAGGGCTTTTGGACTCAACCCTGTTGAGGATAAAATACATCAACTCCAATCAATAATTTTGTAATAGAAATACCGTGCACTTGATAAATCAACTCTAGTGCAATTAGTGACTAGCCTTGAAGCCCAGACCTAAGGATAAGTTAATCCTACAGTGAATGGAGTAGAGGAATGTTAATGGTCTTTTAAATCAGTGGAATGGTTTTCAGTAGGTGACATATCCCTGCCTGCCCCTCCTCACCCCAGAGCAGGTTGTTCTCTTGCTCTCAAGTTGGCTTGAGAGCCCAGGCCCAGCTGTCTGAAAGAGGGACAGGAAATGTAGTGGTGTCTTTGGGAGCTCCAGGAGCATTGAGAGCATGTTGGAGAAGGGACCAAATGGTGGGTATCGGTACTGCAGGGTGTGGGCAGCTAAGAAAGGAGCTCTGTTTATTTTGTGAGGGGTCTGCGTGCCAGCGGACACCTGGTACAGTAGCAATGTGCAAGGGACACCCAAGCTGCCTAGGTTCTACCAAAGACTCAGGCTTGGGCTGAAGACCTCACAGCCAAGATTCCAAATGCAGGTGTCAGGACTTGGTGCATCTGCCATACCCCTACCCTTAAAAGATTAAAATTTGGCTTAGAGAGGACAGTAACCTGTCTGCTGTGTCACTGACAAGATTTGAATCATTGTACCAATTCAGTGATGGCTGAGCAGGACTCTGCAGCTTTAAAAACATACACGTAACAGAAAACTACAGCTGTACTCACACAATTCTCCATATTCTTAGGGGAGGAGATAACCCAGAATCCATTTACAAGTGGCATCAGGAGACATTCTACCTCCCCCCACACACACCCCCCTTTGGCACCTGCTGTTGTTAATGCCATGATGCTGCTTGGCTTTCTTTAGTTGACATTTCTGCTCTGGCTTTTGGACCCTGCCTCCATTCAAACCAATGTCAGACAAAAGAGGCCGGGAGGAGACAGGAAGGAGTTTGAACATAATTATTTGAAAGAAAACCTTTTGCTTAAAGAAGAATAAAGGAAGTTAGCTATTGTCCAAAAGAAACTAGGTGATGGAGGGAGGGCTTCTCTGGGAAGGCAGACTTCTCCATGGGGAGGTGTCAACATCCCTTCCTCTGCCCTGAGAGGCCTGCATCTGGAAGGTTGTTGGGATATACAGCTCTGCCCTTGAGCTGGGAGAGGATTGGCTGCCTAGTTGCTGGGGCTTTGCTTTGGGCCAATGGTAGAGGGAGGGGAGGAACCACAGGCAGGAACTGTGGGCTGTTCAGCCAATCATCCTGCAGGGAGGCTGGACTCCTGGTACCATGGCAACTGCAAGCAGGGGCTCATTTGTTTTGTAGATGAGTAATTACTACACAATTAGAGAAAGCTAAAAATAAAGGGGCCCTTTGTTCCTGGCTACTTATTAATATTAATAAAATGGTCTGTCCAGGTCTGTGGTAAACAAAGGGAACCTGCTTACCTGCAGGGCAATGTGGTTAGAAAAGCTGGCCAAGCCCTGCTCCCCAGCCCCACTTCCCCCATTTCCTGAAAGTTCTTGCTGTCACCTGGACAGGATAAACTCTCCTCACCTTAAAGAGAAGAGTTTATCACAGACACCCACAAGATCCAGGTGCCCTGTAATCAGTGTATCAGGCCCAGACCCAGGCCATGCTCTTGCTCGCTCAGGGAAAAGATCTAAAATGAAGCAGTATACCCAGACAACATGGAACAGTACTAAGAGAAAACCTAGACCTGTTTTACTATTTACATAGACTTTTTTTTCCCTCCTGGCCTTTGAAAATTCATCTCTAGATACATAAAATATCTAAGTTTCTCTGAAGTAACACCTCCCCCCCCCCCAAAAAAAAATCCTATTTTCCCTCCTCCCTCTCTCCTTCCCTCCTGTCTTGAAGAGTACATTCAAGTTCAGGCTTGGAATTAACTTGCTGGGGGTGAGAGATTGTCTTCACACCTCATGTCTTAGACTTTGAGGTTGAAACAGCTGATCCTTTAGATCTAAACCGTTTCCTTTTAGATCCCTTCACCCTAGGAGGAGTACCTTGTGAATTAATCCAGTGGGAGTATAAAAGAATAGAGCCTGCATAAATGACTAGACCTCCACCTCTGCTGAATGACTCAGGGATGGGGAAGTTCCACAACTCCATATTCCTTATTCCTTGTCCTTGGGGGTGGAGGCAGTGACAATGGCAGTGGCTTAAGATTTGAGTGGTACAAGTGGAAATAAAGCCAGGAGCTTCATAGAGAGAGGAATCGTGTATTGATACAGTAGGAAACAGAGATGATAACCAGAGACTTGAAACTAGGTATTTCAGAATTGCATATCATTTTTTGCAGTCAATCAGATCTCCATGTTGGAGTGTGTGGCTAATTAACTCTTTTAGGGTTTGGCTCTCTTTATGGATGATGCTCATTAATAACAGTGAACCTGTTAATAGTTGTTAATCATTGCTTCTGAGTAAATCAGCCCTGAGGTTGGGGTTAGTGCAGTAGTTCCTGGACTTTGACTGTGTTAAGTTAGAATAACCTGGAGAGTTTTTAAACCTCCCTGAGGCCAGGTCACACTTAGACCCATCAAATCAAAACTTGGCAAGACTAAAGTAGTATAACCCAAGCTCAACCATGGGCTAATGTAGAACTTCACACCATCCCTCTGACGGGCACCCAGCATCCTCTAGCAGGAGAAATCTCCAGCCTAGGTTTGGGATGTGCAGTGTGGACTTAGGGCTCTCCTGCCTACCATTAGTCTTCAAAGCCGGTCCAACAACACTACCATCCCATGGGTTATGGAGATCTTTGCCCCATGGCTTGAACTTCCTGGAGGACAGTGCTATCTGGGGCTATGATTAGGTGCACGTACACATACAACAAACAGCCTAGATTAAACCATAACGGGAGCAGCCACCCTCCTAGACTGTCTGACGAATGGGGGCCTTTTGCTAAGGTCGGAGTTTGTTTGTTATTAAAGACCTAATTAGAAACATGAGAGGGAGCTGAATGGCTCGTGCTTGGCTAATTAGTGACATGTATGCTCCTGCTTTGAACTTCAAGGGCACAGAGCTATTAGCGCTTACATCAAAAATGGATTAAACTCCTGTGCCTTTATAATCATTAAAGATGGGCTGCTCAAGTGGAAAGTCTTTTGTACAGGTCCTCAAGAGACTACCCCCCTGGGCACCCTCCCCACCTCACCTGCTGGCTGCCATTAGATAGGATTGGGCAGTAAATGCCAATCAGCCCTAAGGTGTTCCGGCTCCCCACCAGGACTCACCTTAGAAAAAAAATGGAGTGGTCTTTTGGGACTGAGTTCAGCCCTCTGGGTGCTCCTACTGGGCCAGGCACTTTGGTGAGGAGGTCCCAGTAAGGGTCCAGGCTTGGCAGGGCTTACTTTCCCTCTGGTAGCACCCCCTTCCACGAATGCTACCTGCCTACATGCATGGCTGCCAGGCTCTTTGTTCTTTGGGCTGTGACAATGGAGGATTGTCTAGTCCTCAGGAGATGTGAAGCCCCTTTATCTCATCTGGCAGCCACTGCTCAACTTCAGGGAGCTCCCAGTTGAGAAAAGGTAACCATATCCAAGCCGCCCTTCACAGCTGCCACTCCAAGGTTAAGGAGTGATTCCTTGTCCTTGAATTTGTCATTCCTCTGGGGCAAAGGCAGGCCCACCTAAACAGAAACCGTGTCAGGCTGTGGTTTAAGGAGGAACAACTAAGCTGTGTATGACAGCCAAAAGCACATGTGCTTCCAGGTTAGGGCTAGCTAGGTTCAGACTTGTGAGACCCCGAGTGACACTGAAAACAATCCCTAGCTGCTCAAACCCTCAGTTTCCTCATCTCTATCACAGGTAACAAAGCCTGTTTCACAAGTTGTTAGGAATGTGGGGGTGAGGGGAGACAGTGTTGTTAGGGTGTGTGGTATTGGCCTATAATCAATCATTCCAACAGTTGGTAGTAGAGGCAAGAGGATCACAAGTTTGAGGCCACCATGTTTCACATAAAAGAGACTAGGGTCATGGCTCACATGGTAGAGCACTTGCCTAGCAAGAACAAGGTCCAAAGGGAGGAAGGGAAGGAAGGAAGGAAAAAGGAAGGAGGAAGGAAGAAGGAAGGAAGGAAAGGTTTTAAGTGCCTACCAATGTACCTGTCACCACAGTAGGTACTGAAAAAAATTGGAATTGCCTCTCTCTAGCCTAATACCCTCTAAAGCTATAGCTTCTACAACTTCGTGCTTCATTAGCTCTCTTCTCTCTTATCTCACTAATATTGTAGCATTTCATTGTTTCTCACAGAGTTGAGGTGACATCTAATTTTTATGCAGCTTACTCTCATGACTGAAATGATTATGTTAGGCCATCTTCTAAGTTTATAGTCCTAGCCTTGGATTTTATAGTGTTTTGTTGTTGTTTTTAAACAAGTTTATAGGGTAGAAAGTGTATGTTGGTCCCACAGGAAGTGTTTCATTTATAGGACACAGCAGGGATCTAAAGCCCAGTGGCCAGGTGCAATGGCTGGCACGCCACCTGCAGGGTGGAAATCAGGAGTGAGCTCACAGCAGCACAAGAGAGCAGCTAGGGGCACGTGGGGAAAGCCACACTGCTGTCTTCTTTGAAAAGTTAAGCAAGGCAAAGAACATTCTTAGGATTGACTGGGAGCCACCCAAGATATGCAAGGTGGAAGAGGAAGTTGTTTCTGCACCCCTTCTCCCTTCGATTCTCAGGCCCGAGAGGGCTGGCTGAGGAAGCAAAGGCTCTGTGCCTGGCTATTGAGTGGCTTAGTGAGGCCTTCCCTGGGAACTGCGGTTTCCCGTAGCTTTCCTTGGCTGCTACTGCTTGCAGGTTCTAACCAGTGTAGGCCTGGAGTCTGAAGACCATTAGCTTAACAAAGCGGCAGCAGAATGTTGATGGTAAAACACTGGCAGATCTTGCCACACTACAAACCTTTTGCCTGCACTTTCAGAGACTCTGGGGTAACTCTGTAGAAATGTCACTCAGCACACCTTCTTGAACATGGGGCTCCATAAGAACCCTGAAAAAGCTCCCCGCTGCCCCACACAGCCTACTGTGAATTCATTACTGATAGAAGGATAGTCTTGCCACTGTGGAGTTTTTGGGCCATGGCAGATAGAGAAGCATAGTATAGACAAGATGAGTAGAGGTGGATCTCAGAAGAGGAGATTACTTTATTTTGGTTTTTAGCTTCTGTAATAAATAAATAAACAAACAGGGAAATCCAGTATGATAGAGTGACACAGAGTCTGTCCTCACAGACTGACACATGGGCGTAACCTTGCCTGCTGTCAGTCTTCCATTCCATCCGGAACTGGGAATCAGCAGTGGAGGCCATGATACCAGTCAGCAGAGACTCCCTTCTTCTCAGCTCACAAATGCAGGATGTGATTAATTCTGTCCTAGGAGCACATGACCTGCATTGGAGTTGGTGAGGCTAGGCCCCGCACTGCCTTCACTCACCCTGAGCAACACAGACTGCCTAGGCCAGGGAAGAGTCTCCAGTGTAATGAAACCTGGCAACAGAAGATGACTCAAAAGCAAATGATTGAAATTGTCTTCAAGGCTAGCCCAGTCTTTGAGGGGGAATGTAAGACCCACTACATTAGGAGCCTAGCCTATGCTAGGCTTGTCTCAGATATGTGGGCTGAGCTCATCTGGAAAGGACTTGGTCCTTGTTTGCTTTGTCTAGATCAGCAGTAACACAGTTTTCAGGCGTTAGAGCCAAACATGCCCTCAAAGTGCTGTCTCCCTCATGATCCTATCCAATAGCATCACAATGGACACAATAGAGAAACACCCAGACTTGGCATCCCTTTACTAGACCTACAGGAGGGCTGTTCTGACTCCCACCACCTTACTACCTCAGTGGCTAATTGTACTCCTCATCCAGCCCCCATCTGACCACGGCTGGGCAGAGCCACATGGAGCCTCACCTGGCCCATGAACCTACAAATGAGAGTCTGGGACCTTATACCTCTATGGGTCAGCATCAAGGTGTTTTCCTGAAGGACAAGTAGCTCCACCTTCTGTGCCATGTCTGTGTCACTCAAAGGAATTACATTCATCTTGCTGTCCTGAGATTTAGTGTCCTTGCTTTCCTGTCCTCACCCAGCAGTTCTTTCTTCAGGTCCAAGAAGATTAACTGCTCCGAGCAGATGAATTAGACCCTCGTGTACATCACCACCTGATTTCTATAGCAAGTGAAATGTGTTTTCCTCTGTCTGACTTTTCTAAATCTGCCAGTAGTACCTACCTTGTTGGACTGTTCATACGCAACTGTTTCAAAAACAGGTGTGTATGTGTGTGTTTTTAATCTGACAAGTCACAAAGCACTTGCTTTTATCCTTGCAGCAGCCCAGTGAGTCAGATTGAAGAAGGGAGGCATCGCTCACTTGCAACAGATGAGGACATGGACCAGAGGGGTTAGATAAGACACATAGCTCTAGGGGCAAGGGCAGGTTACACTCCTGTCTTCTGACAGTGCCCCTGTCTCTGCACTGTGGTTGCCTCCTGTGGTACCACCTGGCCTGGGAAAGTCCAGGGGATGCTAGAGGGTAGGGTACAGCGGAAAAATGAACCTGCATGTACTAAGCCATTGTGGTGGACACTGCCCAGAGCTGCTGGTAGAAAAGTGAGCCTGCTCCCCACAGTGACTACTCAAACTGCCAGCCTTGTGATGGCCTGCCCCATGCCACTGAACGCTCCCAACTTCTGTAAAAAAATGCCAAAGTGGCCGGGCACTGGTGGCTCACGCCTGTAATCCTAGCTACTCAGGAGGCTGAGATCTGAGGATCGCAGTTCAAAGCCAGCCCGGGCAGGAGAGACCGTGAAACTCCTATCTCAATAAACCACCAGAAAACCGGAAGTGGCGCTGTAGCTCAAGTGGTAGAGCGCTCGCCTTGAGCTGAAGAGCTGAAGGACAGCGCCCAGGCCCAGAGTTCAAGCCCCACAGCCGACCAAAAAAAAAAAAAAAATGCCAAAGTGTTTGCAAGACAGGCCCCTTTTCTGGACAGGAGTTATGTTAGCCAGTTTATACCTCTCAGCACTGCTTATGCAGCATTATTTTCTCTGTCCACCCACCCCTATACACCCTGTCTCAGCAGTAGTCAAGGTGCCCTTGCCCATCTTATTTTCCTAACCTGAACTTGGTGCATGGACTATGTCTAGCGCCTCAAAATGAATCTTGGTGCTCTATTTAAGATAAATTATTGAATTGACTAGCATGACCTCTTAAGCACCCCAGGTCAGAAACTTAGCTTCTTGCCTGCTCTCCTGTCTCTCATAACTTGGCGGGAGAAAGGAGTCCTCAAATGACCCCTTACCGTGGCCAGCTGAAGTGCAGGTATATAGGGTTACAATAACTTCCCAAAAGAAGAAAATTACTTTGTCCTTGATGCTGTTCCACCATCAACCAGCAGAAATAAAACCAGGTTTTTAGACCCTCAGCCCAAAGTCCAGCAGTCCCAAGTTAGGTCTGGCCACTCACGTCCCCTAGGAAAAATACAGAGACATAGTGAAGAGCAGAGTATTACATGGCAGTGTTATCAGCTTATTACTGAAACAGAACAGGAACAAGGTGGTCTCCTGAGTTCTGGGGCTGTTAGCTTTAAGATAATAAGTAAGACATGGCTTGTTTGAGGGACAGTTTACCTTCCACACAAGATGCTTCTCTGAATCTTCTCTTTCCTCTTAAAACAAGGTGACTGCAAAAGGACTGTGGCAGAGAACAGCTCAGATCAGAGGGCAGAGATACAGAGTTGGAGGGCTTTTCGTTAATTCACAGTACCCAGCAAAAGCATCTTTTTAAGTACCTCTTACAGAAACAGCTACCAGCAAGTCTGTGTGCCAAGTGTCTGTCTCCTTTCTCTCCTGAGCAGCCAGAGCCATTGTTGCTTTTTTAATATGCCCAAATATGCATGGGTTTGCAGATGGCTTGTTTGGGGCTTTAGCTTACTCTCTGGAGTGTGGCTCTTCTGCCACCGAGAGAAGCAGAGAGGCAGGTGTTGACTATGGAGCTTAGAGACATCTCTCCTCCTTAGCCAGCCTTTGAGGGCACAGGCTCCATTGTCTGTGGAGCAGAGGACAGCCAAGAACTGGGTACTTAATTGTCTGCCCACTGCACTTCTGGTAGGGCTCCAGCAGCACCATCTTCCAACCCTGGCTGGGGATACTTATTTGCAAGGTGACTTTGAGGTAGATTTTACATGTTATCATGAACCAGTGCATAATAAAATGAGACTTGGGGGGTTTAAAGCTACATTCTAATACAGTGCTTTCTCCATGATGATTTGAATATCATTTGACAGAAGATAACTAAGCAAGGAGAGGTAATACAGCCTGAGACGAGCTGCTTATTGTGAAATTCCTCAAGGCTGACTCTTGAGGGCCAAGTTTCCATGCATAGGGGGACTGGAGAAGTTGCCAGGAATGGCCAGGGCACCAACAGCCCGCTTGCCTTCTAGCTTTCCAAGAAGCATCTCTACTCAGCATTCTTCAGTGAGCACGCCACATCCTGTCTCCATGGGCTGCCTGCCCCAGGCCAGATGAGTCCCTAAAGAACTCTCCCTGCTGGGAGAAACCTCCCCCCCCCCACCTGCCCTCTTTCCCCAACACTTCCACTTAGGCAGGCCTGCGCTGGAGCTTCCTGCATCTAAATCCCACCAGTGGGGGGGGGGGGGAAGCTGAGAAATCTTTCCCTTTTCCACTGGGTCTCCCATCTTTAACTCCCCCCGCCCCATGATAAATCAGAACAGGTTGGTTTATTTCTTTATGGAAGGAGAGGTTTAGCTGCCTAGATAAACCAAGAGTCTTCTGTCTGACTCTGCATTTCCCAAGCCTAGAGGAAGAAAGTGTGTTCTACCAAGATAATACTGACTTTTGAATATATCAGCTTGATACTTGCCTCCTTGAGTAAAAAGGGCCAAATGTTACCTGCAGGTGTAATCTTCTATATTCAAAACACCCCATCTCCTCTGTCTGCCAGTGTGTTTCCAAATAAGCTATTCACTTGCTCTAAGCCTGTGTAATTTTTTTTTCTTTTTCTCCTTAACCTGTTCTCTTTCCATTGACTTGCTCCCCACCCTGGGCTTAGAGTTTCAAAGGGACTTAACCTTCAAGCCTCCTGCCCCAGGAGCAGCTGAAGACATCGAATCACTTTTCACTGTTGAATCAGGAGCCAGACCCAACTTGGTTTGGTTCCTTTTATCTTATATCCTCTTCTCTGTCTTCCACCAGCCTAGTGTGGTGCATCCTTAGTCTCTTCCCTCCCCTGTGACGAAGAGGTGAAAATCCACTTGGGGCTCTTTGGAGCCATAGGAGGAGTGAAAGGGTCTCCAACCACAGGCCCTGCGGCACAAGTACAGCTCTGCACTTCAGATGTCTTTCCTTCTGCCACTGAAGGCAGCTGTAGGGGGGGCAGGGAGAGATGCCAGGGGAGGGAGGGAGAAGGGAGCCTGCTACCTGTGGAGCTGAAGTGTGTGGTGCTCAAACTATGTGGTTCTTTGAGGTGTGGCTGTTACCCCACAGTGGCTGGTCCCAGACACCCTGAGGTTTCAAACCCATTAAGAGCTCACTTTTTTAAAAAACTGACCCTTCTTTTTTTCTTTTTTTTTTTTCTTTTCTGTTCTGGATACAGAGTTAAAGTTATTAGAGGGAATTATATCTGTGACAAAATTAACCTGGTAGACTGGCTGGGCCCCTCATTGGGAGGACCTGATGGGGTGTGAGGGAGGGCAGGGTCTAAGGCAGACTCAGCCCCATCGGGCTCGGGGGTGTGGGGGCCAGCTCTCCCCTCGGTAGCTGAGGTGCATCTGAGCTTCCTTTTTCTCAGTCTGGAGTTTGCACACATCAGCAAGTATTTGAGTCAGATATGCTTTAGCTATAAACTCGTTCAATCAGTATGCTCTGCATTCATTCTTCTTTGTCTTTTTTTTTTAAACAAAAGGAAAAAAAGTTTAAATCCCCCTTTTCCTACTACTGCAGGAGGTGAGTGTGTGGGTGTTCTGCAGGAACATTGCCTCCACCCCAGCTTTGGCCCAACCTTCAGGTGTTACCATTCCCACCCCCATCCCCTCCCTCCATCCCAGGCTCTCCACCTCAAAAGGGAACCCTCTGCCGCCATCATTACTGTTCTGTGAAGATGCCCGAACTTTCCATGACATATCCCATCTTCGACCACTTCAGTATTGCCGACTTTCATGCAGGGATTAAAAATGGGAGGGGCTGGAAGGGAGGGAGTAGCCAGTAGTGGGGAGGGGGGGAAGGGTGTGGGGAGGGGGAAGGATAAAGAATGGAGATCTTTTGTCTATTTTTATATAAATAAATACAAACAAAATGATCATTTAATGGATCCAAAAAAAAAAGAAAGAAAAATAAATACATGAAACTAAATTTTAAAAATCCCCCTCCTTAAAAGATTTTTTTTTCCTGGACACAAATTGCTTTGTTTCCTGTCACGTTTTAATATCAATATTAACACAATGTGTAGTCTAAAACTAGTTCCTTTGTAGTTTGCATGGGATGTGAATGCTGTCTCAACGTGCCCAAATCTAGAAGACTGCATGAGCGTCAATTCAGATGTGAAAAAAAATCTCTCTCTCTCTCTCTCTCCTCCATATATATCTCTATTTCTATTGTGATAATTTGGTGGACAGTGAAAGCACCTCCGGTTGGTTGCCGTAGTGTGTTGAATGATCTTTTTTTTTTCTTCTCTCTATTTTTGGAGCTCCAAGCTTCTTAGTAGTAGCCTGGGCTGAGTATTCTTGAGTCCCTGCTGTTCTCGCATGGCCTTGGTTGAGTGTTAGAAGTTGGGCCTCAGCTGTTTTTCTTGAGTGTTTGGCTTGTAATGATCGGTGCATGCCTGGCTTCTGGCCTCATACCCAGCTCTATTCTCTGCACACCAGTCCTGAATAGCTACAGTGCTCAACCGAATTTTGGCGCGCCCGCTTCCCCGGCAGGCTCCAACCCGGCGCGGCCCGGAGGCTTCCCGGGGGCCAACAGCCCAGGACCTGTCGCCGATCTCTACGGCCCTGCCAGCCAGGACTCTGGAGTGGGGAATTACATAAGTGCGGCCAGCCCACAGCCAGGCTCGGGCTTCGGCCACGGCATAGCTGTAAGTACCTGACTCCCTCCCTGTCCTTCCTTCCTGACCAACCAGTCCAGGGGGAGGGAAGGCCAGAGTGAGTGGGGACGGAGGAGAGGACAGGGGGGCCCTGTCAACATCGTACCACCTTCCAAAGGTTCAGACTCCTCCATTGTCATTGTCACGGGCCCTGAGCCCCTTCCGAGTGGCCTGGCAACACCATGTAAGGTGCATGGAGGAGGGCTCAGGCTCACCACCCTATTGCCTGCAACCTTTCCAACCCAAGCCACCTACCTGACCTGTGTCCCTGGCTACACACGACTACAAAACAAGACAGAGTAGACTGGATGAGAATGAACAGAAATAGCCCCTAGCACATGCTGGTTCATTGCAGGTCCATGCAGCACCATGCCATTCCCCTTCAGCTCAGAGCTGGCAAGCTTAGTTAGCAGTATTCCCAGCCTACTTGTCCAGTGCCAGTGCTGGTACCTGAGAGGCAGTGCGGGGCAAGCCCCCATGCCGGCCAGTCCCTTTCTAACGTTTCTTTCCAGGTTCCAAGTAAGTTCCCATGTGTGTTCTTTAGCTGCAGCCCCTCCCCCCCAAAGGCCAGATGCATTTGATATTTGTAATGCTCTGTGGTTCTATAATCTGACTAATCCAGGCAATGGAAATTTGCTTAACAGATTTGCATGCTGTTTTCAGATTGTATTGTTCTTCTCCCTCCTGGTATGTGAGCATGAATGTGCCTGAGCCCACTTGCTCGCCGTCCCCTCCATTTTGGAATCAGAAAAGTGGCCAACTTCTGCCCTCGCCAACCTCAGCCTCCTGCAGGCAGTTTGGTTTTGAGCTGAGGTGACAGTGTCTGCTGTGTCAGATCCCATCCTGGGCAGACTGCTTGGGGAGGAGAGCTGGCTCCAGCTCTGCTGGGGAGAACAAAGCCAGTGCAGACAGCCTGGGACAGCAGAGTGAGTGACCTTATCCATGTGCCCAGGTATAGGCGCCTACACACACATACACACACACACACACACACACACACACTTGCATATTCTCACAATAGTCTGCGTCTTACACACACACACATTACTCTCTGAATATATCACACATTTTTTTCTTTTTTTGTCATTTGTGGTACCTGGGCGCTGTCCCTCAGCTCTTTAGCTCAAGGCTAATGCTCTACCACTTGGGCCACAGTACCACTTGTGGTTTTCTGGTGCTTTATTAGAGATGAGTCTCATGGACTTTCCTGCCCAGGCTGGCTTTGAACAGTGATCTCAGCCACCTGAGTAGCTAGGATTACAGGCGTGAGCCAGCAACACCCAGCTTCTCTCTCTCTCTCTCTCTCTCTCTCCCTCTCTCTCTCTCTCTCTCTCTCACACACACACACACACACACACACACACACACACGCACGCATGCACGCACGCACACACACCATACACC
>NW_012267223.1:12244566-12276088 GCF_000151885.1 Dipodomys ordii | reverse complement strand
GCACGCACACACACCATACACCTGTCTGTCTGGGTTGCTGTTCAGTTCATCCACCAAGCCAGTATCACTTGAATCAGAGTTTTGATGACTCTTAATTCCCTCAGATCAAGTATAGTACCAAATCCAGAACATTATTATTCAGCAGAGAGCTGCATCAGTTTGGGGAACTGTCTGTCACCGCGTACAGCTTGACTCATTTCCATTTTCAACATTCAGAAACACAGTCCCTATTCATTCTGGAAAACCTGGGTCCTGGGACCTTGGCTCAACAATGTGTTTTCTGCACTGGGATTTCTTCTCTCCAGTTCCAGCTGTTGGCCTGCAGACAGAGACTTTTCTTTATTGTGTCTATTCCATGGGGCATGAGCCCCCGTCCCACTTTGCCACCACCCACCCACCCACCTGCCCAACCCCTCAGAATCTGGCTCTTGGTTCCCCCTGGGGAAGCTGAAGGGACAAGGGTTTGGAGCATGGTGTCTCAGAATTACATATTCATGCTGGCAGCCACAAACTAGTTCTAGAGATAATTTCCTTTCTCAGAATGTGACAATCTGTTCCCGTGTATAGCGCACTGATGACCTTAACAATTGTGCAATTTTAGGGACCTTTGATTGCAACGGCCTTTACAAATGGATACCACTGAGCAGGTGCTTCCGTTGCCATCACTCTGAGGTACTGCCGTCTCTGCCCTGCGTCTCCGCCCTGCGGCGTGTCCGTACACGTATGTGCCCTGCTCATACCTGTACGCGCATGCCCTGTCATTGCACCGCCTCTCTCTTCCTCTTTCCGGATCCCCTTTCCAGGGAGGTGGGGGCAAGGACAAATCTAGTCATAATCTCTCATCCTTTCCTCCAGCTTTTAATCTTGACCCCTGCCTTTCCCTTTTCACTTTTTTTTTTTAATGTCCTTGATTTGGTTCTTTTGATTCCATTTCTGTATCTTCCCACCTTCATCTTTCTCCATCTTGAAATACAATCAAGAGTGCAGGAAACTGGAAGGAGACCTTGGGCTGGTTCCAGCCCCTGGGAGGAGGCAGGGAAACTGGACTTCTGCCAGGCCTTGGGGGGAGGGGCAGGGCCACTCCTGGAAGTTCTGCCAGCTGACCTCTTATGGGTTGCTAGACCCATTGGGCTTCCTGGGGGCTTGGCTTCTAGGGTTTGTGCAGTCAGATAACCAGACCTCCCATCTTTTAGTGAAAAGAAAACATTTTTTGCCAGTAACTATGGTGTAATTATCCAGATTATCGCCCGAAAAGCAAATTAAATTAACGACATCACCTGCCTAACGTGGATTTGGATCCCTGCCAGTTTCCTAACCTTTTAAACTGAGCTCAAGTTAATTAAACATTTTTAAATCACTTTGATGGGATATGGAGGTGGTGGACCGGAGCAATGGGGAGGTTGGGGCAGGCAGTGAACGAGCCTCTGACCACAGTCTCCTCCTCCAAAACTGAGTGTCTGTCATTCGTGGGAAGAGCACCAGGAGATGGGAGCTGTCTTGGTGAACGCACTAGATGTGGACTGTGTTCACACATGCGCTGTGGGCTGGGAAGGTGGATTTGTCTCTTGGGTGACAGCTGAGGCTTGGGAATGGATTCCACCTAATAAACACCAGGGAGGGGATGAGAGCCTTCCGCTCACGGAGCTGGGACACGGACTGGGCATTCAGGGGCTTCCTGTCTCGTAGGGAGGCACTGCACCCAACCCTAAGCCAGCCAGCACTCAGAGGGGCAAAAGGACCAGCTTGGGAACCGGGGTGGAGTTGAGCTCCATAAACCTCTTAGATTTCTCCTATGTCAACTAACACAACTGCCTCTCTTAACCAAATAAGCCATGTGTGTGAATCACCCCTCCCCTCGCCTCCACTGCCCTTCAAGCACTGACCCGGCCATTGCTGGCCAGAGCCAGAGGCCACTAACAGTTTGAAAGAGAGCTACTTGCTACTAATTAAGCTGGGTTTGGGGGCCCAGGGGCAGTAGGGCTCCTCTGAAAGCAAGGAAAATGGATAGGTGCAAGAAGTCGGGGCGGGGGGCGGAAAGAGAGCACCAGCCCTGTAGAGTCAGACAAAGGAGAGGGCCAGACACTGCCCAGCACAGCAAGTCCTTGGGAGGCCAGTTGCTGGGGCTACCAGTGCTGCCTCCTCCCTCCTTACTCCCTAGTGAGGAGTGTGTGGGGTGGTCCTGTCCACACTTCCATGCGCTCCAGGGCTGCCCCTGCTCCTACAACCATCCCCCATCTCACTCACTCGAGGACTTGGTTTCCAGAAAAGGCCCAAGTAGCACAGGTTAAGTGAGGTAGTAGAGTCACCAGGCTATATATACCAAGTGCTCAGACACACACTCTGTCCCCAGCAGAGGTGACCCACTGGCATTTAGCATCATCCATGCGAGATAGGTCCACAGTCAATTGAGGGAGACTCAATTAGTATGTCTCTGAATCCTGGGCTGTTTGGGTTTTCTCCAACCAAAGCTGGTTTGGTTTTTTCAGGCTTCTGATCTTTTGCCCCTTGGTACATCATAAAAATTTTATTTTTAGTACAAATTTGTATTTCCGGCTATTAACAGTCATCGACAGGTGTCTTCTGAAGACAGACATGTTTGCTATTTAGCTTTGAAAATAAAAGTTTAAACAGAAAGCTTCCGGTCAGCGTACAATTCAACTCTCAATTTGCTGACCGCGCTTCCTGCTCTTACCTCAAGAATTGTCTGGTCCCAAGTGACTGGGGGCATGGTGCAAGTGGTTTAGCACCTGCCTAGCAAGCACTGGGCCCTGAGTATGAATCCCAGTGACTCTATGAAATCCCAGTATCTGTGTGAAATAATCAGAAGTGGGAGGCAGAGCTATGTCCTCCCTCCCCTGTGTCAGATGTAACGTAGACATCAGATTTCCCAGGCTGTGATCTCAGAAATCCAGCCCGGCCAGCTGGCCATGTTCCCACCCGCTGAGTCACACAAATGTAGTCCTTCCTTTGAAGACTCTCGTCAGAATTGATCACATACTTGTCTGATAGGTCTTCTCTCTCCTCCTACCCCCACTTGATCTTCTCTTCGTGACACTCCTGACCTTCCCTACCCTGCAGAGCATACCTGGATGTCCAGGCAAGACTGGGCGAAGTTTCTGAGTGGTCCTTTGTTTAGGTGATGTCCTCAGACCTGGACCCCCACCAGCCTCCTCATCCCAACCAGAGATGGCTCACTTCGGATTGAGGGTTGACTACGTCACATCATCTCACGAATCTGCTGTAATATAAGACAACAGCTTTTAAATGTGTATATAACCCATGATTTTGGTTTGGTTTTGTTTTGTTTTTCTTGGTGGTCTCCCTCCCCTTCCCTCTCCTCTCCCCTCCTTCCCCTTCTCCTTTTGAAATCTCTTTGAATCACAGTTGGTGGTGATTTTGACTTAGTCCAGTACACACCTAGCTTTAATATCTAGTTAAAAAGCTAACCATAGTGTAATTGTTATATTAAGGGGTTATTATTTTTTCTGTTTTGCTTGTTTTGATTCTGTTCTCACTTGTAAAGGATACTGAGATGGTGATGTTGCTCTCCATATTTTGGTACCAATTCTGAGACTGTATGATATTTCTGGTGGAACTTTACGCACCCGAGGGGAAGTTGTGACTGGCAGAGTGGGAGGTGGGCGTGGACTTCCTGTTTTGCATTGTGGAAGTGGGATGTAGTAAGCTGATTAACACACTCTCCAAGCGGTTCCTTTTTTTTTTTTTTATGATGTCTCTTTGTTAGCCTAAGTATATCTATTTTCGGCAATAAGGTAAGGATGACCATGTTTTGAGTGTCCTCCTTTTCTATAAGTGCTTTTTTTTCTGTTGAAAGAGGTCATATTATAAGGTTTTTTGAAATTGTGAATTCTAAAAAAGAAAAAAAAAGAAATGTTGTAAATACAATTTCATTAACTACATAGAAACTATTAAGAAAGAATCAAACTTATTTTTGTGAGGGAGTAGGTCCCAGGCAATTTGATGCTCTGGAAGGAGGCGAGGGCACGTGACACAATCCAGTAATGAGAGAAAAGGACACCCAGCTGCCAGGACCACCTCGGGACGTGGAGAACGCTTGTTGAAGCTCCTTCCTTGGTGTCATAAGACCTAGGAACTTCATTAGTATCCTACCAGCCTGCCAATCTCTCATCTGTGCACAGCTTCAAATGTTACCGTCTAGCTAGAGTTTTATTTAAAATATGGAAATAAAATCTGCTTTTCCCAAGATGTTTTTTAAAGGAAAAAAAAAGCTACAATTTTAATATTTAACATATTTAAAAGTTTCAAAGCACACCTGTTTGGCTTGGGGAAAGGGCGGGGAGGGAACGTTTCTTTTTCAGTCTTAATTTTTAAATGTTTGATCATTTTCTATTGTCCAATCATTTCAGCACCCTCAAAGGTTCCTTAAGGATGCTTTGCCTCTCTCCCCGCCTTGCCCCCCCGACCCCCGTTGCTGGGGGACCCTGGGCCAGGAGTGGATTAGCCGGCTGGAATATATAACCTTTTCTCCATTCACTTTCTATTTACAAATTAGAAAAGGCAACCTTTTTGGTTTATATATATATATTTTTTTAATACCTCAGTGCTGCAAGTATCACCAGAGAGGCTATGGAAGAACTTTTTTTTCTTAATTTATTGTAGATGTAAGCAGAATTTTAAAAATAAAAGTATAAACATCCCTGCACTGTGACTGGTGGGAAAAACTGACACTTCCTGTTTGCACATGTTTAAACATTTGGCTGTTATAATATATGGTCCTCAGTTGGGGAAAGACACTTATGATGAAGGATATTTGTTAATTTAACTTTTTTTTTTTTAATATTGGTAATAGGTCGGCAACAGCAACTGTAGAAGTACAACTCAATAGATGGCATTAAAACCTATTGTAGTGTGGATATATATTTTTTCTTTTTTAAAATGTGATATTGACTTTTATTAATATTTTTTAAATTGTTACGTTTATAAATTTGGTACTTAAGGCACAGCCAGTATGAGACACTGAATGCGACATTTATTATAAAGAGCTGCTGCACTCCTATTTTTTATAAATTTTACTAACAAAGTAGACTAATGTAGACATTCACAGACATGGTAGGGAAAAAGCATCTTCAAACTAAAGCCTCCAAAATGTTAACTCAGAAACAAAGAAAGAAAAAAAGCCCGTTTTCAATTCTAATTAAACAGCAACAGCATTTTTTTTTTAAATCATATTCTTCAGTTTCCAGTAAAATGCTAGGTTGTTTGGTAAGGGTTGGGGGAGGAGGGTTTGTTTTTTTTAAACTTCCAAACAACCAAGTTAAATAAAATGCTGGACACTTTTAAAATATCACAACTTGTTCAAGATAAAAAATAACAAAAATTTTATTTTAAAAAGAAAAAAGGAAAAAAAAAGACACTAAATTCCTAGAAATTCAGTGTCAAGCTAGGGGATGAATTACTCTTCTGTCCATGTTGGTGATGTACTGTACCCCTCCTTTCTCAGCACCCCCATCTCATAGAGGACTCTTTGTTGATCATTGTTTGTTAATAATGTATAAAATGGCTATGTTGTAAGTGTGCTATCCTGGTACTAGTGTAGCAACTTTTTTTTCCTCCTCTTTCTTCTACTACATATTGATAGGTATAACGTAATTAAGGTTTAAAAAAATTAGACATAGTTACTCAGATTTAGGACCAGTAAGGATAGAACTTTCTCTTATTTATGAAAAGAAAAAAATGCTAATAATTTTGGGGGCAGTTTTTTTTTCTTTTAATTTTTTTTCTATTTCAAGTTTTAATTTTATTTTTGCTGATCTGATGTGGTTTCAAATAACCCAAGTTCTCACCATGTTCAAATGCCGGCCGACTCTGGCGTTTCGTAGACCCCCCACCCCCCTCACTGTTTTGGGGCGTGCCATACTACCTTAAATGCTAATGCTAGAATATGCAAAACTGGATTTTTTTAATTTATTTTTTAAAAGAGGGAGGCATGGTATATTAAAATGATTTTACTAAGAGAAAAAAATATTTTTTTAAGAATGCTCAGAAGAAATTGATAATCTGTGTGAATATGTTTTAGGTGTTTATATACCTTTTGAAGAGACCCAGTAGCCCATAGCACAAATCTTGTGGAAATCTGATGTGTTTTCATGTGGCTACCTAGGTTAAGGTTCACGTTAGTCCCTACCCACCTCATCTAGAAGTCCATTTTGAACGATTTTTTTTTTTTTTTTTGGTAAATTCTTTTAGCACTGATGTCCTGCCTTGTCTTTGTTTCATTGAAGCTCAATGGCGAATGTGGAAACCACCTTTCGCCTTCCCTGGGGAAGAAACCCTCTTAGCTGATGACTCTTCCCCTGACATTATCAAATAGCCACCTCCTGGGGACTCTCTGGCTTCCGGACCCACCAGCTGGAGACCCCAAGCTCCTCCCCAAGCAGGGGAGAGTAAGTGGGAGCAGCTCCAGGTCCCATCCCCGGTCCTGCCTGGACATGGGGGACGGATGGAGATGGCCAAGCCTGGATCTCCTGCCCAAGAGCTTCTGCAGAGTGGTCTGTAGCCTTCCTTATACACACTGGGAAACTCGCTCTATCCCATTCGCTCATTGGCTTGATTTAAACGAAGCTCCAACAGGCCTTTGCATTTTTATCCTTCATACCATCATCTTAATTTGAACTTGTAGCTTGGGCTTTAAGGTAGCATGGCTTGATTGCTGTCAATTTAATGTATCACTATACAGCAGTCCACAGCCAGTGAGTGTTACACACATCTTGCTAGACTAGTATAAAATCATTGGGTCATTGTTGGTTCTAATGACCTGAAAGGTGTTCAGGATTTTTTTGTTTTGTTTTTTGTTTTGGGTTTTTTTTCCTTGTTTTTGTTTTGTTTTAATTTAATTTTTTTCTTTTGGTTGTTTTCATTTGGGAATTTTAGGGGAAAAAATACTTTTGGTTCCAAACAAACAAAAAACTATTTTGGTCTTTAGTGCAAACGAGGGCTAGGGACTTAGCCTCCACCACCACTTACCACACTGCTTCGTTCTGCCATTCACTCACTCTAGCATACTCAAGAATAAAGCAATATAGTTTACTACATTTTTTTATTGAAGGTCAGCCATGCTTTCTGTATTATATTGCATATGAAATTGTTTACAAAAGAAACACTAACTCATACTTCTCTTTATCGGTTGGAAGAGACACACAGGGACAGAGGGATTATTCAGGGGGCAGGTGAGGGAGGGGAGAATTTTTTTTTTCTTTCTTGAATGTGCTAAGCCAGCCAGGAGATGTTCCACGAAAGGCTAAGGCCAGGCAGGCAGAGGGTAGAGAAGAGGAACAGGCCGCCGGCAAGCACACTGAACAGACACTGGTGAGTTCCCCACCCTCACCCAGAGCAGAAAACGTAGATGTCAGCTCAGCCCAGGCCTGGCACAGACACTACACACAGCTACGCTGGATGTTAAGCAATACTTTAATACTGTAATAAGTTTGTTTTCTTTTTCCTTCTTTTTTTTCTTTCACCAAAACAACAACAATAACAACAAAAATAAGTGAACTCAAAAACAAAAGAAACATTTCAATCAAACCCATCCCTCCTGGGGAACAACCTTAATCTTGGCTATCTAATGATCAGAAAGTATTGTCTGATAGATAGGATTTCATTTCCGGAAGGCAGGAGCATGAGATAGGAGGGGAAAAGGGATTGAGAGACAAAAGTTCCAGAGTCTTCTAGAAGGCTCCTACTACTGTATCCTGTACATACTGTAGCATCCTGTGTGGAGTCTGTGAGCGTGCTCTGAGTAGCGTGGGCTAGCCTATCTGCCATTCATGGTGTGTTGTGAACTTGGAATTCCATATGTAATAAGATGCAAGTCTAAGCGTTTCATGTGGACATAAATGTATCTAAATAAAACTTTCCCTAGCACTGTGGCTGACCTCACCCTTACTTTTATACTTTAGTATGAAACTGATGAGAACTTTGGTAGTGAGTATTTTTTTTATATATATACATATATATGTAACTATATATATATATATCTCAAGCATCTTTCAGGTCTCTGTGTGTGGCTTACTTAAAGCCCTGTTGTAAAAAAAAAAAAATTACTATGTGGATGGCAGTCTCTCACATCACAGATGTGGAAAGTATAATTTTATATTTGTATTTTCAAATAAATAAGTTTGTGAAAGGTTTCCATCCTCTACTGTGGTCCAGAAATCAATGTGTTTGTCTGACAAAAAAAAAAATAAAATAAAATAAACTGTTTTGAACAGAGTTGTGTGGTGGTCTTGTTCTTCGGGAGATGGGCTGGGGAGGGAATCGCTGCTGTTGGGTTGCGGTGGGGGGGGAGGGAGGGGCCTGGTTGTATCAGCTTCCCCTCACCCTTCAGCGTAACTGCTGGCATGGGAGGGAGTCCGGGGAGCCATTTTATGGGATGGCAGAAGGGCAGTAAGATAGAAGAGCAGGCCAGAGAGTGGAGGAGAGTAACAAGGGAAGAACCCCAGGAAGGATAGGGACTTCAGTAAATGGCAACCCATCCTTTGAGTGAGTGAGGTCCTAGGAGCCCCAGTGGAGGGAAGAGTAGGAAAGCAGCTCAGTCAACCATGGGCCTTCTCCCAAAAGCACCATCCCAAATCCCACGGCCCTGGAGTGAGGGTTTCAAAGAGTATCTCAAAGACTAACCTCTGCCTTCAAGAAGCTCAGGAGTTTGGCCCACTAGAGATAGTTTAAAAAAAAAAAACTAAGCCAGGCACTGATGGCTCACACCTATATTCTAGCTACGCAGGAGCCTGAGGTTGGAAGATCACGGTTCAAAGCCAACCCAGACAGGGAAGTTTGTGAGACACTTTTTCCCCCGTCAGTCATGGGACTTGAACTCAGGGCCTGGGCACTGTCCCTGAGCATTTCTGCTCAAGGCCAGCATGCTGCTACTTTGAGCCACAACTCTACTTCCAGTTTTCTGGTGGATAATTGGCGATGAGAGTCAAGGATTACAGACAGGAACCACCAGCCCCCAACAGCCTCTGAGACTCTGATCTTCAGCTAACCACCAAAAAGCCAGACATGGAGTTGTGATACAAGTGGTAAAGTGCTAGCCTTGAGTGAAAAAGTTCAGAGATAGCATTCTGTCCCTAAATTCCAGCCCCAGGACTGGCACCAAAAAGAACAGAAACAGTCACAGAACCAAAAGTATAGAAAGAGATCAACCCTACCACTTCCCACCTTCTCCTCACCAAGCACCTGAGAGCACAAGAGACCTGAGATGGAGCTCGTGGAAAGGAAGTCTAAGGCCTAGTGGCAACATGCAGGACATGAGATTTCTCAGCCATTTGGACAGTAGACAGGCCAATGGATGTGTATAGGCTGAAGGGCGGGCCTCACAGTGTCCCCACAGCTACTACTCAAGGCACTGCACAAAGCCATAATCCCCAGGACACAGCCTCCTTGGGGTTTTCCGCCCGTTTCCAGTCTCAGTTTATCACAATCTTTGCTATAGCAGGGGTCTGGAGGACAGGTAGAAGATGCCCCTGTCACTTGGGCCAGCACTAGCTCCTTTGCATCCCCAAAGCACCAGCATTCTGGTGTTCTCGTAGTTTCTAGAGAGGAGTACCTAATCCCTGCTGTCCCACAGAGGTATAAGACCCATGGTTGCTGAGCTGTCCCCGGAATTCTGAGAGTAGTGAGGGAGCCACACACACAGCCACTGTGGTCATCTTCCTCATCCTGACTGCTCAGCTCAGAGGATGAGGCCCCCACCCGGGAAGCCTAAGAAGATAGGACAGAACAGGAGTCCCAACCACATGACAGACAGGTCCCAGGCTGGGGATTGCTGTGCGTGCTGTGTGACTTAATGCTCAAAGAGCTAATTGGCTCATGGTCTTACAACTGCTGAGTGGGCAGAATGAAATCTCATCTCCAGGATATCTTGCTGTCCCTTGGTTCAAGACTGGTGACAGGGGCTGGGAAGGTGGCTCAGTGGTAGAGCACTTGCCTTGCATGCCTGAGGCCCTGGGTTCGATTCCTCAGCACCACATAAGCAAAAAAAAAAAAAAAAGACTGGTGACAGATGTCAACATTGAGGGCTAAGTGTGCTTGGGAGGGCGGAGGTAGGGCTCTTTAAGTGCCCTGAGTCAATACCAAATAAGAGGTGGAAGAATAAAGTCGGGAGGGGGGTGAAAACTTCCATGATTTCCCATTTGATGGAGAAACACTAAAATATAAGTTAGAAAACAAGTCACCAAAAACTGAAAAATACTAAGAAGAAGCTACAATGCGCAAGATAGAATGAAAAGACGAGACCAAGTGAATCTGCCAGTCAGAATATGAGTGGATTGAATTTGTTTCTATTACAAAGTAAAGTTAGGGCCACACACTCATGGCCCATGCCTGTAATTCCAGCAATTCAGGAGGCTGAGATCTGAGGATTGTGGTTCAAAGCCAGACCAGGCAGGAAAGTCCATAAGGACTCTTACCTCCAAGAGAAACCTGCCAGAAAACCAGACGCAGCTCTGTGGCTCAAAGTGGTAAAGTCCTACCCTTGAGTGGAAGAAGCTCAAGGCAATGCTCAAGCCCTGAGTTCAAGCCCCATGACTGACCAAAACTAAAGTGAGATGTGTTTAGTTAGGCAAACACATAACTTTGCAGAACATGGTGTTTGAGACCAATCTAGTCTACATACAGTGGCGTGTGTCAGTAAAACCAAGAGGAAATCATGTACTATGTATAGAAATGAGTGATCAAGAAAGCTGAAAAGGGGTGACAAAGAGAAAATAGGCAAGTGTAAACCAAAAGGAAAAGATTGGTATCAAACATGATAGAATTCAAAGTCAAAAGCACTCCACAAGATGTGTAGTGAAATGACAAAAGACACAATATTAAGAAAGATAAGACCAAATCAGAACCATTGAAGATGCAAATAGAATTTGTTTGAGAAATACAATTAAGGAGACTTTAATATGCCTCTCCAAGAATTATAGATTGAATAATGTTATAATCATATTTAAAATCTGAATAGAAAATGGTTTTTGGTTCCTCTCAAAAGAACATGCACAAAAAAAAAAAAAATCTTAAGCCAGAAAGACTGCAAATCTAAATAGCAGTGTTGTAGCCCAATAGTATTTAAAACATCATTAAAATGTTGTTATAAACAATTTAACTGTGTAGTAAGGAATAATTTTGAAGCCTCTTTGGAGGCTTGAGGATTGCAAATTTGAGGCCTGTTGGACTATACGGTAAGACATTGTCCCCAGGGAAGGGGGGAGGGGGTTGTGTATATCCTTGGATTAGAGAGGAAAGTTAATATTACAGACTACCTAGAATCAACAATATACACAAACTATGCCAAACCTGTAGCATATACAGCAAAAGCATAGTAAAAGGAAATGTACAGCTTAAAGTGCCTTCAATGAGGAAATATTTTTTCAGTAAAAAAAAAGCATTATTCATGTTAATAAGGTAACAAACACCAAAAAGAAAACCCTAAAAAATTGATGGGAACTGAGACAGGAAAATAGAAAACATAAATATGAAACGTAGATTTTTACAAAGATGACTAAAACAGATAAATTCTCCTGAATATAAGAGGGAAAGTAAACGTATGCACTCATCAGCCACAAATAGCAGAGAAACTTAATCATGGTAACAAATCTGAAAATGCAGAGTTGCAAGAAATTTCTCTAGCAGGGTCTGGGAAGATGGCTCAGTGGTAGAGTGCTTGCCTTGCATGCATGAGGCCCTGGGTTCGATTCCCTAGCACCACATAAGCAAAAAGAAAAAAGCCGGAAGTGGCACTGTGGCTCAAGTGGTAGAGCGCTAGCCTTGAGCTGAAGAGCGAGGGACAGCACCCAGGCCCAGAGTTCAGGCCCCACTACCAGACCCAAAAAAAAGAAAAGAAATTTCTCGAGCAAATAGAAATTACCAAAAGCAGTAAGAAGTAGAAAAACAGAATAAACTTATTACCAAAAATGATACTGAAAGCGTAATTACAAGCCTAATACTGTAAAATGGGTTGGATTCAAATGAGTTTTATGTAACTGATAATCCTGTGCTATGTAAACCTTATTTGTAAACCAGATGACAGAAAAATGTAGAAAGCCTTCCTGTCTTATAAAACACATGGTCTTTTGTGCAAAACTCAATAACATAGAAGACAAACATAGAAGCTCAGATGCAGAAATTCTGAAGTAAGATTAGAAATTATACCAGGGTGGCCAGGCAGGACTTCTTCCAAGAATGCAAGGATATTTCAGTAGCAGAAAATCTATCAGCAATATTCAGCAAGCAAAGGAGAAAAATCAAAGAAGTATAATATAGGTACTGACAACATATAAAAAAAAAAACAGTTTCTGATTGACAAAATAATTGTATACACTATGATAAAGACTTCACCATCTCTAATGTCAGTGGTTCAGTCAATGTAGTCAAAGTTGACCTGGGCCTCAAGTTTTGCTGCTAAAGAGTTGAGTTTTATCTTTAATATACCCCAGCTTCAAATTCCTCTAAAATAATGTTGTTCTTGAGTACAAAGTAAGTTTCTGGAAGGCTTTGTCTTGGTGCTCCTGTTTGACGCTTAGCTTTAGGCCTTCCTTTATGTCCGAGTCTTCCTGGAGGTCAGTGGTCTGCCTCTCTCTCGTCACAAGGAATTCCTCCTAATTTTCTGCCCTCCTCTAGAAAGTTCAAGTTTTGGTGCCTTAGGGGATAAAATCCAGCCTAGGCTTCATGATTGGTCAGGTTGCAGGAAGTTCGCCTTGTCACTGTGTTGGCCAAACAGCTTTGGAACGAAAAGGCTACGTGTAGATAGCGCTGCGGTTTTAAAGTATGTTCCTGAGGAGACAATCACAGACTCTTAGGATTCTAGAGAGCTAGCAGGACCAGATAGTTCCTATCTACCACTGCTGCTGTAAGCGCAGCCTGCTTTTTGGTTTATCCAGACTGTTCTATGTAAACTCTGCCTTCACAGATTACAATCCCAGATACAGCTGGATGCTTGACTTGCCCCTGGTCCTAATCTATGCATTCCCCCTAGCTGCAGTGAATTCAGTGTCAGCACTTAAAGAATAACAACTCACAAGAATTTGCACTAAATACAAGTGCTATAATATGTCAAAAGCTGGGCGTAGAACATGGGAAGTCTTGGGGAGGATAAACTGAAACCTTTGACCTTAGTGAGGAAAAGTCATTGCATGATTATAATATATCTGAAAGAAACTGGAGAATACTTGGTCTATCTTCTTTTCCCAGGAAATGAGATAACCGAGACTCGGAGAGAATTAGCACTGGGAAAGTCACGTCGCAGGCTAGTAGTGAATACCTTGGGAATGAAAAGCCAGAGGAGAGACAAGTGTTGTGAGAGGGATGTGGCATGCTAGAAGAGCTCCAGGCTTGACTCTATGGCTAAGCAGCCTGGTGGCCTCGCTTATTCCTGTGACCCAGCTTCCCTCTTTGCCTTCCTTACACCCTGCCTCCTTCCCAGGGACTAAATTAACTACGGGGCATAATCGCTCTTCACTAAACACCAATTGGTTATCAGGTATGGGTTTACGCCGGGAAACATGGAATTGTATGAGGGGATTCTGAGAGCTCCCAGCTAAACTGGGGTTCCAATACCAGAGCAGTTAGCAACACTAACAGTAAATGAAGGGGGGCTGGACCTGGATGTTCCAGTGTGTCTTTTGTAGGGTACCCCCTTTACCAGAAAGATATCCTAACAGTTATCCAGCTGTGACCAGGAGGGGGCCTAAACTCAGGGCCCATAAAATACTAATTAACCAACTAACCAGAGTGCCAGGATGGTACAGTGCCGTCCTTGAGGAGAAAAGGCTGAGAGCTTGAAAGTGAGTTCAAGCCCTAGGACCAACACACACACACACACACACACACACACACACGGGAGGCTGAAATGTAGCTCACACACTTGATTCTTGGCTTAAGGATGGCACAATTGCCCAGGAGCAACTTCTCCACTCACAAGAGATGGCGCAACCAGAGCGAGCTAACGTGTGTGGAACACATTGTGTACCCAACGTGACATTTACTCCCCGAGATTACAAATGGCGTATGGAAGAATTTGGGATTTCATCAGCAACAGGATGAATTTGAGGGAAAGGCAATTGGATCAGTTTTCCCCCCTGCCTTCTCTTGGCTCCCCCTAAAGTCATCTCTCTTCTCTACTGCCTGCCTTCCCAGCTCGCCAGGAATGCATGAGCAAAATTTTGGTTTTGTTTCTGTTTCTGTCAGTTGTGGGGCTTAAACTGGAGGGCCTGGGCGCTGTCCCTGAGCTGTTTTTTGCAAAAGGCTAGCTCTCTACCACTTTGAGCCACAGCGCCACTTTGAGCCACAGCGCCACTTCCAGTCTATGAGATAAGAATCTCATAGACTTTCCTGCCTGGGCTGGCTTTGAAGCACAGTCCTCAGCTCTCAGCCTCCTGAGTAGCTAGGATTACAGGTGTGAGCTACAGGTGCTTGGCTTGCATGAGCAATTTAATAAGCAGCATGATTGCTCAGGAGTGCAGCGGTGGCACAGGGCTCAGCCATAGCAGGTACTGGGGGTGGGGAGTTGGGGGAGTAAATGGGAGAGGGAGTGACTCACCCCTTCTCAGCATCCTTACCCCCCTCTCACACTTGCTCCCTTGGTACTTGCTCCCCTTCCGCCTCTCCTCTCCACTCTTACTATCACCCCTACCGGTCCTCGAAAATTCTGCCCCTCCCCCACCACCTTCCTGCCATCTTGCCTCATAATTTAGCTCCCTTCCTTACTCAGCAAAGGGACCAGCCTCCTAGGCTGGGCTCAGAGCTCCGGGGAGTGTTCTATTCCCTTCCTCTGAGCATGCTTGCCAGCTTCTGGTTGGTTGGGACAATGTAGAGCAGAAGAGAAGCCAGACACATCCCAGCCAGAGGGAAGGCCTCTCCTTCCTCCATTGCTCAGTTCTCCTACCCAGCACATGCAGACAACAGCATACTTCGCCAGGGGGTGCCTCGTCCCCAGACCCCACGCCCCAAACCTCTGCTAGGGGACGCTTCACTTCCTCTTCCTGGAAAACCCAGCCTGGGTGTCCTGTCTTCACTCCTAACTTCCTTCCACCCCCAGCACAGCCTCCATGGTCTCTGATCGCATCACCCCAGTGGCGGGCGGCCGCGGCTGCTCTGATCTCCATCCCGCTCTGAGTATTCCTGCGAAAGCCTTTTTTGTCTCATAAACTTGAAGTGCATTTTATATGACCACTTACTGAGGCTTCTGCCATTTGAAAGCCTGTTCTCATGGAGATGGGCTGCCCCCCGTTCTCCTTGGCGTCTGGGGCTCTATTTCCACCGTTTGTACAAGTTTCTTATTTTAGTTCACTTCAGTGTTGTTGTGTTTTTTATTTGAATGGCTAATACAGTAATATATTTGAAAATTCAGCCAGTACTGGGGAAAACATCTCCGTCTCACTTCATCTCAGAGCTCTGGCTGCTGTCATCAGAGATGATGCCTCTTCCATTTTCTTGCATAACTAGAAATACATAGAATGGAATATATGGAAAGAAATATATGTATATGTAGATATGTATATTATATAATAGGAGAGGGAAAGAGGGGAGCAGGAAGGAGATTTGTCCTGTGAGAGGCACAGGGACATTCCCCATCTCTTCCTCCTCAGAATCATTGGCTCTCCCCAATCAGAAGCGCATTTACACATGCGGTCCCATCTTCTCACATCACTTTCTCCCTCCCCACCACCCAGTCAATTTTCTGACTTCAGGCTGACAATCCACCGGTCATTTTCTCTCATCTGGGAGATGAAGTTGTTGGACAAGTTGAGAGCAACAGTGGTAACCGTTGCCTCTTGGATGGCATGCTTTACCTGTGAAGGTCCTTGGCCCACCAAGGTAGGTGGGTCTAGACGAGCCCTCAGAGAGACCGGATGGAGTAGGTGGCTGCTCCAGCCAGCCCCGCTCTCCTCCGCCCTCGCCACCCCTCCCACAGGTCTCCGCTTAATTGCTATGACATATCGATGGGCAATCTCCAAGGGAAGAGCAGGCGAGCTGGCCGGCAGCATCCCAGCTCAGCAATCATCACTGATTAAAAACTAGTTAGGAGGCAATGAAGATGGAGTCGTGCATTAACCAAATGACCCTGGGCTTGGCCCAACCCAGACAGATGGGAGTGAGTAAGAAAGTATGACTTACGACACGGACAAACGTTAAGGGCTGTGTGAATTTCTGGGAGATTTATGGGGTAGTGACAGCTTTTGGCGGGATGGGATTCTGGCTCTCCGCTTCTCTCCCAGATGTGCCTGTGTGTTTATGGCTTCCTATGGGCTCAAGTCCTAGTCAGAGTGGCCCAGTTTGGCTGGGCTTTTATGTGGGTTTAATCTGAATATGCTGATTGTGTAAAGTGGAAATGTATCACATTGTCAATTTCCAGAGACTCTGAATTAGCTCAGCCACACTTAATACTGAATCTGCTCTGAACATAATTTAATCTTTCCTTAATGATTCAAAAGGTGCTTTGAAGTCTTGCACTAATCAGAGTCGTGGTTATGAATATCAGAACTTAATATTGATGAAGTATAAAAGTGCCCATTGAAGAACGGGGTGAAGGCGGGCAGCGCAGGTGGGTGCTTTGGGAGCCGGCAGGGGTGAATGTGCATGTCGTGTGGAGGTCTGGGGTAATGGGGGTCTGACCTGGTAAAGTTGACGTCACCAAGCAAAGACACAGCCCTGTCAAAATGTCTCTCCTTGCCTCCCACTTGCTTCTCTGAATCCCCAGGAGAATTGGGATTGTGCCAACTTGAACCTCAGATGAGCAGAAGTGGAGCGAAAGGAGACTGAGCAGAGTTATCCTGACTGGGAAAGACCTAAGACAGAATCTTTTGACTTGGTAAAAGAGAAATGAACAAATGTGTAAGAGATGGGAAAGACAAGAGCTGGGTTGAGAAGAACGTAGCCAGATGCCAGTGGCTCCCACCTATAATCCTACCCATTCAGGAGGACATCTGTGGATTAAGATCCAAAGCCAGCCCAGGGAAAGAGAGTCCATGAGAGACTCTTATATCCAATTAGCCACCAGAAAGCTGGAAGTAGAGGTGTGGCTTCAAATGGTAGAGTTGCAGCCTTGAGAAAAAAAAAAAAAAACTAAAATTTAGGGACAGTACTCAGGGCCTGAGTTTAAGCCCTAGGACCAGCAAAAGAAGAAGAAGGAAGGGAGAAAGGAGATAAAATGGGAGTTATAACACCTGTAGGGCTTTTGTAAGCTCTGAGAGTTCCGATACTTGGCTCTGGACTGAATGTTTGCCTTCCCCCACCTCCCAATCTAAATCCACCACTGGCTGCAGCTAGGAGGCCGGGCTTTGGGGAACTGAGTGCAGGTCCTGAAGGTAGAGCCCTTGTGAATGGGATTAGTGCCCTTCTGACTGTGAACAATCAATTGTAGTAACTCACTACCAGCCAATTAGTGCCCTTCTGAAAGAGACCCTACAGCTCTCCAGAGTTCCCCAATCCTTTCCCCCGTGGGAGGACGCAGCGAGGAGGCGCCATTTGTAGACTCAGAAGTGGACCCTTGGTAGACGCCAAATGTGCCAGCTCCTTGACCTTGAACTTCTCATCCTTCAGAATGGTGGAAAATAGAGTGCCTATTGTGGAAGCCATCCGTTTATGGTATTCTATTTTAGAAACCTGAGCAAACTAAAGCACACTTCTCCAGTGAGAGAAATTGTTGATAGTATCGCCATGGCTCTGAATCACTTCAGGAGAGATTTCAATTGCCTGTCAGTGCTCCGTGGCTGTGGCTCACTTCATTGAATCATCTGCCTTGAGACACACAGGTAAGAAGTCAAGCGCAAGAAGGCCTGACTAGTAGGGATACCTAATAGCAGAAGGCCCACATGGGGCCAGAGGCCCTCTGGTAAGCTCCCAGGAGTAATTCCCAGAGCAAGGTTAGCAGGTGCTAGACCAGCCTGGACGGTCAGCCTGAGACGCTGCTGACGCCCGCACTCCTGACACCGGCTGACCCGAGTTCATGGGGATGAATGCTCGGGACAGCGTTTGAGCAGCAACAGGTCAACTCCAGCCCTAAAAGCTCAACCTACAGCATCTGAATCCCAGCTGTGGGGCGTTACATTGACTTCTGCTGTGCAACCTCTTCCCCCTCTCAAGGGAAAATGAAAGGAGGGAGGAAGGGAAGGAGGAATCATGATATCAACTATGCCACAGATGGGTAGATTTTTCTTTTGAAGCATCTGCAGGCTTTAGGAAGGTAAATATTCATCAGATCCTTGGCTGAATACTCCTCAGGTACAAACTCTGCCCGCCCTGATGCTGCTCCCTCCCCTCCCCTTCATCCCAAACTTGAATGCAGAGCTGGGCTACTGTAAATGATCAAAAAGGCCCTTTGTTTGTCTCCTCCTCCCTCCCCCTCCCAGGAGCCTCCAAGGTGAGCCAACTTGGCCAGACAGCTTGTGTTCTGGTCAGGAAGGAGGCTGGCATCCTGGGGTGGAGGGATCAAGTGACAGTCACACTCCTGGGGACGGAGACTAAATTCTGTGGGGTGATGTAGTGACAGATGAGCCTTCAGCCTGGGACACATTGCGGGGAGGCAAGAGGGGGATACTTAATCCACAGAGGGACAGTCTCAAGGCTGTGGCCTCCTGCTCTGCCCCCCCCCACTCCCCCGCACTGGGATTGGTGGAGGAAGACCACCAATCGCCTGCACCCACAAGCACTCAGGAAGCTGCAAATGGCCTTCCATGGCTGCCTTCCTGACCTCAAGGTGGATCCGACCCACTCGGCCTCCTCACCATGATGCTCAACAGTCTCCAAATGGGTTCCTGCCCACCCCCCTCGCTCCTCCCCCGGTTGCCTGTTCTTTCCCAGACACCAGTCCCGCGGCTCGGCTCCTCTGTGTCCTCAGCCAGTGCTAGCCTTTCCCTGCAGAAGCCTCTTCCCGTAGGCCTCCCCAGCCCTGCAGCTCAGGTCTCAGCCCCTCAGTCCCTGGGGAAGCCTTCTAGATGCCCCGGGAAGATGGAACCTGTGGTTTCCCAGCTCCAGTCTGCCTCTACTTCTGCCTCTGCAGTGATCTTCAGCAGTGGTTCGTGTACTGCCATTAAGCAATTTCTATTTGTCATTACTAATGAGATATATACATATATATGTATGTATATATATATATATATATATGTAGAGAGAGAGAGAGATTCTTGCTTTTGTTTTTGTTTTGGAGACAGTCTATCCTGACTGCTCGGATTATAGTTTGTGCCATCACACTCAGCTCTACTGCCGGTGATTTGAACTGATGATTTGATTAAACTAGGAATCATGTTCAGCCATTGGTTGAGAGGGGGTCTCATGAACTTCTCTGCCCAAGCTAGCCTCAAAACGTAATTCTCAGTCTCTGCCTCCTAAGGTTGAACCACTGTACCTGCCGGACACAGTGTTCATTTCTCTCCCCTGGAGTCCTTAGGTCCCACGGAGGTTATTGAGAGCCAGGAAGGCAAGATAAGGCTCTTCTTTCAAATCCTAGTTCTCAGTGAAATGACTTCCTTTATCGCGCAGGACACATCCAATGCACCCAGAACAATCCCAGAACTACCATCACTAATATTAATGTCAACGGTTGAATCTCATCAGAGATTTCAAAAACTATCCTAGCAATTTTGGCTAGGCAGTATCTCACTTGGGACAATTAATTTGTTTTGAAATCACATGAACTCTCTCCCTCCATCCATCACGCTACCACATCAGTCAGTACATTGGTTTCTTTGTTTCTAAAGTGCTTTCACAGTTCAGACTGAAAACTTTATTTTAACAGATTTGTTTTCTAAAAACCAATTTTGTTTTATCATCACGAACACAGCGTTCCGATTCCAGAGTCATAGCTACAAAACAAGCTGTCTTGGGCTGGGAAGGTGGCTCAGTGGTAGAGCGCTTGCCTTGCATGCCTGAGGCCCTGGGTTCGATTCCTCAGCACCACATAAGCAAAAAGAAAAAAGCCGGAAGTGGCGCTGTGGCTCAAGTGGTAGAGCACTAGCCTTGAGCTGAAGAGCTGAGGGACAGCGCCTAAGCCCAAAGTTCAGGCCCCACGACTGGACCAAAAAACAAAACAAAAAAATAACAGATTTGTTTTCTAAAAACCTATTTTGTTTTATCATCACAAACACAGCATTCCGATTCCAGAGTCATAGCTACAAAACAAGCTGTCTTAAAAGAAGCATTCAGGTTCTAATCCATTAGAGCTCAAGCTGCTCCCAAATAAGCTCATCAAGTAGGTTCTAAGAATTGTGAGGTTCTGTAATAGCAACATTTGAGCCAGTCCTCAGGGCTGCATAACAAGGTAGCCTATCATTAAAATACAGATATCACACTGTAAGGAAGACCTTACAGTAGCAGCAATACTATTCAGGAGGCTGAGATCTGAGGATCGTGGTTCGAAGCCAGCCTGGGGTGGAAAAAAGTCCTGGAGAGTCTCCATCAAACCACTCAAACACCAGAAGTGGAGCTGTGGCTCCAAAAGAGCTCAAGAACAGAGAGCCCAGACCCTGAGTTAAGCCCCATGATCAACAAAATGATAATAGCAATATGGAATTCTCCCTTAACAGTTCCAGGGCTGACTTGTTGGCTCTAATGCACCAGGAACTTAGGTTCCTTTCATCCCGATACTCTGGTTCTCTCAACATAGGGTTGCTCATGTCCCAGACCTCTTCCTGGGCCCAGGGGCCAGCCGGCAAGAAGCCAAGGGGAAGAGGAAGCCACTTCTCCTGAAGGGGAGGACCTAGAAATTGCACAGATGACTCTTATTTAGAGCTCATTAACTAATTTGCAATAAGCAAAACTGAGAAACAGCCTTCTAGTCGAGAGCAGATATTCAGCTAAAGTTTGAGATTCCATTATTGAAGGAGAGAGACCTGTCCCTGGGAATTCTCCAGATTGTAAGCCAGAGATCCAAGTATTTCCACCAGTGCATTTTTCACCTTGATGATACTTTGTAACAGTGGTTGACAAGAAACATATGCAGACAAAGTATGGGGAAAAGGATCTACACTTAGCCTGTGGGGGGGATAAAACCTGAATTTCTCCATAGCCAAATATGATGATCGATGGTCCTGTTGGGAGGAGGTGGAGCTTTAGGGATGTGGGGCCTAAGGACAGGAGCAGCTCCCTGCTCATCACTACATCACGGGGGGTTGAGGTGGTTCTCATGTGATGCCTTTGGAAGTCCTTGGATGATTGCTACTAAAAGAGCCAGCCTGGCCCCCATCACTTCCTCTGGACTCCTGGTTCAAGCTGAAATCTCCTATCCCTCCTGCCCGTGCCCCATCCTCGCTCTATTAACGACCTGCAAAGCTAAGGAACAAAGCCTTCCTCCAGCTCCTGGCGAGAGATGCAGCCTTTCATACCGCTACACAGCTGTTCTACCCTGCATTCTCTGGACCTGGGTAGCTGAGACATCCAAGCCGCGCAAGGCGTTAGCGAGGGAGCACACACAGATGGAACCAAGCGAAGGTTCGATTTAGCTCCGAGGAAGCTGAGTACCTCTGCACGGGGATTCAGTCACCGGCGCCGGTTCTGCTGGCTGCAGACCCAAGCCTGTGGCTGCAATGTTGATGTGGGAATGGAAGGAACAAACCGGGTGGCAGCGTCGTGGAGACCACGCGGCTAACTCACTGCAAGACTTTGAACAAGTCCTTTCCCCTGCTTGACAATGGATTCTTCTAGCTCCAGAGCTTCCTTGGAGGCGTCAAACCAGCCTGAGGGTGGCCAGAGAAAGGCGAGCCTACACCTTTAAGATCGCCATCCCACTCTTAATGGTGGATTCATGTCAGCTGTCCCGTCGCCAGGTCTCCAGGCCCGCAGTTGCCATGGTGTGTGGGCTTGGAAAGCATGTTGCTGTAATGGACGTGTTTATTTGAATACGAAGGTCAGGGAGTTAAGTACTTGGTATTCCAGTCGTATAGAGCCGTTTGCACAGTGTCACTAATAATTAAAGGGGGTTTTGACTAATCTAGTTGCTCTTCCTAAATATACTCTGCTCAAGAAACTCATCAAAGCAGCAAAGTAATCTTTGAGGTTATTAATCTCCTCTGCTTCACAGCTGGGGCAAATTTATTTGCTTGAATTAGCATGTAATAAACTTATAATAAAGCTGCCAGAGCCCCAGCCTAGTAAGGAGCGGCTCTGTGTAATGGGTTAGTTCCATGCTGGTCCCAAGGGCTGCTTAAAGCAGGGGCTACCTGGCATGGGAGATCCCAAGATGGAGCCGAGGGAGCTCTGCGGACCAGAGGGTCTAACCCCCTCAGAAATGGAAGGATGGAGAGGAAGTCATGGACAGAGTAGCTGGCAGAACCCAGGTGAGAATGCGGGCATGCGCAGTGGTTCCCTGCCCCCTCTGCACAGTCAATGGCCACCTTCCGAAACCAGGAGTTTCTAACTCCTTATGGAGGCCTCCTATTTCCTTTTACCTGCCTTCCTGCCACTTGCCTGTACCATAGCCCCACCAAAATCTCTTTTGCCTTCCTTCCCTCCTTCTTTATTTTTCAAGGCAGTGTCGCCCCTCTGTCCTGTTGGGAACCCTTCTGGAATGTCCTTGTTCTATCACCACAGCAGTCTGGCAGGTCACTGCTCAATGATGCACACTGAGAGTAGACAAGAGGACATAGTGCACCTTCTGCCAGGAGAGGCCCAGGAATCACAGCCTTAGGATGGAGCCCTAGAGCCTCTTCACGTTCCCCCTTTCCTTTGCTCCCCTCTGCCTGCTTCCTCTGGCCTTAACTCCATGAAGTCACAATGCCCTAGGAAGATTTTTTTTTTTTTGGTCAGTTGAGGGTCTAGAACTCAGGGCCTGGGCACTGTCCCTGAGCTCTTTCACTAAAAGCTAACACTGTGCCACTTTGAGCCACAGTACCACTTCTGCCTTTTCAGACAGTTAACTAGAGATAAGAGTCTCATAGACTTTCCTGCCTGGGCTGGCCTCAAACCACAATCCTCAGATCTTAGCCTCCTGAGTGGCTAGGATTATGATCCACTGGCACCTAGAGGGAGATCCACTTCTGAAGCCTATCTTAGGTAGATTGGGCAGAGGTGGGGCTGCTGGTGGACTCTCATTTCTTAGAGGGGAACAACTTCAAGACAACAGTCTTTCGGGTGCCAACAATGTCCACCTTGCATAAGCTTTGCTTCAATGGATTATAGCAAAACTAGCCTAGACCTCGCAGTGAGGCCAGGACAAAAAGGAAGAGGGTCAAGAGGCCAGGAAACGCCAGATCCACAATCACTCCTCCTGTCTCCTCACCCCCATCTGCTCCTCTTCTACCTCCGCATTCCCCAGCCTCCATTTTCTCAAGATGTAAGGGAGGAAAATAAGAGAGGAGAAGAGAGGAAGCAGGGAGAAGGAGGGGGTAGTAGAAAGGACAGTGAGCTCCAGGACCTGAGAGCCATGCTGGTTTTCCTAGGAGTTCCATCCTTCAGACACAAAGTCCCAGGACACAAAGCTCCAGGGACAACTGCAAAACTTTTAGCCCCCCCCCTTTTTTTAAGGTTTATGGAACAACCATAATTCTCAGTCACTGAATTACTGAAAGCTTATATTCTGTTTTTAGAACACAATAAAACATTAACTCCTAGTAACAGGCTGGCAGATTTAATCACAATGGCTGGCCACTTTCTAAGTGTGATGACTTAGAGAAGGAAAGGCCACGGTTCCGTGGGGGATGGGATGCGTTTGCCAGGGAGGAGCTGCGCCAGACAGAAGCCTCAGACTGAAAGGACAAGCGAGAGAAGGGGACAAAGGCTGCCAAGAGGTGATTCCTGTAAGATCCCGGATGCAGGCAGGGGCTGGCTCACGAGGCGGGGCTGCCTGCCCCTTGGTCTCCATGTGGAAGAAGCAGGGGTAGGGGGCCTATGTCAGTTCCGTGGGCTTTTCCAAAAATGCTCCGCTGCTCAGCCTTTGACCTTTTTTATCTCAGTCCTTTTCTCAGCAATTTGGATGAAGCAGAATGGAAGATGCGCTTTATCAAAGTTGCAGTTGACACAAAGCCAGAGGGATTGTTAATAGAAAGAATGACAGAATCAAGATTCAGAAACATCTTGACAGGTTGAAATAATGGGCTGAAAACATGTAAAAGGGATAAATGTAAATTCCTGCCGGTCGGTTATTTGAAAAAAATGGGGGTAAAAATATATTTCATAACATCAGCTATAAGAAAAATAATGCTTAAGAGCAGAAGGCGAGGTGGGAGCCAGCGTGGCCTGGTTAGCATTCAAATGAAAAAAAAAGAAAAGAAAACAGCATTTGTTACGTGTACCAGAAACTGTATTAAACACTTCTAGTATTGTATGCTATGTGCTCCTTACTTGCACTCCCCTGGAGTACATTTTACAGGGAAGCAAACTGAGGCCTAGTGAGGTTATTAATGAAAGGATTCATACCAAGTAATGGAGTCAGAATTTGAATTCAAGGCTAATGATATATCCCCTCACTGGTATGCAAATCTTTATCATCATCATCATCATCATCATCTTTAAGGAGTACATAGAGGTTTCATTTAACACGTCAATTTACGAATACAACACATCCTAAGGGTAAATCTTGACTACCTTAAGCTAATCTCCCATGATTCCTTTCCCCTCAACAATAAGAGTTCTTAAAAATGCGGTAGCATCCAAGGACACAAGGGAGCAAATTCGTTGGGAGGATTTCTGGGAAAGTTTTCTCCTTTCTTCAAAAAGAAGTCTTCAAGTTGGGAGTGGTGGTGCATACCTGTGGTCCCAGCTACTTAGAAGGCAGAGGTACAAAGCTCTTTCTTTGGAGCCAGCAGGGGCAAAGTTAGCATAAGACTGTTTAAAAATAATAGTAATAGGGGCTGGGAAGATGGCTCAGTGGTAGAGTGCTTGCCTTGCATGCCTGAGGCCCTGGGTTCGATTCCTCAGCACCACATAAGCAAAAAGAAAAAAGCCGGAAGTGGCGCTGTGGCTCAGGTGGTAGAGCGCTAGCCTTGAGCTGAAGAGCTAAGGGATAGTGCCCCGGCCCAGAGTTCAGGCCAAAAAAAAAATAATAGTAATAGGGCTGGGAAGGTGACTTAGTGGTGGAGTGCTTGCTTAGCATGCATGAAGCCCTGGATTCGATTCCTCAGTACCACATACACAGAAAAAGCCAGAAGTGGCACTGTGGCTCACATGGTAGAAGTGCTAGCCTTGAGCAAAAGAAGCTCAGGGACAGTGCACAGGCCCTGAGTTCAAGCCTCAGGACTGGCAAAAAAAAAAAAAATAGTAAACCCCTAGAAACAACTGCTTCTGCCTTTCTTCCACCAATAAGCACTGGTATCACGTGGGGCCTAGAACCTCAGCACCCAGCTGGGTACCTTGCGAGAATCTCTGGGATTAAATGACCAGCCAAAGGCAGAGGATATAGGATGGAGAGAGGGAAATGCCCCATGTGGAGGAACTAAGCTAAGCCACCCTACCTGGGGCTTCTTGGGAGTCCAGGCAGTTTCAGCTGCAACTTTGCTTTTACAGGACTGCAGATGTGCACAGCAGTAGAACACACCTGTCAAACACACACAAGACCCCACCCTAAGTGGACTCTACCTTGTAGAACAAAAACGCGCAGATGTCTGCCCTCTGTCCCAGGCACAGAGGAGACCATGCAAGCAAGACTGGTAAGATGCTTGAGGACACAAAGCCTGGATGTGGCCAGCTAGGAATGCTTCCTCCTGAAGCCTTTGCCCGCACCTTTTCTGGGCATGTATGTTTCCTTAGCACACTGGGCCCATCTTAGCTCCAGTGCTTGTCGTGTGGCATGGGGCTCCTTTGCAGATGAGCCTGTCACTTCTGCGATACTATTAACTACTTCTCTCTAGGCACCGCCCCCAGCCGAGGCCTGGCACGTCAAAGGGGAATAGTGAATGTTTGTTGGATGAATGAATGAATGAAATACCTTGAGGAGGGGGGAAAAAAGGGAGAGTTGTATCCAAAGAAAAATGGGAGACACTCAGACCTGAGAGGAATGATGTCAGCTACCTTAGGAATCAACACCCTTGGAAGTTAGTTACAAGGGATCTTATTTACAGGCTTAAAGCTCCTGTCCAAAATTATTTGTTACGTGTGAACAATAATACAGTCTCTCCCTCTCTGTAACACTGTGGCAAGGGACCCTTTGTCTGATTAAGGGCTGTCGGATGTGATTGATGGGCTCCCGCTGGACAGCTGAAACCTCTCTCCTCCTGACAGCACCGAGCGATAGCTGAGCCAAAACTGACCCCAGCTGACACGCGCATCTTAAAATATCTCTGTTCCCCCACAGCCCAGATAAAATAGCTGTCGCACTAAAAGTAAGGGCTCTGCTCAGGAAGACGTTGGAAGACATTGGCTTCTCCCAGGACGGGTTGATGGAAGATCCTGCAGTGTCAGGGTTCAGCTGAAGGCCAAACCAAAAGATCCTAAGAAACTGGTCCTGGGTGCATTGTGTTCTGGGGAATAGCTCAGTATCCAACTCTCAAGGCTGAGCCAGGATGGACGGGACACAAATAACAGCACCAAGAAGCCCCAATCGGGCACTGCGGGCTCAAACCTGGCATCCCAGCTACTTAAGAGGCTGAGATCTGAGGTTCACAGTTCAAAGACAGTCCAGGCAGGAAAGTCCATGAAACTATTATGTCCAATTAACCACCAATTAAAAACCTCAGAAGTGAAACTGTGGTTCATATAGTAGAGAAGAAAAAAAAAAGATCAGGGACAGTACTCAAGCCCTGAGTTCAAGCCCCAGGACTGGCATGAAGAAAGAGGAAGAGGGAGAGGAGGAAGGGGAGGAAGAGGAGGAAGAAGAGGAGGGGGGAGGAAGCATTGGCCTATGTCTTCCAACAGGGAGCCTGTGGACGGAGGGAGATGGTGGAGTTAGCAGAAGTTGCTCTCTTCGAAGAGTAGCAAAGTCCCTCCTCAGCCTGCTGGTTCAAGCAGGACCCTTATCACAAGGAGGGTCTATTGCTTATGCTCTCCGGGGCGGACACCACTGATGCGTGGAAAAGCACAAGAGCATTCACATGTACAACAAAAACAAGTGTGCAAGAAAGGACTAGATATGTGGTTAGCACAAAGCAAGGTGGCCAGGCACACCTTCCCATAGCTCCCCCCTTGATGGCTCCTGGTCAGGGTCTAAACCATGGAACAAGTGGAAAGATGATTGCTGGCCCAGGCGAGTGGTGGAGATGGCCTGGGAAACAGGCACACATGCGGCTGTAGCCCACTCACTTAGGTCCGTCTGGCCTGGGCTGGAGATTAGGAGATAAAATTTGGGCGTCTGTGGGCCTGGAAGTGGTCCATTCAGAATGGTTCTCCTGGCCTGCACCCTTCGCTCAGGAGACTCAGAGCGGGCTGGATGGCTGGACGGTTTGGAACTTCTATGTGACCTTGAGCTGCCCTTCAAAGTCGGCTGGTACCTATCCTACCTCTCTTTACCAAGCCCAGAATGCTTTTTAGCACTGTCTGTAACACAGGTCTCCAATAAATAGAAAAATAGAAAAAATAAGATCCACAAGAGGGGGGGGAGGAGGGAGGGAGGGAGGGTGGGAAGGAGGGAGGGAAGGGGGGCAGCAGGTAAATCTGGACAGGTGGCCCCAGCCGAGGAGGAAGGCATCCTCGGCCTAGTGACACCCTACCCCCATGGACTGTGCAGATTTGCAGGCAGATGCGAGCCGGAGAGTGCAGCCCTGTCCCACTACAGATTGCCCGGGTACCATCTGTCCCAGCACACTCTCCTGGGGCTGTGGCCCTGCCTGGAACATGGCACAAAGGCCTCTGAAGGAGCTAAGGGGGAATCCGCAGGGCTCTGCCGGAAACCAGCAGCTGGACTGGAGCCTGAGCTCATGGCAGTGAAAGTCAGTGAAGGTCACAAGATGGGGGACACCTGTTCCCAGGCACACAGCAGCCAGGAAGAAAGGCTCTAGAGGCAGCGAGTGGCAAAGAGGCCTCCCCCCCCCCCAGTGTGCTTGACCACAGGACCGTCCTTCTCCAACGAGGACGTAGACTGAGGCTTTAATTATAGCTTGTCACTCACACGCTGTCCCCAGGAGATGGCTGAGCAAAGGAAATGAAACTCTTGCTTCAGATGGCTCATCCTGCCTGTCAGGAAATTTCAAACTTGCAAACAATAATATCCTAGACGATGGCACGGTGGTCACTCCTGAGGGCCTCTGCCTGTGCTCAGCTCTCCCCAGGCCCGGTGGGGAGGCTCTGCAGGGAGGCCGGCCTGGGCTAGGACAGGGCAGCTTTTCCAAGAAGCCATCTCTCCTCTACCTCAGCCAGACAATGACTGGCTCAAGGTCACTCAGCACGGCCGGGGGAACAGGGAGATCCGTAACCATTGCGTTATTGAGAACTCTTGTCATCTTAAACATGTCCCTGAAGGTAACATTGAAACATTTTACCACCTCGTTCTGCCAAGAACGAAGGCCCTGTATCCATCATCCCACTTAACCCTCAGGGCAGCCGCCATGAACTGGTTATAATTATTATCCTCACTTTTTCAAAAGGAAAAAAAAAATGGAAAGGAGAGAGCTTGTTCAAGGTCACATTGCTAGAACCAGGTACCACTGGAGCTTTCCCGGGGCCAGACAGGAAAAGGCTGTTCTGGGACACCCAGGGGCCAAGTTTCCACTTGGTTTGGGAAGAAAAAGGGCGCTCGGGGGAGTATGGTGCTGATGGAGGAGGGCAAGGCATCTTTGTTTCTTGGTCTAGAAGTGAGAAGTTGATCAGAGCTCCTTGCCACTTTGGGCCTACCCACAGATCTCTCATACCCTGTGAGCCTAGCTTTTCTCATTTGTACAATGCAGGTGACACCCCTCCTTTCCAGGTGGCTCGTACAGCGTGTGCTGTATAGGCCTAAATCCATGTGCACTGGCCTTCAGCAACATGGCGGGGAGATAGAGAAGAGGAGCCGATGCCCCCTGGCTGTGAACTAGAGCGCTGGTGTTTCAGCACCTTTGGTTAGACAGGGAGTCTAGAAGAAGCTGGAGGTGGGGATTTCATTCTGCTTGTTAGGAGAGGCCCATGAAACTCTTATCTCCAACTAACCACCAAAAAGCCAGAAGTGGAGAGGTGGCTCAAGTGGTAGAGCACCAGTCTTGAATAAAAAAGCTAAAGGACAGTATCCGGGGCTTGCTTGAGTTCTGCACACACATGCGCACACACACACACTCACACACACGCACGCGCACACACATGCACGCTGTGAGCATTTCTAATGTTTCCTTTTCCAATCTAGGTGCCAGAAGGAGAGCAGTAGGGAACAGGGGATTTTTTTTTTCCCCTCAGAACCAGGTCTGCACTGGGCCCTCCATGGCTGGGTCTCCTGGACCTGTCATCTCCTCAGACATCCACACTGAGCCTGAAGACCCACACCAGCGCAGATGCCTGTCAAGCACGGATCTCATATGGGTTTCCACTTGTGGGAAACTCTGCTTTGGGAGTCCGATTCTCTAGATCTGCCTCTCTGGCTGGCTAATTTAGGGATGGCAGTTTGCCCCCTGACCTCAGTTCTGCAACGTGTCTAGGAAGAATTGTTAACAGTGTGTTCCACGCCTGGTTAGGATGGAATGGCCGCGTCAGTGCCTCTCTCCATGTTTGTGGTGGGCTGATCCTAAGTTCTCGCTGTGTCTACCAGGTAAGCTCTGTGTCAGGTTTGACTGGAGAGTTCCACCCACCTTATGTAGTCCTGACCACTCAGAAGGAAGGCAGTTACAAACTCCATTCACAGGCAAGGAGATGGAGCGTCCAGATGAGATGAGCCAAGGAACTTCTGGGGGTAAAGATGTGTACCGTTCCATACCCACTTGTCCCCACCTTGCTAGTGACTCCTGCCCAATCCTGACTGTCCTGTTCCCCTCCCACAATGCCCTCTGGTCAGCCAAGCACACAGAGCCATTCCTGTCCCTGGAGGAAGCCATGGAGCGGCTCCATCTGGGCTGGGTGAAGGATGAGGCGTCTTTCCTTTAATGGTGCAGGAGGCAGGGAAGTGGCTGCAGGGTCCGGTTACTGGGAAATATGTTCACATGGTGCATTATAGTTTTATGAATCCGGTGCCTTCTGTTGTCCCCATTGAAGTTCAGAATGCCCGGGGCAGCCTGTCCTCCTTCACAGACCCATTTGTCATGGGAATTGATTTTTTTTTTTTAATCAGGCTGATGGCTTGATTGCTTTTGTTTGAGGCTGGGGGAGGACTACCACCTGTCTCTGCCATCCTGGGCCTGGCTGGAAGGAAGCATTGGCTCTTTGTCCCAAAGCAAGAGTGCTCGAAGGAGCACTAGGGGATACAGGGATCAGGGGTTCTGATGAAGTCAACACGATCAAAGGTGGGGGGTCTCCACACTGGGATCTTAAGGGACGGTGATGTGGTTTGTTGCATGATACAGCCTTGGAAGAGGTGGACACAAAGGGGGCATTCCTGCCAACTCTGTTCCACTCGCCAGTAGCTGCAGACTTGGGCAGCGGTGCCTTTTGACCGAGGAAGGGAACAGCTTAGTCTGTTTCTGAACAGAAACAGACACAGCCCAAGGGTGGTGGAGTCCTAGGAAGTGGAGGGGAGTGAGGGGGGACAGCGCCCCCTGTCGTGTGGGAGTGGAGCCCCGCCACTCTGCTCTCGCCGCACCCTTTGCTCTCAGGTGATTCACTCTATAGGCAAAATGTGGACCTGAGCAAGGCAGCTGTGGTACTTGTGGCACTTGTGAACAAATGAGCTGCCCTTGTCCCCAGATCCTGGACTGTCCCATCCCCTCAGAACCCCATTGTTCGCTGAGGGAGGAGAAGGGACTGGCGGGGGCACATGAAGACAGCTGGCAGAGCCAAGACCAACCCCCCCCCTCAAGATTCCCAGGAGAGGTGGCAAGAGGGCCTAGTATCTGCCACTCTCCTCAGCCACCGGACGGTGAGGAAAGACCACGGCCACACACTAGGTCGTGTGACTGGCCATCGTGGAGTTCAGCAGGGAGGCTGAGCCCTCTCAGCTACCTTCACTCTGAGCCCCAGGTTCAGATGCACACGTTCTCTGGGACTGGCTGGCAGAGACCACCTTGTCACCCACCTGCCCCCGACAGGTCTCCCAGCCGCCCTCGTGTGCATCTGAAGACAGTGAAACAAAGCTCACAGAAAGCTGTTGTATAGTAAGAGCAGTGGGGAAGGAGAGGAGCTAAGCAAGAGGTGGATGTGATTCCAGCACGAGCTACGCATGTATGAAATACCGTGCTGAAACCCCTTTAAACAATTCACGTAGATTTTTGAAAGATGAATGACAGGAATATAAAACAGGTCCTAGCTGGGGGAGAATAGTGAGAGGGGAAGGGTGGAAGAAAATGAAGAGAGTCAAAATGTTTCATGTACATGTGTGAAAATGAGACAAGGAGGCTTGCTGGGGTTGGTTTGGGAAGGGGAAGATGAGGGAGGGAGACAGACAAGGTGAATCTGATCAAGATACATTGTATACACATATGAATGTGTCACAGCCAACACACTCATGTTCAACTAATTGATGCTAATTATTAATGTGAGGAGAAATTAAAACCACACAGAGAGAGAGAGAGGGAGGGAGGGA
>NW_012267223.1:12240734-12244196 GCF_000151885.1 Dipodomys ordii | reverse complement strand
AAGGGAAGGGAAGGTGGGTTTCCATGCTGGTTGAATAAGAAGGAAACGGGACTGGGGTATAAAGCACAGTGGCCATAGGACATGGAGAGTTACGGGGTAAATCATGGGGTAACCTGTGCACCCTGGCAGGGGCTCCCAGCTTAGGAAACCATGGGAGTAATATGTGTGCAGTGTGTTTGGCACTAGCTGTGGTGTGTTGTAATGAATTGTGTGGCACCTGAGACAGGCAGAGCAGGGGCCCGCGTCCTCACAGCGAGCCACACCAGAGCCGCCGCAGAAAGAACTGGGCCGTAGCCTTCCCAGCAAGGTGAAACCAGACTCTCGGTGCTCTCCACTCTCAAGGCCCCGGGCCTCAGCTTCAGGAACACCAGCCAGGAGAGGGCAAACACAGCCAATGGCAGCTGAGGCCTTTCCCAATTCTAAGGTCTCTTTTCAAACCAGGGGGTCAGGCTGGTGGCCAGGGCATGAGAAGTTTTTCCTTCTCATCTCTAGTTCAGTGTACTCAGCCGCATGCCCGATGGAACCTTCTTAACTTGAGACCCATTGGTAGCCATCTGCCTCTTTGCTGAACGATATCCTGGGAGACAGCACCACGGCACATCTTAAAACCTTTATCTCACCAAGTGCTAGCTTGGTAACCCTAGCTACTCAGAAGGCTGAGATCTAAGGATAGAGGTTCGAAGCCAGCCCAGGCAGGAAAGTCTGTGAGACTCCTATCGCCAATTAACCACCAAGAAGCTGGAAGTAGAGCTGTGGCTCAAGTGGTAGATCACCAACCTTGAGTAAAAAAGCTAAGGGGTTAGCTAGCTCCTAAGCCCTGAGTTCCAGCCCCAGTACGGGCACCTACACACACACACATAAAAGAAACCAAAAATACTTATCTGCTGAAGACAGCAGATGTCCCCTGTGAAGCTCTTCCTTGCTGCTCAGTCCATGAGGGATCTGTCTCTTCTTCCACCTCCTTCCCATCCATAATAATGAAACTTTTTTTGGGGGGGCGGGGGAGTGAGCTAGCAATCTCAGGATTCTGTGGGCAAAAGAGATGCCCGGGATTGCACCATGCTAATTATTTCAATCCCAGTGCACTAAACCACGTGCCAGAAAGGAGCTGCATGTCTGGGACCCTAACCCTTATTCTGCTTCACAGAGTTGGAATCTCCCGTAGAGCCATGCTCGCCGCCGGACAAAGCTTTAGGAGAGGATTGACAAGTTGTCTTCTTTCCTTTCTGTCAGCAAGGGCAGCGTCCTATGGGACAGCAAGCAGCCTTGCCCAACACGCACAGAGACTGCGCAGATGTCTCTTGAAACAACTTAGAGGCCAGGGCTGGCATTTCAGGACTTTGTAGGGTACTGTATTGGGGTTGGGGAAGGCTGAGAAGGTTCACGGGTGACGTTCCTCAGCTACCAAGGATAGAGGAGGAGACACACACACACACACACACACACACACACACGCTCCTGTCCTCTCTCTATGAACACCCTCCACGAACACACCGAGTCTCAATGTCCTCACTTGACAATCAAGTAGAACATTCAGAAGCAGTTCCCTCTCGGTTGAGGTGTCAGCCGTTGTTCGGTCTCTCCGTGTCAGCTAGCTGTTACAGCAGAAGGAGCCCCATCTAAACAGTAACCAGTTACTAGTTCTCGTTAGTCCGCGGGTAGCCCGGATGGTTCTGCTGATGTGAGCCAGGCTCACCCATCCATCTACACAGCTGACTGTTCTAGCCACAGCTGGGCTAGCCTGGCTCAACTTTCCCAGGCTCTCATTCTCCAAAGGGCTGGCAATCTTTGTTGTCAGCAAGTCCAAGAAAGCAGGGGAAGCAGCTGGGCCTTCCCAGGCCTCCCCTGAAGTAAGTTCACCGCACCCCACTGGCCAAGGGTCTTGCAGCTAAACCCAGGTCAGGATGGAAGGGATCTATACAGTCACAGGATGAACAGCAAGGACATGGGACAGGGGGGAATTCACACATTCAAACCAGTGACCTGCCAGATCCTCAAGTTCAGCTGCCTTTTGTTTTGGTTTTGGTTTTAACTGAAGTGAAATTCACATGACATAAAATTAACCATTTTCACCAGGTGCCGGTGGCTCACGCCTGTAATCCTAGCTACTCCAGTGGCTGAGATCCAAAGATCGCAGTTGGAGGCCAGCCTGGGCAGAAAAGTTCCCATGAGACTCTTATCTCCAATTAACCACTCAAAAACTGCAAGTGGCACTGTGGCTCAAAGTGGTAGAGTGATAGCCTTGAGCCAAAGAGCTCAAGGACCGCGCCCAGGCCACCTATTCTGGGCATTTCATGTAAGTGGAATACGTGACCATTTGTGCCTGGTTTCTGTGGTTTTAACAGTGTTTTAAAGGTTCGTCAACATTGTAGCATATATCTGCACTCATTCCTTTTTAAGGCTGAATATTCCACATACATATGTATGTATATGTAATATATAGCTATATAATAGTCCACATATACCTATATATGTATATATTCATATATTCATATGTGTACACATATTTATATATACATATAAGTGTGTGTATATACTGGGGCATTTCCACCTTTAGATCAATGTATATACAAGTATCTGAGTTCCATTTTCAATTCCTCTGGGTCTATAGCAGAAAAAAGAGTAGAATTGCTGGGTCATGTAACAATTCTGTTCAACATTTTTGAGGAACTCAGTTTCCTTTATTTTTAAAATAGATATGATGCAATTACTTTTTGGGGGATGCTGGGAGGCTTAGAGAAAAATGCCTGAGTGGTGTCCCATCGAGTACAACTTCAATAAACGGTTTATATAACTCTCCTTCCGTTCCCTAATTCAATAACCATTTATTGAGCCCAGGATCAGGAATTATGCGAGATGCTATATAGATATATGGGTACGTAAGATATAAAATATCTATAAAACCTATGTCTATATTTTTATGGACACATAAATATATCCCCAGGGTCCCTTCCAGCTCTGACTCGCAATGGCTCCTGCCTACGTGTCCTTCAAAAGCAGGAGACAAAAGGGTTCTCTCTCCCTCCCGCCCCTCGTCCATTCCCCAGGAGGCTGCTGGCTTCATTGCTCCATACCTGAATCTGTTCAGACCACCTATTTCAGATCTGTCGGCTCTTATAAATGTAGCCACACACCCGCAAAGTGAGATAAAATGGCAATGTGATTAGTGTGTGTGTGTGAGTGCGAATGCTTATGTGTCCCTGTCTCATTCCTTTTGTAAAGATTAATACATCACAGCAAGCACTTATGAAAGGAAGAATAAAAACACACACACACACACACACACCAACAACCGGGTCCAATTCTCTAGACATTCAATAACCAAATGTCACCCACATGGTAAGCAATAAAATAAAAATATATGTTTAGCAGAGGCAATATAAATATGATGTATATTTTAAAGTTGGGTAACAGAGCAGTAGTATAAAAAATAATACCCAGTGGCAAATTCAGGAAAAAGAC
>NW_012267223.1:12156952-12237239 GCF_000151885.1 Dipodomys ordii | reverse complement strand
AAAAAAAAAAAAAAATTCACATGCCAGTCTCTGAATCAAGCATAACCTAAATGATTCCTGAAATTGATCTGAATTCAGAATATTCGTAAACTAAAACACAATTTATAATAATCTTAGTTATTAGTTGAATCTTTCAATAGTAAGTAGGATTCAACTGATACATCAGGGCATCATTTCTTTATTTTACTGAGTATTTTAATTTAATTTTGAACAGCTTCATTAAAATATAATATATTGTATGCATATGTAATTCACTCATTTAAAGGATAGCTGGGCATCAGTAGCTCACACCTTTAATCATAGCTACTCAAGAGACTGAGGGCTGGGAATGTGGCTTAGTGGCAGAGTGCTTGCCTAGCATGTATGAAGCCCTGAGTTCGATTCCTCAGTACCACATACAGAGAAAAAGTGCTACTATGGCTCAAGTGGTAGAGTGCTAGCCTTAAGCAAAAGAAGTTCAGAGCCAGTGCCCAGACCCTGAGTTCAAGCTCTAGGACTGGCAAAATAAAAAAACAGAGGCTGCGGGCTGGGAAGGTGGCTCAGTGGTAGAGTGCTTGCCTTGCATGCTCGAGGCCCTGGGTTCGATTCCTCAGCACCACATAAACAAAAAGAAAAACGCCGGAAGTGGTACTGTGGCTCAAGTGGTAGAGCGCTAGCCTTGAGCTGAAGAGCTGAGGGACAGCGCCCAGGCCCAGAGTTCAAGCCCCACGACTGGACCAAAAAAAAAAAAAACAGAGGCTGAGACCTGGAGGATTGAAGATCAAAGCCAGCCTGTTAGCCAACAATACAAAGAAAGAAAAAAAAGTAAGAAGGAGAAAGGAAGGAAGGAAGGAAAGAAAGAGAAGGAAGGGAGGAAGACACAATAACCATAGAACATTTTTCTCACTCCCAAAATGAAATCTTATGCCCACTAGCAGCAGCCATTTTCCCTTCTCCCATCCACAGCCCTAAATGCAATCACTACTCTACTCTGCCTTTATGAATTTGCCTAATCTAGACATTGCATCTACGTGGGATCACACAATATGGGGACCATTTTAATCTTGATTCTTTCACCTAGCATCATGCGTTTAAGGTTTATCTGTGTAGGAACATATATCAGTACTTTCTTCCTTGTTTTGCCAAATAACATTCACTATATGTATATTTCGCTTGTTATTCATCAGTTGATGGACATCTGAGCTGACCCCTCTTTAGGGTTCTATGAATAAGGCTTTGGACAGGTCGTTATGTGGACATATGTCTTCATTTCTCTGGAGCTTATACCTAGGAATGGGATTGTCAGGTCATATACTAACTCTGATTAACATATTGAGAAACTGGCAAGCTATTTTCCAGAGTGCCTGCCTGCACTGTTTTATATTCTCATCGCAATACACCAAGGCTCCAACTTCCCAACATCTCTACCAACATTTATTATTGGCTATTTGATTATAGACAAATGATTGGGTATAAATGGTATTGCTCTGGGCACTGATGGCTCATGCCTGTAATCCTAGCTACTCAGGAGGCTGAAATCTGAGGATGGAGGTTTGAAGCCAGCTCAGGCAGGAAAGACCTTGAGATTCTTCTCTCTAATTGATAACTTTAAAAAAAAAAAAAAAGCCTGAAGTGGAATTGTGGCTCAAGTGTTAGAGCATTAGTCTTGAGAAAAAAAAAAGCTCAGGGACAGAGCCCAGGCCCTGGGTTCAAGCCCCAGGACCAGCACACACACACACACACACACACACACACACACACACAGAGTGTATTGTATTGTGATTCTGATGTGCATTTCCTTAATGACTATCGATGGTGAAAATCCTCTTCCCTTCCTCAGAAAGAATGTCTCTTCAGATCCTTTGAGAGCTTTTTAGTTGAATAACCATTATTCAGTTCTAAAGATTCTTTCCATATGTTGGATACAAATCCGTTATCAGACATAGAATATGTAAATGTCCTCTTCCTTTCTGAGAATTATCTCTTTGTTTCTTGGCTAGTAGCTAGAATTACAGGCGTGAGTCACTGGCACCTGGTGGGGGCTGATTATTTCTGAAATAGGGTCTCAAATTTTTTCCCAGGATAGTCTGGACTACAGTCTATTAATGAAAGCTATGTTTTCCACCATAGCTAGGACAATAGAAGAATACTACCATGTCTAGCTTTTTTTTTTTTTTAATGAGAGTAGGTCTCCTGAGCTTTTGCTTATACTGTTCTTAAACTCCCAAGTAGCTAGGATTACAGATCTAAACCACTATGCCAGTTAACCTGTCTTTTAAAGAAGAAAGAACTCGCTGGGCACTGATGGCTCAAACCTATAATCCTAGCTATTCAGGAGACTGAGATCTGAGGATCTCCATTTGAAGCCAGCCTGGGCAGGAAAGTTGGTGAGACTCTTATCTCCAATTAACCACCAGAACCCCACAAGTGGCGCTGTGGCTCAAAGTGGTAGAGCACTAGCCTTGAGCAGAAAAGCTCAGGGACCGTGCCCACACTCTTGAGTTCAAGCCCCATGACTGACAAAAAGAAAAAAAGTGTGCATTAAAAAAAAAATCTAGAAATTTGGCTGGTCCCTGTAGATGGCTGGGAGTCGAATATTGCAATCTCTTATGATTTTGTGTCTTTTCTTCCTCATCTCAGTAAAACTCTTAAACAAGCCTGGGAAGTTTGCCCTGCTAATCTCAACTTGGAAATGAGAAAACGGAAGTCTCCCGGCAACAGAGACAAGGTTGCCAGAGAAGTGGCCACATCTTAAATGCGAAGCTAAGAAGCTGTAATTAGAGTCTGGATGTGGGACCTCTGACTGCTGGCTCTGTGCTCTGCCACAAAATGTCGCTTCAGAGATTCCTCCTCCGGTTAAATGACCCTGAGTGACTCTGATTTCATTTAAAAATATCACACTCGTACCAAAACATGAAATTGCAGCCACTTACTCTTCCATTCAGCTGATAGTTCCTGAACGCCTACTCTGCTGGGCACCAAACACAAGCCACTCTCCGTGTGTGTGTGTGTGTGTGTGTGTGTGTGTGTGTGTGTGTGTGTGTGTGTGTGTGTGCATGTGCAGGCACACACATGCACCAGAATCAAGATTTTGCATTCAGGGCCTTGTACTCTCATTTGGCTTTTTTGCTCAAGGCTGTTATCCTACTGTTTGAGCCACACCTCCACGTCCAGCTTTTTGGTAGTTAATTGGTGATAAGAGTCTCACAGACTTTTCTTGCCTGGGCTGCCTTTGAACCACCGTTCTCAGATCTCAGCCTCCCGAGTAGCTAGGATTACAGGCATGAGCCACTGATGCCTGGCTCACAATCCCTTTTGAAGTAAACAAGAGGAGAAATAGCCAAAGCCCTCTCACCTGTGGCCCGGGAGGAGACATCAGGCTTCCTGTGTGAGCTCCAGCCAATAAACCTAGTCCAGAGAAAGCCACTTAGAGTGACACCCAAGGAAGTGTCGGGAAAAGTTGCCCGGTTCTCTGCTCCTAGCCCACCTTGGATTATTGAATGAATTAGGCCAGATCAGGAGTCACACACACACACACACACACACACACACACACACACACACACACAACACGCCAGCTCTCTTGGGGAAAAAGTCCCACCTCTTAGCCCTGGGTAGCAACTAAGTAGAAAAGATAAGACCACACTTGTCACAGTTGGGGTTAATGTAGCAGCCTGTGTCCATCTTCCCTGAACCTCAGCCAGTTTGCCACTCAGCCTAGCATTGGAGTTTGCAGCTGGCCCAGACTCTGGAGTATGAGGGAAGGCTCCTGAGCTGCTATGGGTTCCATGTGACGGAGCTGTATGTCTGGGGTCCCCCTCTGCAGCCTCTGACTGCGGGGCGTGCTCAGGAGGGGTACGCAGAGCGTTACAGCTTGTAGGAAACCTTGGAGAACTCTGGCTATTGGTGGGGAGAAAAACCATCTGTTACATTATCTTCGATCTGCCTGAGAATTGCAGAGAAAGTGAGCAGTTGGGTTGCTCAACTATATTGTTCACAGTTGGGAGGAGAGTGAGGAGCTCCGCCGTCTAATGCTGCACGAGGCTGTCTCTCTAGGCTCCTGTGAGTTTCCTCTGTCCCCCAGGTCCTGGTCTCAGCTCTGCCCCAGCTGTTCCCAGAAGGAGCTCCATAGAGGCCTGGAAAAGGTGTCCCTCTCAAACCCCACTGAGGTTGTAAGCAAAGGACTGAGAATGGGGAGAAGGAATGAAAGCAGAGACAATCAGATGAGCCAACCAATCAGCATGGTCCCCTCACAGCCTGGTGCCCGTTGGCTCCCGCCTGTAATCCTAGCTACTCAGGAGGGTGAGATCTGAGGATCGAGATTTGGAGCCAGCCTGGACAGAAAAGTCCCCGTGAAACACTTATCTCCAATAAACCACTCAAAAACTGGAAGTGGTGCTGTGGTTCAAGTGGTAGAGTGCTAGTCTTGAGCACAAAGAGGCCTGGGGACAGTGCCCAGGCCCTGACTTTGAGCCCCACAACCGACGGAAAACACACACACACAGAACATAGATGTACCTGCCACGCAAGATGAGCACTCTGACATTTGTTTCTTGCCCCGATCTGCCATGACTTGCAGGTGAGGCACAGTGACACCTGAATCTTCTCAAGCTGTTTCATGTCTAAAGGAAGATGAGCCACCATCCTGGGTTGTTCAAGACCTACAGAGTTCCTGGCCTAGGGGTCTTTCCTTGTAAACCAGGACCATCTAAGTTAAATGGGGACGAGTCCATCACCCTGGGTGGGGACCACTGATAACACAAGCGTCGGATCTCTAAGATGAGCTGCCTATTTCAATGATTGTGGGAGTTCAGAGTTTTCCTGGTGTCCTTGGGGGCAGCTAAAGTCTCTGACTTTAGGGTAAAGCATGGGTACCAGGAACAAGGGAAGGCAATGGCTCAGTACCACAGCACTGGAGGTCTATGAGCCCCTACCCAGGCTTACAAAGAAAGGTCTGCCACTTCTTGCCTGCCTTATGAGCACTTGAGCACTTGATACAATTGTGGTGTTCCTGCAGCCATCGTGTGACCGTGAGGTAGGGAGGAAGGGGGAGAGAGACTGAGGGGCAAACCCAGAGCCTTGTCATTGTTGAGTTACTCAGTCAGCCATCTACTTGGGCTGTCTTGTTATAAAGGGAGTGCAGGGAGACAACTTCAAAAAGACAGCACAACAGACATCCTGTGACTTGTAGCTAATAGCTCTTGACAGAGAATGAGGTTTCCAAGACTTCAGCAGAAAAGACTATGAAAAGACACAACACATTCATGTAGTTTCCAGATAGGACACTCAACCCAACCTGTACCCAGCCGTGCACCCGGTTCTCCAAGAGACACTCATAAGCCTCCTGGCTCTTCCCCCAGTATGTCTTTGTCATTATCACTCTAGTAAAACTCACTTGGAGCTAGGAGCCTTGGGCCATCCCCAAAGAATCTTCCAGCCAAGGGGAAACAACCCACCACTTCAAGTCCATTTGCTGCAGGCTAGAGGTCAAGAGAGCTACTCAAGAGCCCACTAGGACTCTGAGACCACTTAATCTTCTCAACTCACATGGCCATTATGAAAACGATGTCTCAAAACAGGCACGCGCACATGTCTCTGTGGTGGGTCCTCAAGACTCACTAGACTATGCAAAATCCTTGTGGTTGACAGTCAACTACAACAGGACCCAGATTCGGGCCAATAAAGAGCCCGGAAGACAAGGTCCAGAGGTGACCAGGCTAGCTTCTAGTTGAACAGATGATGCTTAAAGTGCACTAAGTACTGAAGACCAGGGCAGCTTCTCTGCACCTTGGTGTCCAGAGTTTTTATTGGGGCTTATCACATAGCTTGGAACCACTGTGTAGCTGACCTTAGTGATATCTAGTCTGCAGCTTCCCCCATTGGTCAAACTGATACAGCTCACCTAGGGTCCTCATCATAAATCACCTTAGCACAAACTATCTGATGTGGCTGAAGACCCCAGAGAAACAAAGATACTGCTATCAGACAATGTATTACAAGCACTTAGAGGGTGGTTCTGAACCTATACAAGGTTTTCCAAGATGTACTTATCTCAGACCTAAGATGGAGGTTTAGACGTGCGCGTGCACACACACACACACACACACACACACACACACACACACAATCATATCCACTTCCTGCATAAGGTTGAAAGCTGTCACCTACTAATATTTCTTCCATCAGTAATGTTACCCTTTAGAAGTAGGGAGCTTCAATCTAACCCTTCGCCTCATTGTTGGGGGCCTCCTTCATGATGAAGGGGCGGGGTAAAGTGGAACCTGCATTCCAGGAGAGTTCTTAGCTTCTCTTTGCCTCTCCACCTCCACAGATAAGAGGGAAGGACTTTCTGACTGGTGGGTTTGGAGAGAGGGCAGCCAGAACCTGGCCATCCAGTCTACCTGCAGACAGATCACTCCACACTCCTCAGCAGCCCTCCTTCAGGAGACTCGCAGTGTCCGCACTGTCTGCACCAGGCCTGAGAAACACAGGAACTTTGGCAATGAGGACCCAGCTAGCCCGTGTGGCCAACAGTTCCTAAACCACTAGCTTGGGCAGGATTATCAGCCACGAAGGTGAGAGTTTGTCTTCATTGCTTAGCTCCTCTGTTTGGCATTCAACTAGTTGCTAATGACAGCAGAAAAAAAAAGAGGGGTGATATTGAGGGGTTTTTTCCTGATATTTGCAAAATCATGATTCGATTCCCCTTCAAAATAATTTTTCCAAGCTCCTCGGGTCCCTCTCTTGTTCCACTTCCTCAGGGTCTCCCGGCCTGTTCCCATCCTTCGGACATGCTCCAGGCTGCCAGGTATCTGAATGCTGAGCCAGAATGAAATACAGATGACCCCAAACATGGCATAAATATCTGGTCTTTCTCTCAGAATTCCCACACACACGCCATTCCCTGGGCAGGTGCATTGTAGATGGAGCCTGCAGTCGACTTCACTCCTTCCCCACCTGAATTAGCAGTAGATCCTATTTCCTCAGGGAAATTCTTAAACCTCTTCTTTATTAGCCATCCAGATTCTCCTTCTGATACATATGTAAACATCCGCACATGCGCATGCGCGCACACATACAGGCCTTCCCTACAAGGTTCAGGAGTGCAGCAGTCATCTCCACAAAACAATCCTTTCTCCCAGAGATCAACCATAATAGTTTCAGCTCCGTATTTTATCCACTCCAGAAGGGCTTATCAAACATCCACAAGGCTTCCAAAAAGACCACAGAGTAGTGAAGAGCACAGACTCTGAACACTAGACATTCCTAAGTTCGAATCCCAAGTCTACTAGTTCCTGACCCTTGGTGTCTTCTGAATCTCCAAAGACCTACCTTCAAAGGGATCAAGCACGAGGCGTGGAATATATAATAATCCGGATGACTAAGCTACTATATTAATAGTAATATGGATATTATTTTAGTTCAGTGAACTCTCCCAAATAGAAACTTGCCTACAGTTAGACTAAGGGATACAGCCCTTCTGGACAGATGGCTAATGGGTAGATATTGCAATTAGCCACAGTCACCAGATCCCTTTGTGATGTTCAACTTGGGGGTTGCAGATGTTCAGGCTTTTCTTGGAGAGAGTCTATGGGAGAGAGGAAGGATGAGGCTGCCGCAGGAGGTCAGAGGGTATGGGCTAGTCTGTAAGTAAGGCCTGGGCTGGAGAGAGGAGGCCCCACCCCTCAGGCTGGCTCTTTGTTTAAAGGCTACAATAGCTACTACGTGACAGTATTTCCAGGGCCAGAGAAAGGATATGTAAAGCAATGAAACAGAAGGCTAATGAGAAATATAAGGTACTGGGGGACAACTAATGACCCTCCCCCCCAAATCACCCATGTGATCATCTCAGGCAGATCATCTCAGATCATCTCAGACATCTCCAAAATCACCTCGGGTTGAGGGGTCGGGAACAGCAGAATGGTAAATGAGCACAGGTGGCCTACATTGGAAGACTTTGAGAAGAAGCCTCAGCCACCGCCTTTGGTCCGTTGCCCATGTCGACCATAGGAACAGGAGGCTCCTAGGGTATGGAGTGTATACTGTCTGATAAATGTCCCCAAACCATAGCAAGTCTTAACCCATGAATCAAACGTGGAAGTCCACGTCACTATTGTGCCCCTTTATAGGGGTCCCATCAGCAGTGCACTAGAGCTCGAAAAGGACCACTCATCCAAAGGCTTAAGAGGCTTGTCCATCAGATGGTCCAGGCTGCAGACTAAATGGAGGGGAAACAGAAGTGGCCTAAGACAGCGATGTAGGAGAGGAACAAGTCCAGTGTGAAAACAACCAGGAAGCCCAAGCAAGTGAGGGCAAGAATAATAAAAACCAAAGCCATCTGGGACCATTTGCATATGCAGGCAAATAAACCGGCAAAGGTAGACCATACAATGACAGATCTCAGTAGGCCATGCATGAAATGACAAATAGTTAGGAGTCTTGAGTCATTCAAAGGTAAGTCTATTCAACACAGTTTAAGAATATACAAAAAAAATGCCATCCATCCCAGCAATATTACCGTTACAAACAGGAAAGGGTTCACAGTGAAAGTTACAGGTGTGTGAGAGGTAGTTTTGGGGTGCCTCCCTCCTCGATGAGGCTGGATAAATGGAACTTCACCCAAAACACATATCGAGGTCTTTTTTTGGCTCTCTATAAGCTGTTATTTTTTTTTTGTAAAAGAGAAAGAGAAATGTGGGTGAGGACTTAGCATTTGTCCTTCCATTAAAAACAACAAAAAAAGTGTCCACTCAGCTGGGCTGGTCCCGCACTGGTGGTAGGTGGTAGGTCAATCTGCCTGGTTATTCCTGGTGGTAGCCGGCATGTCTCGACCTTTGCCCAGAAGCATGTGCTCCAGCCGCTGGCAGTGCTCCCGAAGCTGTTTCTCCCTTGGCAGCAGAAAAGTGAGGACCTTGTTGCGCACGATGCCTCGGTCCTCCTCTTCCCTCAGCCTCTGCTTCACGCGGGCCGCCTGCTCCTCTTGCTGCGTTAGGATGCTATTCATCTCGCAGAAGGCATCTTCAAGATAACCGATGGCCTTCAACACCTCCTTCTTAAAGTCCTCCAGCTCCCGCTGCACCAAGACCACTTTCTGCTGGAGGTTCTCCAAGTCAGCCGGGGGTAGAAGGCAGGAGGGCCACGACTGGGAGAGGGAAAAGTCTCCAGACTGAAGGCCACTCTCCACCATCTTCTGCCCTTGTAAAGTATTGACTTTCATGAGAATGGAACTAGCCTGAAACAGGGGTTCCATTGCCTTTCTTCCTCAAAAGAGGGGGCTAAGAGAACAGCCTGACCAATGAGTTGTTTGGGCTAGAGGCATAATCATTTGGAGTGGCCAGATACTACCCATTGTGACATCAAGGCTTTGTCAGCCAATCAGAAAGAAGACCACAGTCCTTTTATTTGCATATTGTAGCCTCCTCTGTGGGTTACCAAGGGTTCTGTCTGCACTTTCTAGGTCACCCTCCTGAGAGGTGGATTTGTCATTGATTCATCATCTTTCTAGAACCAGAGCTCAAGCTCTCCTTTCAGGGGAGATCACAGGCAAGAAAAGGCAAGCTAGGCCTAGTTCACTCTGCCAAGACTCAATGGTCTCCCACCCTGCAAGGGGCTTGGCTGATCCTAGAATGGTATCTAGACTTCAGCATCTCACAGTAAGATGGCAACATATAAAAAAATGAATCCTAGGTCTGGGAATGTGGTGTAGTGTAGAGTGTTTACCTAGCATGCAGAAAGCCCTGGGTTCGATTCCTTAGTACCACATAAACCAAAAAAGTTGGAAGTGGCGCTGTGGCTCAAGTGGTAGAGTGCTTGCCTTGAGCAAATGAAGCTCAGGACAGTACCCAGGCCCTGAGTTCAAGCCCTAGGACTGGCAAAAAAAAAAAAAAAAGATACCTAGCTGTACTAATTAACTCTATATTCTTATTACATGTTTCCAGAACTCAATAATCCTCACACTGTGAGAAAGGTGTTAACCTTGATGTATCCACCAGAGCATCTCCAGGGTAAACCTGAGCTACTCATATTCAATAAATACTTCCTGTGCGCTCACTGGAACCACAGGAACAAGTGTGCACAATGGTATATGGTTCCCCAGTATACCTGGGTATTGACCAATACGAGGGGGAAAAAACAGAAACTGAATCTTGTACTTTTTACCTGGGTATTATAACAAAGGAGAATGTTTTTAATCAATCCACATTTCGTTTAGTGAAGAACAAATACCTACCTTGCAGATTTCAATCTCTTCACAGACCTCTCTCCTGAACTCGAAATCTAAACCTCTTGCCAACAATGGGCCTCAACTATGATCCATGCAAAGCTGAACTGATGACCTATCAACCAAACGGGCTCCACTTGTGGTGTCACTGTCCTGTGTCCTACGAATGACACCGACCTGGGGTAGCCCCCACAGGAGAAAACTGGCTCTACGGTCTGAATGTTACTCCCTCCCAAACTCATGTTGAAACTTAATTGCCATCATACCACAATGAAGAGGTGAGCGACAAGCTCGATGTGGGTGGTTTACACCTGTAATCCTATTTACTCAGAAGGCTGAGATCTGAGAATCACAGTTCAAAGCCATCCCCTGGCAGGAAAGGTCATAAGGCTCTTATTTCCTTAATCACCCAAAAGCCAGAAGTGGAGCTGTGACTCAAGGGGTAGAACACCAGCTTTGAATGAAAAAGCTAAGGGACATTGCCCAGGCCCTAAATTCAAGCCCCAAAACTGGCACCAAGCAAAGGAGGTAAAAGACTTTAAGAGGCAGAGCCACCCTGACTACATTAATGTCATTATCTCCATAGTGGGTTCCTTATTAGAAAAAGGTGAATTCCACCTCCTTTTGTCTCTCTCCTTCCTTCTCTTTTGCTCTAGGATGATGAAACAAGAAAGATCCTCATCAGATGCCAGCACTTTGACCCTGGACTTCACAGCTTTCAGAACTGTGAGGAAATAAATTTCTGTTCTTTATAGCTTGCCCATCCTCTGGTCATTTTGTTCTGTCAGAATAGAACAGAGTAAGCCATCTGGGATCAACTAGACTTCTCTGTATCAAAGTGGCTTTGAGTGATATTAAGTGTGTAGCACTTGAAATACTCTAGCACCAAATTGCTTGGGTCGGAGTCCTAGCTCCACCACTTGTAAGCTATTCCTGGTGGTAGCCTGCATGTCAAAGTTATCTCCTTGAGCATGTTTCCTTCTCTGCAAAGAAGAGTTACTAATTCATTGGTGAGCAGCAATCCTGGGGGGCGGGAGGGGTAATGAATAAAGCTCTAGTTTATAGCTTTTTACCAATTCCTATGGTGTAAATACTGCCACAAAACCAATTTCAAGCTACCAACATGGTGTCACCAGAAAGATACACCAAATCTATACAAGCCCTCCCTAGCACCACAGGGCCTGTGGCAAGGGCCACTGCCTTTTTCTAAGATGAAGATTGACTGCCTAGGGGTCAGCACAGAGGGCATTTTGTGCGGAGATTTCTAGCTAAATCTGAGGTGGAGTTGTAAATGGCAAGACACTCTTGCTGTCAGGACGGAATAGGTGGTGGTCTGGAAGTCGGGAGATCTAGCGTCTCGTGTATTGCATGGTTGCACATCCGTTGCCTCTGCTCGGAACCTGTATCCTGGGCTGGAACGCGGGGAGGTGCTGATGGGGTCTCAGAAGGCTCTAATACACAGTCCCCCTTTTCCTGACTTAGGACCTTGTTCTTCCAGCTCCTTTAGCACAGTAAACTCCACAAGGAGAGAGACCATGCATTTCTCACCTTGCTTACCCTTGGGTGTCCTGCCTAGTGTCCTGCATATCATGGCACTCCTATAGTTCAACGAATCAAAATGATGTTCCTAGGTAGCTATCAAATCCCGAACACCCCTAGCTTCTCCGCTGATAGGGTGACACCTACTGGTCAGAGCAGAAACAGCAGTCTCCTGATTACAGAAGAACAGATGCCAAGAGCATGTAAAATAGCAGGGGGTTGTGGTGTATTTAATTGGGGGGTGGGGCAGTTGGGCATATAGTAGATTCTGGATAGGTATTTCCTGGACTAGTGAAAGGAAGAAGGTGTCTGTCTTCCAGTCTCTTGACAATCTGTTTTTGTTTCTGCCCTTTCTCTCTACCCTGCCTGTGTGTGTGTATGTGTGTGTGTACGTGTGTGCAAGCAAGCACCCATCTGCATGTGTGTGCACACACGTGTGTCATTGCCTCTTTGTCTTCTGTGAGAAATTCTAGCAGTCACAACCGAAGCTGTGAATCAGACACTAGCAGAGATTAGCATGGAATCGCATGTTCTCAATTTCCCTGGTGCCTTTGAATGAGTTTTCAGTGTGTTCCATGGAATCAGAGGGGAGGGGAGTACAGTGGTCCCCCTTATTCTGGGGGGCCACAGGAAGCTGAGAATCAGTGAGAGCTGTCGGCAGAGGTTTCAGGACTGGGGGCTGCTAGACCACCGGCATCTTCCCAAATGTGCCACAAAGGGACTCCCTTCCAGCTTTCTCCAGCCACTAGGATGGAGAGAGCTGGGGTTGATGTTCAAGAAATAACAGCGAGGGGAAAAGCTCAGGGTGGAAACTGAGCTCAGAGGAGCGCTGTGGCTGGAGGCCATGCTAAGCAGGAGCTGGCTGGCAAGGAGAGAGGCACAGCGCAGACAGGGTCTGGGTTCCCCAGGTTGCTGTGTGTGTGTGTCAAGGCCACACAGGGACATGGGGAATGCGGGCAATTTCCACATCTGCGGCTGGTATTCCAGTCTGGGAAATGGGGACGTGACACCCAGGGGTGGAGGAAGGAAGAACAATACTTGGTACTGTTCACCATGATTAATTAACCCAGTGCCAGAGCCCCAAGGCGCAGGGCTAAAAATACCTGCTTCCCTCTGAGATGCGGCAGCTGCCACCCAGCAACTTTTAGCCACGCCATTTGTCATAATTTGACACTGCTAAGGAGTGTCCACAGGGCTGAGCATCTGCAAGAACAGAATTCATCTAGGCCCCACCAGCCAGCTGGTCCTCGGGACACATCCACAGTGCATTCCTACCTTAACTCTTCTCCCGTCCCTGAGCCCTGTCCCCTTTCCCTCACCCCCCTGTCCCCACCACCACCACCTGCTGGCCACCTGCCCATAGCCTGCTGCCTGTTCGGCTCACCTCTACCCCACCCCCACCCCAGAACTGAGGGGACCCACCTCCAGAAGTGGGAGCCAAGAGTTCTGTAGAGCAGGAGTGCATCCTTGGGTGGCATGTTTCACACCACTGCAACTCTGCAACTCGGATTGCAGCCATCTATCAGAGGCCCTGCCAGCCCAGGGCGGCGCTTTAATTAAAGTATGTAAAACACCCTGGTGGAGTTGGATCCGAAGACACAGGAGCCTGCGGGGGACAGGAGCAGGCACAGGCTAGCCCAGCCTGGAGCCAGTCTTTCCCCAGTCTGTGTGGTTGGCACTGCCAGTAAGATCCTCCTGAGAGACGGATAGTGATGTCTTTGAGACTCCAGCCATCCACTCTGGGGCACAGAACTTAGTGAGGGAAAGATCAGCTGCTCAAAAGAGCAAGTCCACGAGGCTGGGAAGGTGGCTCAGTGGTAGAGTGTTTGCCTCTCATGCATGAGGCCCTGGGTTCAATTCCTCAGCACCACATAAACACAAAAAGCCGGAAGTGGTGCTGTGGCTCAAGTGGCAGAGCGCTAGCCTTGAGCTGAAGAGCCCAGGCCTAGAGTTCAAGCCCTATGACCAACAAAATAGAGAGAGACAGACAGAAACAGAGTCCAGAGCCAGAGGCTGGTAGCTCACAGCTGTACTCCTAGCTACTCAGGAGGCTGAGAACTGAGGATCACAGTTCAAAACTAGCCTAAGCAGGAAGGTCTGTGAGTCTCTAATTATTAACGACCAAAAAACCAGAAGTGGAGCTGTGGCTCAAATCATAGAGCAGCAGGCTTGGGAGAAAAAGCTAAGGGATAGTGACCAGGCCCTGAGTTCAAACCCCAGGACCAACACACACACACACACACACACACACACACACACACACGTCCATGGGCTAACACAGTGAAAGGGGTGGTATCACCCTAGCTGCCAGTGTTGGAGGTTTAAATACTCTATTCACATTTTCAACACTAACATTCTTTTCTTTAATTTCTTTTGTGTGTGTGTGTGTGTGTGTGTGTGTGTGTGTGTGTGTGTGTGTCCCCACATGTGCTGGTCCTGAGGCTTGGACTCAGAGCCTGGAAGCCGCTCCTGAGCTTTTATGCTCAAAGCTAGCACTCTACCACTTGAGCCATGGCTCAACTTACAGCTTTTTTGGTAGTTAATTGAAGATGAGAATCTCAGGGACTTTCCTGCCCAGGCTGGCTTTGAACCATGATCTCAGCCTCCTGAGTAGCTAGGATTACAGGTATGAGCCACCAATGCCCAGTTCCTTACCCCAGTTTTGTGTGTTTTGTTTTTGGTTTGGGCTTTGTTTTTTGTCAGTTGTGGGGCTTGAACTCTAGGCTTGGGCACTGTCCCTCAGCTCTTCAGCTCAAGGCAAGCATTCCACCACTTGAGCCACAGTGCCACTTTTGGTTTTCTGGTGGTTAATTGGAGATAAGAGTCTCATGGACTTTACTGCCCAGGCTGGCTTTGAACTGCGATCCTCAGATCTCAGCCTCCTGAGTAGCTAGGGTTACAAGCATGAGCCATTGATGCCCATTTTTCCGCCTTTTTGTTCATAAATAGAAATAACTCACTCTCCGGTTCAACCCTAATTTTCATCAACTGAAACCTGTCATTGGCATAGACACTTCGGCAGAGCTGTTTTCCATTTCCCAACTAAGCAGCAACCTAAGTAGACTCTTCTCACATTGCTCCTCGCATCGCTAACACAAGTGGTAGCAGCAGCCCGGGTGAGGAGAAAGGTAAGCAAACACCTTTGCACAAAATTTGTGCAAAATCAGGGGGAAAAACTATTTCTAGGTCAAATTTTTCAATACAACGTTCTTTTTAAAAAATATAGATATCAGAAAATGCAATAGTTGCGAATGGTTTGGAGTTGCTCGCTGAAGTGAGTGTACCACACGGCGTCTCTGCACTGGCATCTGGGCTGCTGGTCCAAGGTCTATTACCATGACGGAGACTGTGGGGAGCATTGAGGGCTTGGGGGCTCACATTGGACCCTAAGCCTAGCCAGAGACCAGGAATTAAAAGAGCTCCCTGATGGTAGAGCACTCGCCTTGAGCTGAAGAGCACAGGGACAGCACCCAGCCCCAGAGTTCAAGCCCCACAACCAACAACAACAACAAAAATGTCCCCTGAGAACCCCTGGGTATGGAAATGCAGGGAAAGCCAGTTTCTAGGGGAGGGGTAGGAGGAGGAGATAAGTTACCAAGTGTCACTGGAACAAGGTATGATGCTTCTCCTGCCCACTTCCAGCTCTCCCAGAGAAGCAAGGAGAAAGGAGCAAGGACAGGCTGCCACGCCACCAGCCTGTGCCCCTCCAAGCAAGGACAGCTTCCCCAGGGCAGAGCAGGAACGAAGGTCTACATGCCAGGGTGTCAGGCTAAATTATTTGAGCTTAAAAACCAAATCCCTTCCTTCCTGGGTTACTTAACCATCTGCCTGGTGAGGCAGGAGATTACTGGTGACAGACACCCAGGCCTTCTGGAAACCTCCAGACAGAGCAGCTTTGATCACCTGGAAAACTCCAGACACCCAGACTCCTAATGATGAGTAATGAGCTTGAATGTAGCTGTTACCCAGCACTGGGCTACAAACACACCAGCTCCCACGGAAGCTGGGGAGCCTGGGCATCAAGAGGGGGCACCAGCCTCCCATATCCTGGGAGGAGTTTGATCGGACTCACCCCTGCCCAGGCGTACCCAGAGTTCTGCACCTACACTGATGGGCAATCATGAGGCAACAAATCTAAGGCTAACAATTCATCTAAGTTATCAGAATGATAACTTTTAACATCACTGAAATACTACACAGACCTGAAAGTATTCACCTTCAGCCTGATACATGATTGAAATATATGTCTTGCTCAAGCAGCTGTCCTCTGGCATTCTGTTAACCACAGGCCAGCACCTCTCAACTATTACAAAGAGCCTTAACTATTGTTTCCTTTTTGAACATGGCCTCCCAAATCATTCTGATGCCTTCCGCTAATGGGCTAATTCCCCTTCGCTCATTCTCAAATGTGATTCTCACACCAGCATCACCTGGGAACTTGAAAGCAATGCACATTCTCAGGCCCTGCCCAGACCTCCTGAGTCAGAAACTCTAGGAGGTGGGGGCCAGTAGTCTGTCTTCATGAGCCTTCCGGATGATTCCAACCTTAGCTGAAGTGGAAGTCACTGTGCTGATCCACACCCAGTACTCTGCACTGCCTGTAATAATGAAAAAGCGGTATGCCTCCTTCCCTTTCCTAGATTTCCTCCTTCCTTTCTAGACTCTCTCCAGTGAGGTAATCTTGCAGGAATTGGATGGTCTGATAGGATTTCCACATGGTAAAGAAAGAGATCGAGGGAGTCCTTTCCTTGGGCAGCCAGACCTGTCCAGACAGGAAATGAACTTGCCAAACTAGTGACCAAGGAGAGAGAGAGAATGGTGGTGTCGATGCATTTGGCCTGGTAATCCTGGGTGTGAGTCTTTGGCCTATCTGTGAAGGTCCACTCACCAGACACCTGCAGCCCAGGACAACTGGCCTAATGAGGAAAAAAAAGGGGGGGCTCCCGCAGCTCCCTGCTTCCCCGGGGCAGCCAGCGCCCCTGGCGAGCCTCCCATATTGCAGGCGGTGAGCTGCTCACAGCTACTGTTAAGATCCAAGGGCAGAAAGCGAGCCAGAGAGATTTCAGGTGGGAGGGGCGCAACGAAAGCACCTTCCTCCTGATGTCTCCTCTGTGAACGACTTCCTTCAGCCCTAATTCCCAGCATTGCACCTGGGCTCCTGAATCTTGCTATTTTTCTCCTCAAGACAGCACACAGACATCGTTCCCCAGTAAGCCTATCATACTATGAACAATTTATTTTTAAAAAATAACACCCGGGTGCCAGTGGCTCATGCCTGTACTCCTAGCTACTCAGGAAGCTGAGGTCGGAGGATCACAGTTCGAAGCCAGCCCCAGGCAGAAAAGTCCAGGAGACTCTCATCTCCAATTAATCACTGACAAAAAGCCAGATGTAGCTCAAGTGGTACAACACTAGCCTTGAACACAAAGAGGCTCAGAGACAGTGCCCAGGTCCTGAGTTCAAGGCCCAGGACCAGCTAAACAAACAAACAATAGACTGGACACCAGTGGCTCAGGCCTGTAATCCTTGCTGCTCGGGATTCTGACATCTGAGGACTGATGTCGGAAGCCAGCCCTGGGTGGAAAAGTCTGTGAGAGCCTAATTAACCATCAAAAAGCCGGAAATGGAGCTGTGACTCAAGCAGTAGAGTGCTAGCATTGAGGCAAGCAAGAAAATGAGGCCCTGAGTTCAAACTCTACTGCTGGCACAATAATAATGATGATGATGATGATAATGATAAACAGCATACTGGCGGCACGGCTCAAGTAGTGGAGTGCTAACAGTAAGAGAACTCAAGGCCCTGAGGTCAAGCCCCAATTACTAACACAAACACTGGTTTGAGTGAGCTCAAGCCCCAGTACCAGCACACAAAAAAATAAATCGAAAACCAAACAATGTCAATGAGCATTGCTAGGGCACATGTAGTGTTTTCCACGCTCTGAGCCTCCAGGGTTTTACATGAGTCATTCTTCTCAGCCTCGCCACCCCCAGCCCAGGCCTCTCAAGGCTAGCTTCCGTGCGAGCTCAGTTAGCTTTATGAGTCTGGTAACTGCAGCTTCCCTTTGCCCATTTCCCATTCCCATTTACCAAATAAGGCCCAAATGCCATAAAATATTCAAACACTGGCACCGCTTCTGCTTCAGAGTCCATGCTGGCAGTGACAGCTGGCCAGCAGCCCCCTGGGATGGCTGAGAGTGCCACTCCGACACAGAGGCTGACCCTGGAAAACGTCCCACGGTTCTGAAGTCCACTGTGAGAAGTGAAGGCCGCGCCGGGGTCCCGCCCGGCCTGTCTGTTCAAAGGTCCCTGCAGCTCTGGCTCCCACTGCCCTGGGGTCTTGGTTAGGGGCCCATCTCTCAGAAGGCCAGCTCCAGACACGCCTGTTTTCAGGCTCCCAATAATCTGGCCCTGCTCACAGCCTGAGCTAACACACTTCCATCTGTAGGCGGTCACCTGTCCCAACGCTTGGTGGAGTCACGCTCTTCTCAGGGATCATCCTTGGTCCCTGTTACAGCCAAGGCCTAAGCATGAAATGGTTCCTCTAGATAGGACATTTACACAACATTGCTGCTAACGGTACAGCAGTTGGGGTATGTGGATAAGCCAGGAGAGGCCAATACAAATATTCAAGGTCATCCTAGGAAACAGAGACAATTTGGAACGTGCCCTGGATACCAGGTCTGAGACTGTTTGCAGCCAAGCACTGGAGCCATTCACTGTGACTGTCACCTGGCAGCTAGCTACATGCCCACCTCCTGAGGCCCCCTTTCCTTCAGCTTTCTCTGGGTGGCGGGGGGGAGGACTCAGTGCAATCCGCCATCCATAGGAACACTCTTTTGCCAAAAGGCCAGCCGCTTCTCCTCCCCACTCCCCCCTCCCCTCCCGGACCCTCTGAACCCAGAGAATGGCATAGAAGATCCCAGGAGGGCTCAGGTGACTGTGTGCCTGAAATTTATTGTATTGTATTTTATTTATTTATTGTTCCTGTACTAGAGCTTGAACTCAGGGCCTGGGCACTGTCTCCTAGATTTTTTTTGGGGGGGAGGGTCAGTCGTGGGGCTTGAACTCTGGGCCTGGGTGCTGTCCCTCAGCTCTTCAGCTCAAGGTGAGCACTCTATCTCTTAGATTCCCCCCCCCTCAATGCTAATGCTCTACTACTTACTCAACCCACAGCTTCACGACTGGTTTTGTTTGTTTGGTTTGGGGGGATGGGGTGGCAGGAGGCTTTGGAGGTTAATTAGAGATGAGTCTCACAGACTTTCCTGCCCAGGCTGGCTTCATAGCACAATGCTCCGATCTCAGCCTCCTGAGTAGCTAGAGTTACACTTGTGAGACACCACCCTCCAGCCAGGTCTGGCTTTTAAGCATCTTCCACTGACTCCCTAGCACTGGGGCTGGGAGGAAGCCTGGTGATGTTCTCTGCAGAGATGGCCAAGGCTCCACAGGGAGTTGCCCTTGAGACCCAGTGCTCTGAGACAATGAAAAGGCTAGCCTTTGGGAGAGGGATGAAAATTCCAGGTCCTTCTAGGCCAGGAGGCGCCCATGAGCAGACCAGCCAGAGGGTGCAGACAGCCTCAGAGTAACAAAGCCTTCAGGAATCAATCAACCTGCCCAGGACACAGCATTCTGAGCCAGCAGCTCCCTTTCCCCCTCTGTTCTCACCCAGGGAGGCCAGAGTTCACATCAAATGTCATTAATCACCTTCCTGGGGGCTGGGGGCTTATTGGACAGTCCTATTAATCAGGAGCCTATCACACGCACAGCCTGGCTGGGTCGCCATTGTCCTGGTCTTCACCTATCATAGAAAGATTAGATTATCAGTGACAGCTGAGACACCCTGTGAGTCACAGGAAAGCCAGAGAATGGGGTTGCTTTTATTTATTTTTTTTTTATTTATCCTCCTGATTTGAGGATGAGCTGTTTCGAGTTTTGTCACACTGCATTCTTTGCTTCAAAGAATCAGCTTGAAGAATCCAATTTGTCAAACGGGACAATCGTTGGCAAATCCATAAAAAAAAAAAAAGCCCTCAGTGACTTTATCAAAAAAGGTAAAATAAAGCAGAAGGCTTTAAATGGGGTCTGAAAGGATTAGAAAATAAGTTGCACTTGACAACAATTAATCTCTGAAAAACAGGCGCTCTGTAAAAAAGGAACTGGCAGAGATGTTTGTGTGAAAGGGATTCTGGGGACCCGCACAGCCCGGGTCTGTCCATCACCTATGCAGCCATCCACCTTCAGAATGGAGCCAAACACAGACGTGGGACCAAATCACGTAGAGTTCCTGCAAACTTTCTCCTCACTTTCCACCAACCAGGACACAGCAGCAGATGAAACAGAGCAGTTGGGAGAGACAGGAGAGGACCACAAAAGGGGCAACGCTGGTCAAAATGCATTAGACTCATAAACTGGCGCATTGAATTGAAACCCCTCTGTAGAACTACTTGAAGATAATTTTTAAAAAAATGTTTTTTAAGAGCCAAGTGTGGGTGGCTCCTGCCTGTAATCCTAAACTACTCAGGAGGTGAGATCTGAGAATCGTGGCTCAAAGCCAACCAGGGACAGGAGAAGGTGGAAACTTGTCTCCAATTAACCACCAAAATGCAGAAGTGGAGCTGTGGCTTCAGGGATAGAGCGCTAGCCTTGAGCAAAAAGAGCTTGGGGGACAGTGCCCATGTCCTGAGTTCAAGCCCCAGAACCAGCACCAAATCAAACCAACCAACCTACAGAGCAGTCCAGCACACAAAAGCCAGCTCCCCCCTCCTCCCAGTTCCATGACTGACTGCATCACTCAGCAGCTACCCATCCCACCCGTGAGCAGAGGGAGCGTTTCCTTCATTGGAATAGTGCCAGGGAAGTGGGTAACCTTCGAGCCCAGGGACTGTTAACCACATGTGTGGCAGGACCAGGGAGGAATGTGAAGCCGGGAAGCGGGAAGAGTCAACCCCTGTAGCAGCGTGGACTCTGGGAAGAGAGCAGGAGGGACACACATCCCTTGCTCACCAGTGGCCTGAGGGAAGGGAGTTTTGACCCCCTGTTACAGTGGAACACCACTGGGTAGACAAAGGACCTCTCAGCCTGATCCAGGTTAGAAATGGATCTGTGAACCCAGATGTGAGCAATCAGCAGGTACACTTCCTCATGAGCAAAAGAAGTAGAATTAAGAGGAGTGCACAGAGCTCACACTGGTGCTGTGAAATCAGAAAAGACTGAATAGACAGACTCGGTGATGGTTGCTGTCTCATTGACACCATCTTCATTTCACTTTTCTACTTCACAAACTGGCGGGGAGTGAACCTGGGGTAGGAAAGCAGGGGGTCTGTACTGTGGCCCCTCGGTTGTTACTTGTGGGCTTGGGATGCGTGCTCTAGGCAAGCAGGTCGCCCAGTTGACCATAGCACAAACCTAGGCTTAGGAAGCCAAACTCCTTTTATAATCCTGGCTCTGCCTCTTCCTTCTTGTGTGACCTTGGGCGAGCTACTCAACTTCTCTGCGCCTCACGTTCCTCATTTGAACCTGGAAATGATAGCTACTGCAGGAGAGTGTGGCGAAGATGAAAACAACCTAGAACTGGGCATACCAAGTGCTCAGTAAGTTGTCAGATAATCCCGTGAGGTTTGGATCCATTTTCAAAGGTGCGGCATTGAGTAAGGCACAACATTAGTGAAAGCTGAGTCTGAAAGGAGCCTTGGGAAGCATTCCCATTTGGAATAAGCATGATGATGCACACCTATAGAATTCTAGCCCCCTGGAGGCTGAAGCAGAAGACCTCAAATTTGAGGCCAGCCTGAGCAACATAGCAAGATCCTGTCTTAATGTAAAATAAAAACAAAACAACAAAGCAAAAAAAAAAAAAAACCACTAGAAGTGTGTAGCCTACAGGTAAAACACTTGCCTGTCATGCACAAGGCCTTGGGCTCAATCCCCACAGTACTGTCTCCCACCCCACCCCCCAAATAGACATGGGGGTGGGAATGGAGGAAAAAGCAAATGATCCTATTCTAATCATCTACTGTTGGAAAACAGAAAATTTAAAAAAAAAAAAAAAACACCTGAGGTTCAGTTCAGAACTGGAAGCTTTCTGTCTGTGGTGGGCACAATCTTGTGTGAACCATCTTGCCTTCCTCAGTCTAACTTCGTTGGAAACAAGAAAAGTTTCTGCTATAAATTCATTTAAAAACAGAGCCGAGCAAGCCTTCAGGCTCCCAAATAAGTCAGCCAACATCAGCATAGCAAACGCGGTGAAAGGAGTCTACCCCTGCTCTCATTAAAGGAAAGATTTGTGAGGCAACCAGACTGTATTTATCCACTGCAAGTTTAAGTCCAGCTTCATTTTTAAAAAGGATTCTCCCTCCACTCCTCCCAGGCAGCTGTGATCATTGCTGTGAGATTGGGCCTCAAAGCAATTTTGGTATTTGGACAGAGATGCTGTCCGTAGCATTGTGGGCAAGCTAGTGGATCATTTGTGAAAAATTGAACACTTGGATGTGTTAACTGCTGGCAAAACTTGACAGCTAGTGTGTCTGCCTTTATTAGGTGATTAATTAAAGGCTGCTGGAGGTACTGGTATTGGGGGCAGGGGGTGAAAGACCTGGGTTTGGTGCTTTGATAGATTTCAGGACCGATTGGAACTCTTCACTGGGCTCCAAGGCCTTGGGCTAGTTTCTTAAACTCTCTGAGTCTCCATTTATTCTTGTGTGAAATAAGGGTAATAAAACGACTTCAAAGGACTTGGTGAGAATTAACAGAAAATGTATGCGCTCAGGCGCAGTGAGCTTGCGTCCACGGCCTCTAGGAAGCCGGGGCAGCTGTTCATCCGTGGACAAGCCTTCGCTGAGTGGTTCTCATATGAAGTCTCTTGTCAAGTGCCCAGATGAATCAGCTCAAAGCTGAATTCAGGTTAATGTCAGCTGAGAGGAGAGAACAATGAACACGTTCATGCTTTGTGCTTCTGTTCAGGCTTCTGATCTAAAGGCCAATTGTTGGGTTATTTAAATGGGTTTGCCCCTTCCTTGGAGCTGATCAGGAATGTGGGGCCGGAGTCCTGGCTGAGTTCCACTTGAGGATGCTATTTCAGATGTATTGACCTTTCTGTAACCTTCCACCCTCCGGAAGCCACTGGAAGAGGAGGAAGGAAACTTAGGGTAGGATGCTGGCCTGGGAAGACATCCAGAGATGGTGCCCCCACCCTCCCACCCACCCATTCTCCCTGCTGGGTGGGGAGCACTTCCTCAAGATTGACTGGTGGCTCATGCCTGTCATTGTAGCTACTTAGGAGACTGAGATCTGAGGATCATGGTTCAAAGCCAGCCCAGGGAGAAAAAAAGAAAACAAAAAGATCCAGGAGACTCTTAGCTGCAATTAACCACCAAGCCTTTAGTGGAGCTGTGGCTCAAGTGGTCAGAGTGTTAGCCTTGAGCAAAAAAGTTAAGAGAGGGCTGGGAAGGTGGCTCAGTGGTAGAGTGCTTGCCTTACATGCCTGAAGCCCTGGGTTTGATTCCTCAGCACCACATAAGCAAAAAGAAAAAGACCCGGAAGTGGCGCTGTGGCTCAAGTGGTAGAGTGCTAGAGCTGAGGGACAGCGCCCAGGCCCAGAGTTCAGGCCCCACAACCGGACCCAAAAAAAAAAAAAAGTTAAGAGATAGCACCCAGGTGCAGAGTTGAAGCTCCAGGACTTGAAACACACACACACACACAATTAATTATGTCTTCTTATACAAAAATGCAAAGAGGATGACATCAAGCCAGGGATCAAGAGGCTGGGAAGGTGGCTCAGTGGTAGAGCGCTTGCCTTGCATGCCTGAGGCCCTGGGTTCGATTCCTCAGCACCACAGAAACAGAAAAAAGCCGAAAGTGGCTCTGTGGCTCAAGTGGTAGAGCTCTAGCCTTGAGTTGAAGAGCTGAAGAACAGCAGCCAGGCCCAGAGTTCAGGCCCCACGACCGACAAAAATAAAAGACAGGGATCAAGAGAGGAGGTCTGGAGTCCCATGCTTGAGCAAGAGACAATAATGACAATTAATATTTATTGAGTATTTATTATGAACTAAGCATCTTGTTCAGTGTATACGTGTGTGCGTGCATGTGCGTGCATGTGTGTCTGTGTATTGAACCCAGAGCCTTACCTCACACTACCACAGAGTTACATCCTCCACACTTTTTTCCCCAGAACTTTTTACACAGCCCAGGATAGCCCCAAACTCTCCATCCTCCCGTCTTGGCCACTATCCCACCCCCCCACTCCACCCCACCTCCACCCCACCCCCACCCCCCGAAATCGCTGTTTCCCCGGGAGATCTTTGAAGCAGATGCTATCATTGTCATCACTGAGACCACGGTGGTGCAAGGCCGCACAGCTCCTATGGGACAGAGCCCTGCCGTGCATGCATAATGCGCACACTGAGAGTTCCTGGCCTCACAGCTTCCTTCACACATTTGCTTTGGACCCCGGTTCTGAGAGATTCCCCAGTGGTCATGCTCACACCCCGTCTCATCTCTGGAAAAACATACCTTGAGCCTGGAAAGAACATGCTTGTGAGCAGAGGCCGGTGTGTCCTGAGCATGACTGACATGGGGTTCTTTCACCAGGATGGGTACCAACCCTGCCGGAGCAGCGCTGCATGCTTACATAGGCCCGCACGCTGGGAGAGGGGAGAGAGCTTCTCTTTCTCCTCATGCAGCCCCTCTACCTACCCAGGCATCCAGGCTGCAGCCACTGCTCAGCTAAGGAGCTAAGGAGAGACAAGCGAATACCCCAGTGCTCCCAGAACTGCCACCTTGGTTTCGTGTGTGTGTGTGTGTGTGTGTGTATGTGTGTGTGTGTTGCCAGTACTGGAGGCCAGAACTGGGGCATGAACTCAAGACCTGAGCACTCTTCCCTTAACTTTTTTGCTCAATGCTAATTCTCTACCACTTGAACCATACCTCCACCTCTGGCTTTTTAGCTGGTTAATTGAATATAAGAGTCTCATTGAGGGGCTGGGAAGGTGGCTTAGTGGTAGAGTGCTTGCCTTGCATGCATGAGGCCCTGGGTTTGATTCCCCAGCACCACATAAGCAAAACGAAAAAGAGCCGGAAGTGGCGCTGTGGCTCAAGTGGTAGAGTGCTAGCCTTGAGCTGAAGAGCTGAGGGACAGCGCCCAGGCCCAGAGTTCAGGCCCCACGACCGGACCCAAAAAAAAAAAAAAAGAATCTCATCGACTTTTTCTGCCTGGGCTGGCTTCTGACTGTGAGCCTCGATTCTCAGTCTCCTGAGTAGCTAGGGTTACAGGCGTGAAACACCATCACTGGGCTGTGTCTTTGGTTTCTGTGACCTTACTAAGTCTCTCACCAGATGTGCTGTTTAAATTTGAGGCTGATTGTTTGGGAAGCAAGAGGAAAGGTGAAGAAGAATAGGTACAAACTGAAATATGTAGATTGGCAACCAGGAGAGAAGCTCAGAACCCGATCGAGGATACGCAGGCGTTCAGCCACCTGAAATTGTAGCACTTTCCCCTGCACGCTTAATAAAAGCTGACAGCCCTCCGCGTCTGCTGCCACGAGGTAGGCTGCGTCCCAGCGATAGGGTGAGGGGAGCAGAGGGACAAAAGCGCCAGTGCTGAGGAGGGGGGAGGGGGAGGAGTAAAAAATAGAGAGCTGATGGGGGTGCACTCCTAACGGGGGGGGGATCCTGGCAGGAGACCCTGGGAACGGCAGTCACTGACAGCAGAGACCAGGGGCTCCAGATGGCTTTTTGTCTCTATGCAATAAAAAATGTAATCTGACAGCCTCTGGGATGGGACTCGAGGAAACAAAAGTCTGTGGGGCAGGGCGAGGTGGGGATGGGGGGGGGGGGCAGAGAATGGGAACAGGGAGGAGCACGAATGGGAGCCAGTGGGGTTTAAGGTATCAGAGTCAGAGACAGACAAGAAAAGAAGTGGCCGGATCTTCAAACAGTCACAGGCTTTTGCCCGTGATGTGTAATTCCAGAGGTGCGCACCAAGGTCAAAGCCAGTTGCCTTCTGGGCTTGGCAGGAGGAAGAACTGGAAATGTATTGAATGTGTGGGTCCGAAAGAAAGGTGAGACTTTGCCAGTTAACCGTGGATGTGGGCTTCCCTCCATCCACACACACACCACCATGACCTCCACCGCCGCCGCCGCCACCAAGTCATTAGATGGTGATACAAAGATCCAGGGCTTCCTGGTTCAATTTAATTGCTTATAGACCGCAAAGTGATGAGCTTTACTGGATGGCACAGGCGTCCTGTAGGAGACCAGCTGCCAGCCTAATGCGGCTCTGGGAGGGGGTCATACCCCCTCCTGATTCACCGAGAGCTTGAAGATAGCCAGGGAAACAGCAGCACCCCTGTGGCCTCTGATGGGGCTGTCGCTTTCTATTAAGTAATCTCTGCCTTTCAAATCACTGCGTGTTTTCTTCCCAAAGGTCTCTGTAGCTGTGTGGGCCCAGCACACAGCAGGCTCCCCATAAATATTCAACAGAGGCTGCGGCTCAGGACTCCAGAGCTCATGGCAGGGGATGAGTTGTCACCTGGGGGATAGGGGAATGGACCCCCCAACTCTAGGGCTGTGGTGTGGTCACTGAGGCTAGGTAGTGGAAAATTTATGGTGCAGATAAATTGGAATCCCTAGGTAGAAACTTTAGGGGATATTTAGTAAGTGTGTGTGTATATGTGTGTGTGTGCGCGCGTGTGTGTGTGTGTGTGTGTGGTTGGACCTAAGAATCTCATGGATTTTCTTGCCCAGGCTGGCTTCAAACCATGATCCTGGGATCTTAGCCTCCTGAGTAGCTAGGATTACAGGCATGAGCCATCATGCCTAGCTCTAGTAGTACCTCTTACAGAGACAAAAATTATGAAAGTCAGAGATGTCCCTCAGTACATCACCTTTATAACAACTAAAAATAAATTTGCTTTTGAAAAAGGAGATGCATAGTTCTCATGCAGTGGTAGACAGAACACTAAAGGCTGAGAAGTTATGTATCGGCTGAAGACCAGTATCTCACACCTGTGATCCTAACTACTCTGGAGGCTGAGATCTGAGGGTCTTGGTTTGAAGCCAGCCCTGGCAAGAAAGCTCCTGAGACTCTTATCTCCAATTAACTACCAAAAGTTGTAAGTAGAGCTGTAGTTCAAGTGGTATAGCACCAGCTTTGTGTGGAAAAAAAAATGCTTAGGCACAGTGCCCAGGCCCTGGGTTCAAGTACTGGTGTGTGTGTGTGTGTGTGTGTGTGTGTGTGTGTGTGTGTGTGTCTTTGACTTAGTAATGCCGGGGAACTGCCCTACAACAATAGTACAGATCTATAGGAAGTTATAGACAATAAATATAAATGTGTTCATAGCAACACGAGAGAGAGAAAGAGAGAGAGAGAAAAAAAGCAACCTTAAATATTCATTATTAGGGTACCTCTATACAATTGAATATACCACAGCTATTAAAAGTAATGAGTCTGGGATGTAGCTCAGTAGTAGAGTACATGCTTTGCATGTACGAAATAATAGCAACAATAGAGTAAATCTAAACCCTACCAATATGAAAAGATATTTAGGATAGATTGTTAAATTAAGAAGCTCAGGGGAGGGCTGGGAAGGTGGCTCAGTGGTAGAGTGCTTGCCTTGCATGCCTGAGGCCCTGGGTTCGATTCCTCAGCACCACATAAGCAAAAAGGAAAAAGCCGGAAGTGGCTCAAGTGGTAGAGCGCTAGCCTTGAGCTGAAGAGCTGAGGGACAGCGCCCAGGCCCAGAGTTCAAGGCCCCATGACCGGACCCAAAAATAAAAATAAAAAAAGAAGAAGCTCAGGGGAGCCAGGTGCTGGTTGCTCATGCCTGTAATCCTAACTACTCAAGGAGGCTGAGATCTGAGGATCATGGTTCAAAGCCAGCCTGGGCAGAAAAGTCTGTGAGACTCTTATTTCCAATAAACCACCAGAAAATCATTAGTGGTGCTGTGGCTCAAGTGGTAGAGCACACCTTGAGCTGAAGAGCTCAGGGACAGCACCCAGGCCCAGAGTTCAAGCCCTACTAACGACCAAAAAGAAGTTCAGAGGTCAGAGGCATGGCTCAGGTGGTAGGGTGCCTACCAATGAGCATCAAGTGTCCAATAGCAAGCTTAAGTCCCTGTCTTGAATGGGAAGGGGAAAAATAAGCTCAAAAAATGCATACCACATTCATATCACAGACTTAAATATTTAAACAGGGTCTGTTTAACATACAACTGCATTGGGAGTTTGAAGGGTTTGAGCAGAAGGGAGGTTGGGAAGAGGGCTGCAAAGCAGTTCTTTAATATTTTGCTTTTTCATCTTTATAAAGGAAAATATGTGTGTATTGCAAATATAATTGAAATCAGTATACACCGTGGATAAACATCAATGTGCTTGAAGATGAACTTTGTGGTCTGATCAGGACCTGGTTCTGGCTCTGCCTCTCAGTGGGTTCATAACTTCAGGCAAAGTACTCTGTTTATCTGAGGCTGGAACGAAGCACTGATGAATAGGGTTGTGGAAAGATTTAGATGAGATGTGCCTAGAACTCAATGCCTGGCACACCCTCAGCACACAACAGTAGTGTTTAATGGCATTAGAAACCAAATGCACCAGGCTCATGCCTGTCATCCTAGGTACTCAGAAGACTGAGATCTGAGGATCATAGTTGGAAGCCAGCCCAGGCAGGAAAGTCTATGAGACTCCTATTAATCAGCAAAAAGCTGGACTTTCTCAGTGGACTGGGAGAGATGCCCTTGGTATCTAACTCAACTCTGAAGAAGCTGAGCCCAGAAAGTTCAGTGATCCCTCTTGAGATGTCCAGCCAAGGAGCAGCCAGCTTGAATCTGTGCTTCAAGCCAAGCACCATCTAAGTGAAGTACAAGGCCAGGCAAACCAGGTATGGGATTTAAAATCACCTAGCAGCCATCTTCAAACGGAAAGTGAGGCAGGGAAAGTTAACTTTCATAACACTTTTTCTTTAACCCAATATATCTAAAGTATCATTGAACATGTAATCTCTATAAAAATCATTGAGACATTTTTATAGGCTTCTTTTTCAGACTAAGCCTTCAAGTCTGCTATGGAGTTAGCCTTTCCAACCCATCTCAGGAAGGAGCAGGGAGATCTCAGCAGCTGGAATTTCCTTCTGGAATCTGGCTGTGATCCTGGGGTGGATGTGTGTCGGGATGTTGGGCTGGGCAAGTGCAAAATGCGAGGGGCTAGGGACAGAAATCTAGGACACGGTAATAGGAAAGGAAACAACAAAGTTTAAAGCTGGTAAGAATGAGCCAAGAAAGCTGCAGCCAATCGGAAAGGCAGAGAAATCTAAAGAAGAGGCAGGAGAAATACCCCTAGGGGCCCCTACAGGAGACCCAGGCAGCTCAGCAAACATTGCCTCCAAACTCCAACCAGGAGCCTCTTCCTTCTGCCAGGTGACGCACATCCCAGCCCTGCTAACATTGCCAAGGAAGGACTCTGTGGTGCACACTGCTTTTCATCTTGGTGTTCATCTCAAGCCAAAGGAATGAGCAAGCCAAAGAACAAGCTTGGGAAGATGATGAGGACATTCGGGAGGCGCCTCTCAGCATAGACCTACATCAGGGACCCTGAGTAAACGTCTCTGCTCTGACACTGAACTAGTGTGGGACACAGGGAAGGGGACCTTCTGAACCTCAGTTTCCCCAGCTACAAAATAGGCAGGCTGACTCTGCCAACCCTAGTGCCGAGCTGGTGGCACAGTGGGTCTGTTAGCAGGAAATGGCACCTGCCAAGCCCTCCCCAAAAAGCACATTGCCTGGGACAGTACACCTTGCTTGACCGTGGAGCAGGAAGCTTGCTTTTGCTTCTTACCAAGAGATACTTTGGCTTTAGAAGCAGACATCTTCCCATTACTTCCACCAGACAAAGGCCATCCTCCTTGGCTACCCGGATGCTGTCTGAGCAGCTCAAAGTCAAGTCTCTAGAACCGGTCATGGTGAAGCTGAAAGCAAGCAGGAATGAGAGTTCAAGGCTAGTCTGGGCAAATAAACAAAAAGTTTAGAGCGGTGAAGGCTGTACAGGGGAGGAAGCTTCACATCCATCAAGATTGATGGATCCGGGAGGGGTTAGCGTGGGGACTGTAAACCTGATGTCAGGGCTGGACTGACCCTTTCCCAGTTGGGGAAGTGTGGAAGGTAGCTACTGCTTTGAGGAAATGCTATGTTGGGGGTCCAGAAGCATCCCCCGTCCAGAAGAGGGCAAGGTTCTTATGTGTAGAGGTAGGAAGCAGGCTGACCACAGACAACAAGGCCTCTACAAATGCCCTTGTGAGACAGAATTATTTCACCCCTTAACCTGGGAAGTGGTTCTGTCCACTGGTTCTGTCTCAGGCAGGAGACAAAACAGAGGCAGAAAGAGGCTGAGAAATATGCCCGAAGCTGGAAAGAGGCTAAGGGGATGCAGGATATAGCTCAGAGGTGGGTGCTTGTCTAGTATAAGTAAGGCCTGGATCCAATCCCCACAGCGAGAGCAGGCCTTACGCCACTGATTAGAGGCGGTGGTAGATAGTGAAAGGCACAGGAAGAGATGGACAGGGCAGAAGGAGAAGGCGCAGGATTGCTTTTTCAAGGGAGGGCCTCAGGCCCCACCTATGCCATCAGCACCGGACCACCTCAGACAGTGAAGAAGTGACCTCTAACTGAATGATTGACTCAAGACGATGGTAGAGATGATTTGTCAGAGGGAGACCTCTCCCTCATCCATAGTCTATCACCAGGTTGTTTGGGGGTAGACACCAATGATCTATCTTCAGTACACATAATCAAAAAGGATCTAGCTTCAATACACACAATGCAAAGATTGCCAGTTATACAGCAGTTAACTTTGGAGACATTGATCAAACATGAGACAGTCTTAAGAGTTCATACAACTCAACTTCCTTCCTTGGGGGAGGACCTGGTGTGTGTGTGTGTGTGTGTGTGTGTAAGCTCCAGTCCTGGGCACTGTCCCTGAGCATTTGTGCTCAAGGGTAGTGCTCTACCACTTGAGCTACAGTTCCCCGTCTGGCTTTTTGATAGTTTATTAGATATAAGAGTCTCATGGGCTTTCCTGCCTGGGCTGACTTCAAACCTTGATCCTCAGATCTCAGCCTCCTGAATAGCTAGGATTATAGGCATGAGCCACTGGTACCTGGCAGAATCTGTAGTCTTAAATCAGCCAAGGAGAAGAGACTTATTTAAGACCAAATGTGATGGCGCTGAGGACAGTGGAACTCACCCTGACAGAAATTTCAGTCCCAGATGTCAAAACCCAGAAGCCCAGAGACACACCAAGAAAAGCAGCCATCTGCTTGCCCAGGGCCAGCAATGGTCTTTGAGGGAGGTTTGGAGGCTGCCAACCCTGAGACGAACAGATAGCCTTGAGGGCTTCTCCTAGCCTGTTGGGTAAATGGCTAATGGCTAAAAAGCAGAAGATCATTATAGAACTAGGAACATGACCTTCCAGCCCAGAGAGCTGGCTCCCTGCTCAGGGCCTGCCTGGGCCCAGGGGCAGGAGACAGAGTAAGAAATGGGATTCACAGCCTCTTCTCAGCTTCCCAGCTCAGATATCCTTCTCTCGTGGCCGCGGTGAGAGGGGTAATTGTTCTGAATAACCCTCACAGACATATGGTGGGAGGATTAATTACCGTGGCAAAGGTGCTCAGAGACACCCCCCCCCCACACACACACACACACACACACACGAGGGCATTAGCCAGGGGCCAACATTATTAGAGGGATGATGGCTATTGTTATTATATTCGCACTCTCAACCCTTAAATCACACTCCGTCAGTGCAATTGCTTGAGTTTTATGTAATAATAGCTTATATAGGTAACAAATGGATATTTCTGCAAGCCAGAGAGAGAAAGAGAGAGAGCCTTCTGCATACATTAATTTGCTTGATTAGTTTTCTATCTGGTGTGCTTTGTTCCCCCAAGCCCCCCTGTCTTGGCCAGCTTCAACAGAAAATTAATGAGTTTTAACACCTTGCAAAAATGGGCTAAGCCATGGGAATACCTCAAGTGTACTCTAGGTTTTAAATCCACACGTTCAGAAGCTTCCTAAAGGTTAGACAAAGGTTAACAAACAATTAATATGTTGAATCAGTGGCTAAATCTGTTTACCCAATCTTGGCAATCTGAAGGCCATTAGCCATCAGCCCCTACACATCACATTGATCTCTCTTTCCTGACCCCTCCCCCACCCTGATCTCAGAATATAATTTGAATGAAATAAGACCCCCCCCAAAAAAAATTCTAGTTGAAAGCTATAAATATCTTTGGAAAGTTGGGAGTTTGTTGCTACTTAATGTTCAAAGTTTCCGGGAATTCTGATAGACTTGATCAAGTGAAATGAAAAATTCTGAGAAGCCAAGGTACTAGTGCCTCATGGCTGTGGCTGTAATCCTAGCAACTCAGGAGGTTGAGATCTGAGAATTACAGTTTGAAGCCGGGCAGGAAAGTCCATGAGATATTTTTTTTAATCTCCAACTAACCACCAAAAAGTCATAAGTGGAGCTGTGGCTCAGGTAGTAGTGTGCTAGCCTTGAGCTGGGGGAGGGAGGGGGGAGAGAGGAGGGGGCAGGGAACTTCAGGCACAGGACCCAGGCCTGAATTCAAGCCCCAGGACTGGCAAAAGAAAAAAAAAAAAGAAAGAAAAGAAAAGAAAAACATCCTGGGAAGACAATGCTGTATGAACTGTTTCTGCCTTTTTAACAATGAGCAAGATACGAGTTGGGCAACGTGTGTCTAGCTACTAAGTATGCCTCATGTGCAGACCCCCTTGCTCATTTGCAGGAAGAGGGGAGGGAGAGGAGCTGTGAGACAGATTACACCCTAGGGACCAACCAAAAAGGCATCTTGTGTCTCTGTTTCTAAACAAACCATTTTGGAAAAGTTAGCTTCCAGAATGTTCTTTTCCTTAGAATGGACAAGAGGAAGAGAGTAAGGAATAGCCAAGTGCAAACCAGGTGGTGTGATTACCCCTCCCCCACCTCCACTCCATGATCTCAAGAGTCCTTCAAAGAGCTTCATCCTTCTTGCATTTTAGGATGCCATTGATGATCATGACCATCGTGACAAGGCAATGATCTTGACGAGGTCGTCATTAGAACCCAAGAACATGAGAAAAACAAAATACCTGCTTCTTTCATGCCTGCCTGCTCCTCCACTTTTGGGGGGGATTTAAACTCAGGGCTTTGAGCTTTGCTAGGCTGGTGCTCTACCACCTGAGCCACACATCTAGTCCTGATTTTTGCTGGTTCTTTTGGAAATGGGGTCCAATGAACTTTGCTGCCCAGGTTGGGCTCAAACTACGATCTTCTGGATGGAAACATCAATAGACCTGGAGCATCCATAGGCCTGGCCCCTTTAAAAGGAGCTGTCTTTCCTACATGATGCACCTCCCGGCTGGGTGCAGCAAAACAATCTGCCACGGTGACCAAGAGCCACTCTCCATTTGTGGTTCCCAGTCTCTCGGAGTTGCCAATCACCCGGCCTCCCTCTCCTGATGACCATCCTTGCACAGACCGCCAGCACTGGCCCTGGACATGCTTCCTCCCACAGGTGCGTGACATTTGCTGTGGGACTCTCAGCCCATATGCCTGGCGTAGGTCTCCTCATCACTGTCAGAGATGACTTCAGAAGACCTCGAGTGTGGCGTCACTTTCTTCCCCAAAGGAAATCTTCCCCAGGACTGAGAGCCAACTCACAATCTGCTTTTGGTTTGTATTGGTAGGTGGTAAGCAAAAATTGTGCCAACCAGGAAAACACGTTCCCTGACTGATCGGTGGGGACACCTGGTGGAACAGCCGGTGGAGCGGAGCCACGCAGACCCGCTCGGGCTGGCCCTGGCCCTGGTGAGCTGGAGGTGTGGGACAAGGAGTTAATTCCAATGTCATCAGAGTTCCTTGCTCACAAACTTTTTCTTTTTCTTCCTTTTCTTTTTCCTCCTTCCTTCCCTTTTTTCTTCTTTCCTTCCTTTCTCTCCCTTCCTTCCTTTCCCTCCCTTCCTTTCCTTCCTTCTTTCCTTCCCTCCCTTCCCTTCCTCCCTCCCTCCCTCCCTCCCTCCCTCCCTCCCTTCCTTCCTTCTTTCCTTCCTTCCTTCCTTTCCTTCCTTCCTGCCTTCCTTCTTTTTCTTCCTTCCTTTCCTTCCTTCCTTCTTTCCTTCCTTCCTTCCTTTCCTTCCTTCCTTTCCTTCCTTCCTTCTTTCCTTCCTTCCTTCCTTCCTTCTTTCCTTCTCTTTCATTCCTTCCTTTCTTTCTCCCTTTCTCTCTTTCTGTCTCTCATTCTCTCTTCTGCTGCTCCTGGGGCTTGAACTCAGGGCCTGGGTGCTGTTCCTGAGCTTCTTTTGCACAAGTGCTCTCCCCCTTGAGCCACAGATCCACTTCCGGGTTTTGGGTTTGTTTCATTTTGTTTTTTGGTAGTTTATTGGAGGTAAAAGTCTCATGGACTTTCCTACCCAAGTTGGCTTTCTTACTACATCTGGTTTTTGTGCTGTTTATAAACTAAACTTTGTTTAATTTGATTCCCCCTGGCAACACATCAGTGTACAAAAATACCTTTGTGTCTACACTTTCTTGGGTGTGCGTAAAATGTGTGTGATGACCTGTTGCAGACGTTGTCCTGGGACTTTGACACAATTGATATCATTCTGACCCATTTGGTAACACAACCTGAATTTCACAGACGAGGGGAGGGGATGAGAGAGGCTGTATGTCACGTTTGACTAGTGAATGTAGCTGAAAATGGAGGGAGCTAGTGCTTTTCATTGTCAAGATATAGGCTGTACCCTACAAGGCCACACCATCTGCCTCAAAAAAATATTGTATTTATTTATTTTTTGTATGTGCCAATACTGGGCCTTGTACTCAGAGCTTCAAGCTCTCTCTGAGCTATATAGCTCAAGGCTGGCAGGCTACCACTTGAGCTATAGCTCCTCTTCTGGCTTCTAGTTGATTGGACATAAAACTCTCTCAGATTTATCTCCCTAGGCTGGCTTAGAACTGTGCTGCTCAGATCTCAGGCTCCTGAGTTGCTAGGATAACAGACTTGAGCCACCGGTTCCTGGTTTAAGAACATTTTATTAAACAAGAATTATAAGCTAGGGCTGGGTTGTAGCTCAGTGGCAAAGTGCTTGCCTAGCAAGTTCAATGTCCTGAGATCAATCCCCAGTACAAAAAAAGAAAAGACAAGGGCTGGAAAGGTGGCTCAGTGATAGAGTGCTTGCTTTGCATGCATGAGGCCCTGGGTTCGATTCCTCAGCACATAAGCAGAAAAAAAGTGGAAGTGGTGTTGTGGCTCAAGTGGTAGAGTGCTAGCCTTGAGCTGAAGAGCTGAGGGACAGTGCCCAGGCCCAGAGTTCAGGCCCATGACTGACCCAAAAATAAAAAGAAAAGACAAAAAAATACAGTTTTTTAAAAAAAAGAAATTATAAGCTGTCTATCCCTGAATAAATCAGATGAGTCATGGCTAAAAAAATGACCTTTTTCTTAACCTAGAAATAAGGTTATTTGATGTCTAGCTTGTAATAATAAAGGGAAAACTAGGAAAAAATCACAGAAACTCAACAATCATAATATGGAAACATAAATGACAGTGTATCCCTTTAGCATATTAGCAATCATTAAAAATAAATTTTACAAAATTTTTATGATAGTCCTACATCAAAATAATTGAATAAAACAGGATACAAAAATCACATGTAGCCAGGCACCAGTGGCTCATGACTGTAATCCTAGCTACGCAGGAGGCTGGGATCTGAGGATCACTGTTCAAGGCCAGTCCATGAGACTCTCATCTCCAATTAACCACCAAAACACCGGAAATGGTGCTGTGGCTTTCACCTTGAGCTGAAGAGCTCAGGGACAGTACCCAGGCACAGAGTTCAAGCCCCATGACCAACCAAAAAAAAAAAAAAAACACGTAAGGTGTTATATATTATTATGACTACCTAAAACATCTTGTATAGAATGATAAGGTGCTCATGGGTAAAAGATATTGATGTCTATAGTTTCTAGATGAATAAAAAAATGAAGCCCAGGTACAGTGGCTCAAGCCTGAAATTCTAGCAACTTGAGAGGCAGAGATTAGGGAATTGCAGTTAGAGGCCAGGCAGAGCAAAACTCTCAAGAGACTCAGGCTAAACCAATGGCTGGGCGCGGTGGTACCTGTCTGTCAATCCACTGATACAAGGAAGCACAAATAGAAGAATCAATGGTCCAGCCTAGCTCTAGGCATAAACTGACACCCTATCTCAAAATAGCCAATGCAACAAGGGCTGGAGTCATGCTTCAACTGGTAGAGCACCTGCCTCGCCTGAACAGATTGTGAGATCAAATCCCAGTACTGCAAAAAAAAAAAAAAAAAAAAGACAAGTCAATAAATTAATGAAGATTGTGGATGGACAGATAGATGATAGAAAACGTTGATTGTGAACTATAAGTGGTGGGTATTAAGTAGTTGTTTTTTATAATATATATTTGAAAGTTTTCAGAATAAAGTGTTGGGAAAAAATGTGAATAAAAAATAAGACACGGCAAGGCAAAGCTTGCAGTCATGAAGAGCCGTCATCTTTCTATGACAGCATCGTGGGGCTTATTTTTCCTCTGCACTACTATTGCAGGTCCCTATTCCTATGTAACAAACTACCCAACAGCTGGAGACTGAAAATGGTATCCATCTATTACTTCCCATATTATGAGTTAGTGACTTAACAACTCTATTATTTTCTGATTCTTGCCCAGTGACCGGTTCCTCGGCTGGCTGTATCTGGGCTGAGGCAGCTGTGCTCAGCGGAAGGGGCAGAGTAGAGATCAGAAGGGCCTCACTTACACTGGGAGCATGGGGGTAGGATGGGAGTGGACCTTTCTCTCCACATGGTCTTTCATCTACGCAATGTCAGGCCAGCGTTCCGAGAGAGGAAAGCAAAGGTAGCAGACCTCTGCACTTGGCAAAGATCCATAAGGCCCAGCCTAGAAGCTGCCTAGGCATTCTTTCTACCCCATCCTGTGTGGACAAGCAGATCTCAAACCCAGCCCTGCTGCAAGGGGTGGACTTCCCCACCCTGGGATAGGAGGAAAAGTGCCACCAAGGCTCATGACCTTCAAACTGCAATGAATCTGGGACAATAAAAAAACCTACAGCTACTGAAATTGGATGTTAAAATGAGATTCTTGTCTCTATTTTTGTACTGAGGTCCCAAAGTAGAGAATAATAGATATATTAATCTGTTTTGAGTTACCCTGAGGCTGAGTAACTTTATAAAGAAAAGCAGTTTATTTTGGCTCATGATTCTGGAAGCCCAAGGTTGAGGAATTGCATCCTGATGATAGCCTTCTGGCTGGCAGGGTTTCAAGGCAGCACAAGGCCTCATGTGGCAAGAGATTGTGTGTGTGTGTGTGTGTGTGTGTGTGTGTGTGTGTGCATTCCATTATGGGGCTCTACCCTGATGACCTAATCTAATCCTAATCGTCTTCCAGGCCCCACCTCTATACACAATACTTGGATTGTTTCCTCTGTCTTAATACCTTCTGACAGGGATTAAATTTCAGCAGGTGAACCCTTAGGGAGTAGAGTCAAAGCATATCCAAACCACAACAACTGGTGCCAAGAAAAGCAGACTGCCGAGCCACCTGGACAGGACTTCCAGCTTGGTCAGCACTGGAACCACACTGGCCTCCTGTGTTTTTAAAGAGGAGGGGGAGGCTTGGATTAGGGTGGAGATTGAGAGAGAGTTCAATTAAAGCAGGAGGACGCTGGGCTCACACCTGTAATCCTAGCTGCTCCAGAAGCTGAGATCTGAAGAACTACAATTCAAAGCTACTCAGGGCAAGAAAATCCATGAGACTCTTACCTCCAACTAACTATCAAAAAGCCAGAAGTGGAGCTATGGCTCAAATGGTAGAGTGTTAAGAGCACAAAAGCTCAGGGAAAGTGCCTAGACCCTGAGTTCAAGCTCCATGACCGACCGGGGGGGGGGGGGGGGGGGGGGGGGGCTTCAGGGATGTAATTAAATCATCCCCAAATCTCAAAGACAGAGGGTTAGCACCGTGGCCTGCAGGGAGAAGGCGGCAGGCTGGTAGCGGGAGGGTGCATCTCACATCTGGTCCAGAGGCAGATTCTCCTATTATCAGATGTGAGCCCCCCTCCTAGATTCGGTGGCCTTTCTGCTAGAGACGTGAGGTATCCACACAGAGGAGAGCAGCACTGTAAATGAGCTGTGCTCTGTAGCCAGCTGGAGGAAGCTGTCCAGGTGAGCAGAAATTTCCCCAAGGAACCCCAAAGAAGACCCAGGGGAGAAACAGACTCAGACTGCCAGGTGACAATGGTTCTAGACACCAAGACCTTACTTGGCCCCTTAGGCCTCTTCTTGGCTTCTTCCACTGCTCCAAGAGGAGGACCAGAGAGCAGAGAGGAGACGGACAGGGCTGGCCATGCATCAGAACCCCCGGGCCAAGCCCAGGAAGGGAGAAAGTAATAAACTACACAAGAATTGTTCTGTGTTGGGGTCTGAACTGAACTCAGGGCCCAAGGCATGGTCCTTTAGCTTTTGCTACTCAAGGCCCTCACTCTTCCACTTGAGACACAGCTCTACTTTCAGCTCATTTTTTTCTGCTCATTTGGAGATATGGGTCTCATGGACTTTTCTGCCCAGGCTGGCTTTGAACCAAGGTCCTCAGATCTTAGCCTTCTGAGTCACTAGGATTACAGGTGTGAACCACCAACACCTGGTAGCACAAGAGTATGATAGGAGCCTGAGACTGTGCATTTTATTATGAAACAAGTCTTTTTCTTTGGGCTGGTCCTGGGGTTTGAACTCTGGGCATGGGCACTGTCCCTAAGTGTCTTTTACGCAAGGCTATACTCTACCATCTGAGCCATAGATCCACTTCCAGCTTTTCTGCTAACTTAATGGAGATCACCTCACAAATTTTCCTGCTGAGACTGGCTCCGAACCTCAATCCTCAAAATCTCAGTCCCCCGAGTAGTTTAGGATTACAGGTGTGAGCCACCAGCTCCTGGCAAGACTCTTCATTGATACCTAAGAGTATCAGAAAAACAAGAAAAGGAGAAAACAAATACACAGAGCCAGTATGCAGGGAAGTGAAGGCGATGAGCCCAGTCCAAGCAGATGGTTACTCGATATTTCTCAGTTTTTATATCGACTTGCCCTGACTTATTTAGAGAATGAAAAATAAACTCCACTTTTTTTTTTTACACAAAAGAAAGAGAAGAGCTTTGCACCTTCAATTTCAAAGTGTTTTGATGGATAAGAAAGGATCCTGACAGAAGCCGAGATCCACCAGGAGAGGTAGGAAATGGGGGGAGGGGGCCACTCCAGGGAATCAGGAAGTAGGTTTTATCCAGATTTTGTGTCTAAATAAGTCCACAAGAGCACAACAAACACAAAGTGTACGTGGCTAGCTCTGAGATCCCTGAGCCACATTGAACAGTGGAGCCACAGGCTGGCCACTTCAGACGGGCATCGCTGCGATTTTCCTCCCTCACATCAATATATTGTGCTTTGCAAAGTTCCTGAGAAATGAATACACAGCTTGCTTTGGGGCCCCAACAGAGGCGAGACCTTGGGGAGAGCACCGCTTCAGCGGCTCTTTATGGAGACCCCGAGAGAATACAGATCACCCCACTCCAAGTGGAGGTCTCAGCGGCCACCTTTCATGTCGAAAGAGAGGAGCCCGCTTCATTGTTTTACAGAAATGCCAAGCCGATGATATGAAGGGGAAAAGATAAATAAGTAACATAATGCCCTCTGGATCATGCGAGTGTTTTTATGCATAGATTTTTATCCTTACAAATAGGGAAGAACCGAAGCTGTCAGATCTGACTTGCCAGGCAGCCAGCCTCTGACATGCGAGCGTGTTGACTGCAGAGGTGACAGCACTAGGGAAAAGATATTGTGAAGAGCAATCGGAAGCCGCTGGCTTCGGAGAGGGCGCGCCTGGCTGACAATTTGCACACATGGGAGCCAGGCCATCTGAGAAAGGGCAGGCGGATGTGAGCTGATGGGGCCTGGGGCAGGGGGGGGGGTCGGGGGGATGGAAAGTCCCCATACTCTCTCATCCTGCACAGAGGGGACCTCTATCTTGCTTCTGACCGCAAGTCTGTACTTGCTGGGTCTTTCCTCCCTTGTAGAGCCTAAAGAACTGATTCAGAAGGCATTGCTCACGCCTCCCCACCCCCCCATGAGCCTCCATATACTTCATGTGGCCTCCTCCGACTTTCCTCCATTTGGGAGGATAGTGGGGGAGACGTTCTTCAAGATGCCTGTCACAATAAGAAATTATAAGCATTTCTGCCTCCTACGGCCCAAGTTTCTGTCAAAGAAAGAAGCAGGGGCTGATGGCTTGCAAAGCGACAGGGAGAGATAGATCTTCACCAAAAGCATGACTGTGACCACAGCATGCTGGTACTGACAGAGGACCGCAGCCCGCCGCGAGGCACAAGTCCAGGCCCCAGAGCCAGACTGCACCAGAGACTGCCTGTCCACCAGTACCACGGTCTCTCAGGTTGCTCTTTCCAACTGGTTCCTTTTATTTTGTTATAATACTAGGCTCGAACTTAGGGCCTTGCACTTGCTAGGCAACTATTCTACCACTTGAATCATGCCCTCAGCCCTTTTTGCTTCAGCTCATTTTTCAGATAGAATGTCTTACTTTGCCCAAGGGCGTCCTCAAACCATGATCTTCCCACCTCTGTCTAGTGGGAATTACAGGAATAGGCTATACTACCAGTCCCCTAACGAGTTCTTTGTAGTCTCCAACTTTGTTTATCCTCCATGGCCCCTCCTCCTTCTTCCAGAGGATGTGGCAAAACTACATTTCCCAGCTTCCCTTGCGGTAAGTGGGACTCAAGTAACCAAGAGCTCTGGAAGGAATATGGGTAAAAAACGAAGGATACCATGACCCAATCTGAGTTTTTTGTAGGTTCTACCCCTTTTCCTATGTCTGGGGCCCAGGCCTGACAGGAAAAGCTTGGGTCCTTGAATGACTGGGTGGAAAGCTCATCTCAAATCAGTCCATTCTGGAGCAGAAGATTCCTACATCCCATAAACCACTCAAGTTATAGAGGGTCTTAGCTACAGCTGCCAAGCCAGTAGGTGCTTCCAGCCAACAGCCCTGTCCTATGGCCCACTTTGCTCATCGACCCCAAGGAGGAGAGAGGTGTGTGTGGGGGGGGGGGGAAACACCAGACTAAAGGTGCACAGAAACACAACACAGAGAGAGGCCTTCTCTCTCAGACATACCAGAGACCAAAGGCCAAGGAGACGAGCCCCAAACCCTTCTCACTTCTCCTCCTTGCTTAATTATATTCTCATTTGTAAGCTAAGCCCTGTCATTTTGTCTCCCTTAATGGCTAGTTTCTATTCTGGTCCTTTTTCCACCCTATTATCTTTTGCAATATTCACGAGTTCAGGCAATGAAGGGGGTAGTCTGCTCCCTCAGACTGCCGTTCCCTTCTCTACCTTTTTAAATATTTCAGTCGCTCCCAATCTTTATTTTTTGCATTTCGATTTCCTGTGCTACAGTAAATTTATCTTGGTCACTCAATCAAGTTCTTCCAGGCTCTCCCTGCCACCCCCTCTCCCTTATCTTTCTGGCTCGGGGCTGGCTGAAAATATCTACATTATCTTTGCAGCCAATATGCGATTGGAGGAGAATCTACAGATTGTCTCGATAGGGAGTCTTCTGAAGGGAAACTTGGAAATGCTGCACTTGTCAGGAGAAGGACAAAGCGGGACGCCGCCACCAGTGACTTTCAGTCAAGGTTAAAGGTACCGTGCTGGTCTCCATCGCAGCCAGCTTCAGTTCAAACCAGACTGGCCCCTGGGCCTTTGTCCTTCCTCCAAATGAAGTCCCTTTCCTCTTTTCCCTTCTTTATTTCTTTCTCGCACCTTTTTTTTTGGTGGTGCTGATATTTGAACTTTGAGTTTCACACTCCTAAGGAGGTGCTCTACCACTTAAACCACACCTCCAATCCCAAATGAAGTTTCTATTCACCTGGCCTCAGACGGCTGATCCGTGAATACCTGAGTCCTGCTCTTCCCGTTTTTAAGCTTATTAGGAGAGATTTGCATAGCTCCCAATGGATTCCCCAAACCAAAGGCCCAAACAAAAGCTCTACCCCCATCCTGAGGCCTTTGAAATTGGTAAACTCCCCACCCCACCCCCTTTTGCTTGTTATATAGCCCAGGCTGGCCTGAGTCACCGGCTTCCTACCTCAGCCTCCCAAGTACTGAGACCGCAGGTGTGTACCACTACTCCGACTCAAGATACTCTTTTGATTATGTTTCTCCCCCTCTAGGAGATCAGAAACATGGAAACAATAGCAAATGAAAGTCTATCCGAGGATGCTAGCTGGGTTCTGGAACCAAATCTCCAAGCAGCAGGCCATACTGGACAATACTGAGCCCTCAGCTTTGGTGACAGATGACCTTGGCAGTTGGGTCACGTCCTGGAGACGTGCACAGATTTTTCTCCTCATTTTACTACACTGGGCCTGACTATTAGAAACCTTGTGGTCAGTATACTAGCCAGCAAAGAGAGTGATAGTCTGTTAAACAGCCTAATAGTGGCAGTCAACCCAAGCCATCAGCAATACAGTGGCTGTATTGCAATCTGTTCAGAGTCCACACTAATTACTTGGTCTTTGCTCCTCAAAGAATGCGAGCCTTCCTTAGCTCTCTTAGCTTTGGATGGTCACCTGCTTCACAATCAGTCAAGAAAACCCGCCGGGCGCTGGTGGCTCACGCCTGTAATCCTAGCTACTCAGGAGGCTGAGATCTGAGGATCGCAGTTCAAAGCCAGCCCAGGTAGGCGAGACCGTGAGACTCTAATCTCCAATAAACCACCAGAAAACTGGAAGTGGCACTGTAGTTCAAGTGGTAGAGCGCTCACCTTGAGCTGAAGAGCTGAGGGACAGCGCCCAGGCCCAGAGTTCAAGCCCCACGGCCGACAAAAGAAAAAAAGAAAACCCTCCTTTCTTCTCTTTTTGACTCCTTTCTTCCCCTCCCCTGGGGTTGCACATCTGTTCAACCCCTGGCACATTTCCTCTCGTTGCATTTGATGACTCTGGAATTAGGGAGTGGGAGAAGAGATGTACATTGGATTCTGCTGGATGGACTCCTCTTAGCAAATCTCTGCTGTGCAATAAGAGCGTATCTGGTTTCTTCCCTGAGGCTTTAACACTTAGGAATTGCATTTATCTTCCTGTAAGAGAGACCTGATCAATGTGGCCTAAACAAGATAGAGATTTATTTTTTCTCTGTTCTTATAAAGAAAAGAGAGAAAAAGAGAATGCTCAAATGTCCAGAACAAGGCAGCCAAGGACCGATCTAGTAGCTCCCAGAATCTTTCTGTGCTTTTAATCGTAGTACATTGCTTCCCTCATCATGGCTGCTGAAGCTCCAACCATCACACTGATGCTCCAAACAGAAGGAAACAGACAGAGGTGAAGAGTTTTCATTCATATCTCATTGACTACACCCAACTGCAAGGTGTTAGGTCTGCCAAGAAGAACAGCCCCCTTCCCCACTCCTCTTCATGAAGGACAGCACAGGGAGCCTTACCAGAAATCACCTGCCTGTCAATCACCTGACTGTGAGCGAGCAAAGAATCCCAGATACTGATGTCACTTCCTCATCTGCCGAGGTCGCTTCCTGAACCCCCAGCCCCCATCATGCCCCCTTTGAACAATGGAGGTTCCCCAGGCTCTGAGATCACTTCTGCTGTCTGTTGTGGTCACACCTCCCTGCCTTTCCTTGTATCATCTCTCTCAACCATAAATTCCCTGTCCTCTTCTCTCTCTTCTCTCTCAGCTGGTGCAGGCCAGTAGTTTGCCATCCTGCTCCCTCCCCGCAATAAACTCATTTCTGCCCGAACCGTGTGGCAGACTCCTTTCCACGAACTTTATACAAGGGAGACTAGAAAATGTAGTTTGTACCCTTAGCATTGTTATCCAGGGTCCTGACACTGAAAAAAGAAAGAGTAGACTGCATTATTCTGGATAGAGGCTGGGAATACCTTCCATAGAGGTAGAGTTTGAGGAGCAGAGGTACTGGAGCCTAAGGCCATCAGTTTAGAGCCTGTGTTCCTTCATCACCAGCTTGCATGCTTCGGCTAGTTAATCTCTTTTTAGCTCAGGCCTGTAATCCTAGTTACTCAGGAAGCTTGAGATGTGAGTATTGTGTTTCAAAGCCAGCCAGGGAAGGAAAGTCTGTGAGATTCTTATCTCCTATTAAGTCTGGCACTAAATACACATACACACACATACACACACATCAGCAGGTACCTGTGGTCAAATACTACGTTGACATGTGCAAAAGAAAAGGACCCAGAAGAACTGAAAGCCACCAGAACACTCGAGATATCTACCAGCAAGAAAGATACTGGAATGAAGATATGGTCAAAAACCTTGCTACTCTGGTCTGTAATGCTTTGTTTTACAAAGAAAGTAAACGGGCAGTTAAAAACTAATTTTAAATGTGTATATTGAGTACTGAGCAGAATGTGATGTGTTTAATCCTCTTGTAGATTTCTAGCAAAGTATAAATTACTATAACTCTTTTGGAAAGCAATTTGGATATGTTCCTACCCTTGGTCTCATAATTCCACTTCTGGGAATTCATCCTAAGGTTATAAACTAAAATGTCAAAAACCTTCATGCACGAATATGCCCATTGTGATATGAATTACAGTAGCAAAAAGCTACAAGCCTTTCGATAATCAGTCATACAGGGCTTAAATAAATTTTGATACCTCTACATGATATTTTACATAGTACTTAAAATGATGTTCACAAAGAGTGTATAAGTAATTTGGGGAAATGCCAAGTGAATGAATAAGATAGAATAAGATATATACATATATATATACAATCTGTATATATATATATACTTCCGTCATAATTATAATAAAAGGGATTAAGGTGACAACCAGGGCACACTCAAATGTCACAGTAGTTATTTTTGAGAGAGTGGAAGATTTATGTCGATTTTTTTTTCCTACAGCGTGGTTTTCTCTATGTATATTTTTTTCTAGCACAGTTTCTCCAAAAAAGGAGAATATAGATATCACTAAACTCTATAAAGCCTTCAAAAAAGGGTGCTATCACTGCCTGAATGCTTGTGCCCCTCACCCAAATTCATAGGTTAAAACCTGGACTGGGAAGGTGGCTCAGTGGTAGAGTGCTTGCCTTGCAAGCCAGAGGCCCTGGGTTCGATTCCTCAGCACCACATAAGCAAAAAGAAAAAAGCTGGAAGTGGCGCTGTGGCTCAAGAGCTGAGGGACAGCGCCCAGGCCCAGAGTTCAGGCACCACGACCGGACCCAAAAAAAAGAAAAGAATCTCATAGGTTAAAACCTCACCAGTGACCTAGCTGGCCACTGGTGGCTCATACCTATAATCCTAACCATCCAGGAGGCTGAGATTTGAGGATTACAGTTCAAAGCCAGCCTGGGTAGGAAAGTCCATAGACGCGTATCTCCAATAATCTACCAAATATATATATATATATATATATATATATATATATATAAAGCCAGAAGCAGAACTGTGGCTCAAGCGGTAGAGTGCTAGCCTTGAAGGAACAAAAATAAACAAGAAAACCTCAGGGATGGCACCTGGGCCCTGAGTTCAAGTCCTAGGCCCAACAACAACAACAAACAAATCAGTGGGATGGTGTTGGAGGGTAGAGTGTGGGGGTGATTAGATCATGAGGATGGGGCTCATGCCCTTATGAAGTGGACCCCAGCAACTCCCTTTTCCTTCAGTGTGTGAGAGGACAGCTGTCCACAACCCCGCAAGTGGCCTTCTTGAGACCATTGCACCTGCCAGTGCCTTGACCATGGGAGAGATGGACTAGAGGTTTGGCTCAAGTAGTAGAGCACCAGCTGTGAGCAAGAATGCAGAACAAACGCTTGAGGCCCTAAGTTCAAGTCCCAGTAGTGGCACAGGAAAACAAAGATCAGAACTGAGAGAAATTCCTGTTGCTTACAGGCCACTCACCTATGGTGTGTTCTGCTAGCAGTAGGAACACAGAAAGACAAGTGCCGGGTGGGTCAGTGGTCTTTGAGAACAGAACCGGAAGCGGAAGTGAAGCCATCTTTGTCCAGCCTGATCTTCACAGCTGAGAACCCAGGGCCTCGGGGGAGAAGTCGTGGCCTCTCCTCACCCCACTAACCACCACTGGCTTCCTCCGGGACTGGGGACCGGGGCAGTCGTTTGACAGCCTGTCTGTGATATCCACATGAGGGAAGGAGAAGAGGGTGGAGGATGAACAGAAAGCCTGGGGAGCGCGGAGTCCATCCGTTTTCTCTCAGGGCTTTTAGATTGCTGAGTTCTCAGCTTTCTGAATGGTTTCTTCTGATCTACCCAGTCCTGAAATCTCCAGGTATACTCTGCCTGGCATTTCACTCTTAGCAGCAACTTTTGTTAGGAGTGAGCCCCTTCGGTAAACAGCCCCTCGGCGTTGAAGCCTGAGTTAGCCACTTGACCTTGGACCATGTATTTCTGCTCTCTGAATCCTACTTGCTTTTTCAGATTGGGGTAAGGGACGATCTTCCAATACTGAAAATACCAGAAGTAAACTTTCAACAGGCCTCATGGAATCATTGACCCGTAGCAGGCTCTTATAAAAGTCATTGTTATTTATAAAATTAGGAGGATGGTTTTGTATGCTTTCTAAACAAAACAGGTCCTGAGTTCCTTTTCTAGAATCGATGTATTTGACCTTCAAGAACCAACTCCCCACCAGGTACCAGTGACTTCTCATCGGTAATCCAACTACTTGGGAGGTTGAAATCTGAGGGCTGATGTTCAAAGCCAGCCCAGACAAGAAAGTCCATGAGACTTTTATCTCCAATTAATCAGAACTTTTATCTCCAATTAGAACAGAAGTGGAGGTGTAGCTCACTCAAGTGGCAGAGTGTCAACCTTGAGTGAAAAAGCTAAGGGACAGTGCCCAGGCCCTGAGTTCAAGGCGCAGTACCAACATAAATGAAAGAATCAACTTCATGCCTTATGTTGTTCCAGTACAGCCCTGAGGCTTGCCTCTCTCCCTTCCATGGGAGACCCAGAACTGTATCATTGTCAAAAGCTTGCATTTGCTAATTCATCACAAAGGGACCTGTGCCATCTCCTCTACTGCCATTGAAACCATTACTTGCATAGTTTCCTAGTACTGCACTTCCTATGCACTTGGGTCTCATCTTTCCAACTACATGACAAGCCCCTCTGGAGCTGTTTCTTGCATCAGTTGGTGACTGACACTTGCTGTGCATTTGCTCTTTGCGTTTGTTTAGGTCTCATCCACAGAAATTCACCTTGGCAGGTGCAGGGTGGAGTAGCAGTAGCTCTAAAGGTGTCAAGACAACTCTAAGACTTTTGCTTGCAAAGAAGAAGAAAGGGAAGGCTGGGTGCTGTGGTTATGCCTGCAATCCCAGTACTTAGGAGGCTGAGGCAGGAAGTTTATGAGACCAGCCTGGGCTATAGCATAAACCCCGGTTCAAAAATATCAAACAAACGAACAAAATACACACCGGATGCCAGTGGCTTCTGCCTATAATCCTAGCTGCTCTGGAAGTTGCGATCTGAAGATCACAATTTGAAGCCACCTGGGCAAGAAAGTCCATGGAACTCTTATCTCCAGTGAACCACCAGAAAACCAGAAATGGCGCTGTGGCGCAAGTGCTTGCACACCAACCTTGAGCAAAAAAGCTAAGGAACAGCACCAGGCTCTGAGTTCAAGTCCCAGTACCTGTGCACGTGCACACACACACACACACACACACACACACACACACAGTGGTAGAGTGCGTGTCTTGCATGCATGAGGCCTTGGGTTGGGTTCCTCAGCCCCACAGAAGCAGAAAAAGCCAGAAGTGGCACTGTGGCTTAAGTGATAGAGCACTAGCCTTGAGCTGAAGTGCCCAGGCCCAGAGTGCAGGCCCCACGACCAACCAAAAAAGAAAAAAAAAGAATCAAGTTTGTGTCGGGACCATGCCAGGATGCAGATGCCTCCTGCCACCCACAGCTGCTCTAGGAGCCCCAGATGGCAGCCACCCAGAGAAACCGGACTTAGTTGGGAAGTCTGCGGACTGCCAGCGGGGCACAGGGAACACATAGTGAGCCCAATCTGGAATCAGTTAGGAAGGGAAGTTCCTCCTCTCACATCTTTGTTTCCTGGCCGGGCTTATAGATCTAGGAGGCCACTGGTGCTGTGTTCCCAGCAGGAGCAGCTGGGCCCCGCTCTCCCTCTGTGGCCTGGAGCGCCTCAGATCAGGCCAGGGGCAATCACCTGCAGCTGACAGCTGTGGTGGTACCAGGGCTCGGGCGCCCACCACAGGGCTTCCTTTAGATCCTGCCCCTGCCCAGGGAGAGCCGCTCCTCCCTAACAAATGGCCAGCGGCCTCCTGGATTAGCTTCCGCTCCACAGGACGGTCCTGCCTGCATCCCTACCAATGCAGGAGTCTAATTTTCCAACGAGAAATCCCTATTTCAGAGGCTTTTGTGGCTGAGGGCTCAGGAAGAAGTTGACTTGGGCAGAAACTCATGAAGGAAAACCAATACTTGCGCAGTTTCCTAGTATTGAACATCCCATGCACTTGGCTCTCATCTCTCCGACTATATGACAAGCCCCTCTGGAGCTGTTTCCTGCATCCGGTCGCTACTGACACCTGCTGTGCATTTGATCTTTGTGTTTGTTTAAGTCTCAGCCACAGAAGTGTACCATCCTGGAGTTAGATGCCTGGACTCCTGGACAGAGGCAAGAGCTTTAACATGTTCTCTCTACAAAGATGGATTTCTGCTATTTTAACATCAGTGTTCCCAAGCCAAGGGCCCACACATCCCACCTGAATCCCATCCTATCCCTACTCCAGGACCCTTCCACCAGAGCACAGGCTTCTTGTTGTTGTTGTTCTGGCCCTAGAGCTTGAACTCAGGACATGGATATTGTCCCTGAGCTTTTGTGTTCCAGGCTAGCACGCTACCTACCACTTGAACCACAATTCCATTTCCAGCTTTTTGATGGAGTCTCATGAATCCTCCCAACCCAGGCTAGATTTGAACTTCCATCCTCAGAGCTCAGCCTCCTGAGCAGCTAAGATTACATGCATGAGCCACAAGCACCCAGCCATAGCACAGTGGGTTCTTCCTGGTCCTGGAAAGTAGCTTTGGTGGTCACAAAGCGACAAGCTCTGTCTGTGACTGAGCTGGGAAGGAGAAAGCTGGGAGAATCTGCAGCTGAACTCTCTGGTCAGCTTCTCATGACCACAGAGCGCCCCCTGCTGCCCAAGCTCAACGGATGCTGCACAGCCCAGATGCTGGAAACAAAGAAAAGGGGACGAGCGGTCCAGGGACCTGTGGTTGACAGCTTGGCCGGGCTTACTGCACCAGTCATGCTGTGCGGTCTCTCCGCTGTGACCACAGCCTGGACCTGTCCTTCCTAGGGTTTCTCAATTAAGAGAATGGTGTCTGGTTTGGCCCCTGACATGCAGTTTCACCTCTTGAAACTTCGGTTTCTTCATCATTAAACTGAGATAATCAATAGCATCTACACCAGAGTGAGCGCTCACAGAGATAGTCCATGTAAAGCACATACCAAGCTTTCAATAACAGTAACTTGTTATTGATTCCGCTGACACCCTCTATACACAGTGATAAGAGAACAAACAAGGGCTTGTGGACAGAAGTTGAGAGATTTGTTTTGTGTGTGTGTGTGTGTGTGTGTGTTGTGGTGTTGTTGTTTTTTTCCAAAGCATTTTCATCATTCAGTGGATCTGTTTTAGTTCCATGGACATATCTGAGAAAAAGAGCTTTGCCTAAAGGGGAAATAAATGCCAGAGACAGCCACAGCAACATCAAACACAGACAATTACTAAACACATTGATCAATGCTGGGGGCTACACAATGAAGGAAAAGGAGACAGTTATGTGTAGAGAGCCTGCACCCTGCATTATCCATTTGTCCCTCTCTGCTAAATTGCTTCTGTGAGCTACAAACTTAGTGAACTATCTCCTCCATGAAAAAGCAACCAAGTAAAAGAAGCCCCTTCCAGCCAGCTCTCACCACATCTCCACCTCTTTCTCTGTCTTTCCCATCTGAATAATGGCACTTTCCTCTTCGCAATGCTTAAGTCAAACTCCCTCGTCAATCGTATCTCTCCTTTGCTTAAACTCTCCAAGGTTCTCCTCTAGCTGGGCGGAGAAGGTTAGGCCCTGCCATGATCTACATCAATGATGCTGGCTGTGGCTGGAGTAAGCCTAACACAATTTGGTCTCAGAGCCTTTGCCCTTATTGTTCTTTCTTCCTGGAATGCTCTAACCCATGCAACCATGAACTCTCTTCCTCACTTCATTTGGTCTCTAACATCTTAGGAACGAGGACTTTGCTGATGTGTGTGTGTGTGTGTGTGTGTGTGTGTGTGTGTGTGTGTGTGTGTATACCAGTCCTGGGGCTTGAAATCAGGACCTGGGTGCTATTCTCTAAACTTTTGTGCTCAAAGTTAACACTTTATCATTTGAGCCACACCTTCATTTCTGGCTTTTTGGTTGTTAATTGGAGGTAAGAGTCTCATGAACTTTTCCTGCCTGGGCTGGCTTTGAACCTTATTCCTCAGATCTCAGCCTCCTGAGTAGGTTGGATTACAAGTTTGAGCCACAAGCACCCAGTTTTGCTGGGATACAAATCCCATCTCTTCATCTTTTCTGTGAGGTATTTTTCATCACAGAATTATAGTGTATTAAAATAAGCTTATAGTTACTTTTGTGCCCTCCAATTAGATCCTAAGATCCAAGAGAGCAGGGACTTTGGCCTGTTCATGGCTCTTTCCCAGTTCCTAGTAGAACGCCTGGCCCATGAAAGCTGCTCCAGAAATGTGTGTTGCCTGTAGGAATGAATGAGTCCACCACCGACCCCTCCCATCCACGTCAAGGGAGGCCGGTCTCCACGCTGACTTCCCAGATGTATTTGATGTGTTTGTGTCTCTGTGCTTGACTGGTACCAATAACCCAGAGGATATTCCTATATCTAGAACGAAAGCAATAATGCTTCTGTATTCTCAGGCTCCAAAATAATGATCACATAAAGCTTGGAGCTTTAAATACAATATGACTTGTTCCACTTTGGGGATGGCCAGTTCCATTCTCCTTTTTCCTTTTCCCATCATAGAAGCAGAGACAACCTTGTGAAGTAATCCACTCTAGATTTTCTCTCTGCTCTGTCATGTCCTCAGCCTTTATCACTCACTGGTTCAGTAACAGTTTCAAAGAAATGAACATTTAGGGTAAGGCCATCTGGGTCTGGGCTAGACCTGGCTTCCTTCTAGTAACACTCTTAAATAAAACAACAGATGCACCTGACTCTGTAAATCTTTGAGAGAAAGTGGACCAATGCTTCTAAATCTGAATTTCCTTTCTTGTTTTACAACTGTAGAAGTGGGTACACTGCAACAAAGCTGGAGAATATTCTCTAAAAGTATCAGGCAGTCAGAAGCTGGTAGCTCAAGTTTGTAATCCTAGCTACTTGGAAAGCTGAGATTGAGAACATCGCAGTTCAAGTCTAGCCCAGGCAGAAAAGTCCACAGGACTCCATCTCAACAGAGAGGAAGCTAGATGTAATTAGTGGCACCAGCCTGTAATCTCAAACATAAAATAGGTTGCTCACAGTCCTGGCATGTACTCAGGCAAGAAGCAAGACCCAATCTCAACAATAACTAGAGGAAGCCAGAAACTGTTGGCTCATGCCGGTAATCCTAGCTACTCAGGAGGCTGAGCTCTGAGGATTGAGGTTCAAAGCCAGCCTAAACAGGAAAGTCCGTGAGACTCTTATCTCCAATTAACTACCCCAAATCTGTAAGTAGAGCTATGGCTCAAAGTGGTAGCATTTGTGCTCAAGGCACAAGGGATATTGCTCAGGCCTTGAGTTCAAGGTCATAATAAAAAATAAAATAACATTTACAACAAACAAAACAAAAACACAGAGAAGAGCAGAGGTGGAGGTGTGGCTCCACAGAAAGAGCACCAGCCTAGCAAGCATGAGACCCTGAACTCAAACTCCAACATGGGGGGGGGAAGTGATAGGAAAGTAGGAAGTGCTTTTAGAAACCCCTCCTCCTTTCCACAAATTACTCTCTCTATGTCTCTTTGTCTCTCTCTCTCTGTCTCTCTCTCTGTCTCTGTCTGTCTGTCTGTCTGTCTCTCTCTCTCTCTCCCTTATCAGCGTCTCCACCATGTCACTTCCCAGCGTTCATTTTGGTTAGATGGTGATGCTTTGGGAGGCTGAGGCATCTCATAACAAAATGTGTTTCGGCTGCCTCTCCCCGTCGTTTTTATGGAGTACTTTGAGTGGCCAGCAGGCCAAAGGTACTTTCATCTCACCACAAAGGTGTCTTGTATTGGCACAGCTGCAACTTCCGCCAGCTCCCCCATTCCTTTATTTCTGTCCAGAGCCTCTCAGGCTAGTTCACCCTTTGTGAGTCAAAGGTCTCATTCGTTTCTTCTTGGCCCTCCTTGGCCCTCTGGGAACACCAGGTCCTGTTCTACAGGAGCCCCAGATTTATCCCTCTGGCTCCAAATGTAAATTCCCCTCATCAATTATGACCTCATTCTTTCATCCAACACGCGTTTGACTAGATAGACAGCCATATAAATTCACAGTTACCATCTGTGTGCTAAATACAAATGTAGGTATTTACAAAGGTGCCAGGGAAAGGAGAAGATGATTCAGGGGGAGGGTTAGAGAAGATGGATGGGGTGCTGAGGCAGTTTATCAGTTGTAAGAGAATTGTGTAATAAATAGTCCAGGAAAGATCTGGTGAAAGTGGGGGGGGGAGTGATGCTGTGGAAAGGCCTAGACCAAAGAAAGATTACAAGAGGAACTGGACAGAGCTAGTTGCTATTGGCTCCAGCCTGTAATCCTAGCTACTCAGGAGGCTGAGGTCTAAGGATCACAGTTCAAAACCAGGCTAACTAGAGGGCATGAAGAGGTGCTATATCCAGAGAGACTCCCAGATTTGGGACACTCAGAAAGATTGGTTGCCATCCCTTCTTCTTCCAGATCTAGTTGTCCCTAGTCTATCCACGGCTCTAGCCTCCCAACCTTATCGCCTTTCTGTTCATCTATCTCACAAGAAGTAGTTTTGTCCAGTCCCTATGACATAATAAGCAGCCAGGAAGTGGCAGCTGTGGTGACATCCCTGACTGTCATCATCTTTCATCGTCATGTCTATCCACATCCACCATCATTGGCACCATCATTTCCCCCAACCCCAAAGCCTCCAGGAGTTATGGCTCTCCGGATGGATGACACTCATTCTACTATCTTTTCAAGCTTCCTATTTCTGGTGTTTTTCAGACAGCACCCCCCCCCCTCTCCTACCACCTGCAAGTTTCTGCTCCAAAAGGAACTTTGTCCCTAGACTAACTGGCTCTCAGTGCAAGTTGAATTAAACCTGGAGATTGCTTCCTCAGTCCCGCCCACAGCATTCTCCAATGGGGGAGTGAAACAATCTAATCAAGACAGAAAGCCCCTCCCCTGGGTGAGGGGTGGGTGCTGCCAACCTCCTGACAGGCTGCTGTGGAAGCCTGCTTTGTTTTCCTTTCTGCGCTCTAAATCCTCACAGATGTCTCTCTGTTTTCTTCTGTGATATGCTTTCCAAAATAGGGAGGCTGATCAGATACATGTAAATAGTTTCATCTCTCTTTTTCTTTTTTACTATTGAAAGAATCAGGGAGTGATGAGGTAGGGTTTAGCTTGGCCAAACAAACCTGCAAACAACTTCATCTCATATTCTGATTGCGGGGCGGGGGGGGGAATGGGGGTCCTGAAAAATGAACCAGAATGAGCTCTGAACCCCTTAATGCTCTAGGACCTGTGGCCAGGATGGAAGGATAGGAATGGCTACTTGTAGCTTGAAATAAGAATGGCAGATGTCAGGTGCTGGTGGCTCACCCTGTAATCCCAGCTACTCAGGCTGAGATCTGAGGATCCCGGTTCATAGCCAGCCCCGGTGGGAAAGTCCATAAGATTCTTATCTCCAATTAACCACCAGAAAAACAGAAGTGGTGCTGTTGCTCAAAATGGTGAAGCCCTAGCCTGGAGCTAGGGCTCAGAGACAGCAACCAAGCCCTGAGTTCAAGCTCTACTATTGACAACAAATAAAAAATAAATAATAATAATAAAAAGAATCGTACTTCTGGGGTTGGATCCTAAGGAAATCACTCAGATTATAGAAAAAGATGTGTGCTGTGGTGTTATTTATAATTGTAAAAATGGAAACATCCCTTCTGCTCCTTTATAAAGGGAGAGGGAAGAAAATCAGGGGGTCTTCCTAAGCATAGCCCCTGGCAACATACCTGTTATAAAGTGTCTATTGAGACCTTCTGTGGGACGAATAGAAATTATCTGCCTGGTGATGGTGGCTCATGCCTAAAGAATTGTGCACAGTTTGAAGCCAACCCTGGCCTGAAAGTCCATGAGATTCCTATCTCCAATTAACCACCAAAAAAGCTGGAAGTGGAGCTGTGGCTCAAGTAGTAGAGTGCTAGCCTTGAGCAAAAAAGCTCAAGGACAGTACCCAGCCCCTAAGTTCAAGCCCCAACACCAGCAATGAGCGCACGCGTGCGCACACACACATGCGCACGCGCGCGCATACAGAGATTGAAATCCATAACTGCATTAAAATTTGTGAATGACGTGGTTGTAAAACAGTGAGATTTTTTTTTTAGTGTGTATGCTAGAATTTCAGCCATGGACACAATGATGATTGTGCATTTAAAAACCACTAGCAGAATAAAACAGACGAAAATGTTCATTTTGCATTTGACAAAAGAGCCACATCTAGGTCTTTTTTTATTCTTCTTTTTCCTCCCTCTTCTGTATTTTTCAAGAGTTCTTTAATGGAGTTTCTCACTTTTAAAGTAGAAGATAATTGTGGGCCTTCAAATTACAAAAATCCATCAAGAGTTTTTGCTTTCACGTCTAAATGAAAAGTTTTAAATGGGAGTCCCTTTTTAAATTTTTTCAGAATTGTTTTTATTCCATCAAAAAGGATTTGATGCTCAAATCCTGCCACTCCACGCATGTTAACACACGTCTCTCAAAATGCCCACCTGTCACTCCAAGCAGAGTTTGGCAGGGAAGTGGGCGGGGTGGGGGAGGGAGGGGGGAGGAACATCCAGGTCCAGGAAGACAGAAGCAACTGTGGCATGCAAGGTTAAACATAGGCGTGCTACTGCTTAAGCTTCTGGCAGGAAGACCCAGAAGAAGTTAGGGTAACATCTTCTGCTGAATGACCTAGCTCACCTGAAATGCCAGCAGTCTGCAGAACACAGATATGGAAAGACCCCAGAAATAGAGGAAGAGTAATATGAGAATTCATTGTCTTTGGGTCTATGGAAAGATCTAAAACCTGAGGATTGGGGGATGGGGGGACAGGAAGTAGAAGGAATCTGGCTGGCTCCTCTCTAATAGCTGCTCTGAAGTCCTCTCCCTTAGCCCAATGCCCGTGACGTGACTCACATCTGTAATCCTAGTCACTCAGGAGGCTGAGATCTGAGTATTAAACTTCAAAGATTCTGATGTGCCAGGCCTGGGCTACCAGGATGACATAATCATCAGAAATCTTTGCAGCCACTAAGTGTAATATCATCTTGTTCCCTCCCATACCTTGTTAGGGAAAGTGAACCCCATTTTGCTGATACTTTGTAATGCTAGAGCCCACGGAGAGCTCTGTGCATATCATTCTTGGTGTCAGTGGTAGCCATTAAAATCCTGGGAAGCCCTCAGGGAATAGCTGTCACCGGCTCTGCACATTCCCCAGCCCCCATCTGATAGTTTTCAGTAGATTGCCCTTGGGCACCAGAGCTGCTTTATTCCACAGAATTTCACCCTTTTCCCTGTGTGACCACAGCCAACATGTGCTGAATTGGAGTGTGAAAGGCCCAGTTCCTTTGAGTCAAGATGGTAAACCTTTAGGTGGAGTTTATTTTTATTTTGTTGTATTTTATTTATTCATTTTTTGTCAGTCATGGGGCCTGAACTCTGGGCCTGGGCACTGTCCCTCAGCTTTTCAGCTCAAGGCTAGTGCTCTACCACTTGAACCAGAGCACCACTTCCTGCTTTTTCTGCTTATGTGGTGCTGAGGAATCGAACTCAGGGCCTTGTGCATGCAAGGCAAGCACTCTACCACTGAGCCACCGTCCCAGCCCCTATGTGGAATTTATAATCCAGGACTCTCCATGGAGATTCTGCTGCATTTGCTATCTGCAGTGTAGCTTCTCCTTCCTGCGGCTTTCCCTGGAGAGCAGCTCTTTGCCCTGAGGTCTTGATAGAACCCAGTCTTACACAGAGCTGCCGGCCACCAGGGGCTACCACCTATAATCCTAGTGACTCAGGAAGCTGAGATCTGAGGATTGCAGTTCAAAGCCAGCCCCAACAGGAAAGTCCCTGAGACTCTTATCTCCAATTAACCATCTGAAAACCGGAAGTGGCGCTGCGGTGCAAAGTGATAGAGCGATAGGCTTGAGTGGGCAACACCCAGGACCTGAGTTCAAGCCCCACAACCAACAACAACAACAGCAACAACCAAACAATCCAAATGCTACCCATGTATTACTCAAAATAGATTCCTCTCAACTACCTCCCACACTCTTACGATCCTCTACTTTCCAAACCCCAAACAACCAGGGTGCTGAACTTTAAAACCAACTTCACATCTGAACATCAATTGCTTGTAGTAAAAGAACACTCATGGTCTTTATTCAACTTTACAAAAGAACTCACAACAGGGTTCTTCCCATGGGGAGCCCCGGTTGTGTGCTTAAAATAAAATTATAAAATATTATCCAAAAAGAAAAAAAAAATAAGTGACCCTAATGCAACTTTCCAGAAATAACACATCCTATATAAAGCAGTTCCCCATGTACCCACGTAATCACTGAGACTTTGAAAGCCATGTGCAAATGGCTTTCTCCTTGGGGCCCCCTGGTAAGTCTCTCACTCTTCTCCTCCACCCCCTCTGTCATACCCTGAAAGGAGTTGCCATGGTGACCATGGGACTGTGACCTCCAGGGAGTAGCTCAGAAGAAAGGGTTTCCCCAGTGTGGCTGAGAAGCAATGGCTCCGCTGTCAAGCTGGCAGATGTTTCCTGGGCTTAGCCTCCTACCTTCGAAAGGGGTCCCTTCCGAAAGAGAAGGGTCCAAAGGCCTTCTGATGCCCCAGAGCTGACACAGGGTTCATCCTGCTACATTTGTACAAAAACCCTAACAATACGCTTGCTTCCCGCCAATACCCACAGCCCAACGAAAGGTCAGCCTAGGGGAGGCGAGTTGGAGCTGAATGGCTCTAATTAATTCATTATTGGAGTTCACTGGTATAAAGCGAGGGTCATTACGTATGTAAATGATTCCGTGTTTATCCCAGGATCTAAACCTATTTAACCAAGGAAATGAGAGCTATCTCACTTTGGTTTAATTAGCTCATCTGAATAGAAGAGGAGCCAAAGGGAGACAAACAAGACATCATCTCTCACTCCCTTAACTCACAGACCTCCAGAGGTTTTTTGTTTTTGTTTTTGTTTTTTGTCAGTCAGTCATGGGGCTTGAACTCTGGGCCTGAGCACTGTCCCTCAGCTCTTCAGCTCAATGCTAGCTAGCGCTCAACCACTTGGTGCTACGGCGCCACTTCCGGTTTTCTGGTGGTTTATTGGAGATAAGAGTTTCATGGACTTCCCTGCCTGGGCTGGCTTTGAACTGTGATCCTCAGATCTCAGCCTCCTGAATAGCTAGGATTACAGCCATGAGCCACCAGCGCCCGGCACTCCCAAGTTATTAATCTTTATAATTATAAATATAGTATGTGCTCATTGTAACAAGTCAAACAACAGAGACTTCTTACCCTCTGTCATGGGGCTTGAACTTATGGCCTGGGTGTTGTCCCTGAGCTTTTTTGCTCAAGGCTAGCATTCTACCACTTTGAGCCGCAGCACCTCTTCTGGTTTTCTGGTGGTTAACTGGAGATAAAAGTCTCATGGACTTTCCTGACTGGGCTAGCTCTGAACCACAATCCTCAGCTGTCAGCCTCCTGAGTAGGTAGGATTACAGGTGTGAGCCACCAGAGTCCAGCAAGAGTACTTTTCTTTTGGACAATGTCAGTTCTTCCCTCAACAATACAGATTTTTAATATATCCCCTTCCTTCCCTCCAGTCCCTATCAGTTTAAGCTACCACCATAATCTTCCTGAAGTATATAGCCTTCTGGATCTTTCTCTCTCTCTCTTTTTTTTTTTTTGGTCAGTTGTGGGGCGTGAACTCTGAGCCTGAGCTGTCCCTCATGTCTTCAGCTCAAGGTGAGTGCTCTACCACTTGAGCCACAGCACCACTTCCAGTCCTGGTGGTTTTATTGGAGATAAGAGTCTCACTGACTTTCCTGCCCGGGCTGGCTTTGAACCGCGATCCTCAGATCTCAGCCTCCTGAGTAGCTAGGATTCCAGGTGTGAGCCACAGGTGCCTAGCCTGGATCTTTCTTTGAAACCAATGGTACATACCTGCTTCCTGCCTATCTCTCCTGCCCCTGGTATGTCCTGCACACTAAAATATGGCCCAACTCAAGCTTGAGTTTAGTTTTGTTTTTTAATTTTGTTACTTAAATGCTACCATAGGGATTCCTTCAGGTCAATATTAGTCTAATTTGCCTTTCAATAGTTCTAGAATAGTCTATCGTATATATAATAATTTGCTAAATATCCCTTTATTAATGAACCAAATTCTGCCCTACTATTGTTACTGGGAACAATTCTACAATAAATATTGGATGTATACATACATATCCATGTGAATATATAACTTCACACTGCTACTATTATTTCTACAGAATACATTCCCAAAATTTATGTTGCTAGGTTAAAGGATCTGTTCATTTTTAATTCTAATAGCCACCTTGAGACTGCTTTTGCAAAAGGGTTTAGCGCTTCACCTAACCATTAACAATCCACGAGAGTTCCTGTTTACCCACAGACTTAACAATACTTCATGTAATCAATCTTTAATTTTGGCTATCTGCTGAGTGAAAATGGTATTGTTATTTCACTACACAGAGTGGAGTGTGTATCAGAGGTGTATTAGCCATGTATTTGTATTCTCTCATCTTTAAGATGAGAGATGTTCCCACCCTCTGTCCATTTTTTTAAAGTTTCTTCTTTATTCTTAGCAGATTGTATGTTAGGGATGTTATTTCTCATTTGCCTTATGGATCTTCATGCCTTTTGGCTTAGTAAGAATTGATCATTTTTGTCCCTTCCTGTCAGCTTCTCTTGTGAATGTCAGCTTTCAGCCTTTTCTTACTTAATGGGCAAAGACATGGAACTAGCAAACAGCAGGTGATACCATAAAACAGGAGACTGAAGTTAGAGCAAAGAAAAAGAACTCGTGCAGGGAAACTGGAGAGGAGCCTGGGAAAATTGAAGTGGACTGCAATCAGCATCTATGACTCTCTCTCTCTCTCTCTCTCTCTCTCTCTCTCTCTGGGAAAATTACTTCAGCTGTAGGCCATTGGCTCACACCTGTAATCCTACATACTCTGGAGGCTGAGATCTGAGAATCACCATTTGAAGCCAGCCTTGGAAGACAAATCTGAGACTTCTCTCCAATGAATGCCCCCACCCCCCGCCCTGACACTAAAAATAGAAGGGGTGTGAGGCCCAGACAGGATGAATTTGATCAAAAAAATATTGCAAATTAAGTTGTAAGAATATCACAATGAGTTACAAATATCACAACAAAACCCCTTTGTGCAATGAATTCATGCTAATAAAACTTTAAAAAGAATCTCTTAAAGAAAAGAAAAATAAAGCTGGATTATAACTTTATTTTTTTAAAAAGACCATGAGATCTATCCACTTAAATTTTTTTTTTTTGGGTCCGGTCATGGGGCCTGAACTCTGGGCTTGGGCACTGTCCCTCAGCTCTTCAGCTCAAGGCTAGTGCTCTACCATTTGAGCCACAGCGCCACTTGCGGCTTTTTTTCTTTTTGCTTATGTGGTGCTGAGGAATTGAACCCAGGGCCTCAGGCATGCAAGGCAAGCGCTCTACCACTGAGCCACCTTCCCAGCCCCATCCACTTAAATTTTAAATGCGCAATATGTTGTGTTTTTTATTATTATTAACTGTAGATATAATGTTGTTTTGGTAAAATCTGTAGAGCTTGACTTATAATCCTCACACTCAGTGGAGAGAGAGAAGAAAGTAGCTTTTCCAAAATTCACTCTTTGATCTGCAGTAAATAAATGGTCCTCTTTCTCTCCCACGTTGTTTTATGTAGTTCACTTTGCAACCTTCAAAACTCAGCTCAAACACCACAAAAGCGTTTCTAGACCTGCCACAAGCTGACCTAGAGGCCCCTCCTGGGCAGATACCCCTAGGTATCCTGTGAGTCCCCTCCAGACTGACTGCTCCTTTAGAGCAAGACCCCCTTTGCCTTACGTCTCCATCCTCAGGATCTGGCACCTTTGGGAAGTGTTGCATTTATTCAAAAAATGGCAAACAGATGCAACATTTCTTCCATAACTCTATGGCCATGTTACTGTGGAGGTGACAAGAATTATTGCACATGATCCCTGACCTTAAAGTGAATAAAAACTCACTGTGACATAGAATGTGCTCTAGACAATAATGTAATCAAGAATATAAGTGCTGCTGGGTGCTCATAGCTCATGCTTGTAATCCTAGCTACTCAGCAGGCTGAGATCTAAGGATCATGGTTTGAAGCTAGCCTAGGTAGGAGAGTCTATGAGACATTTATCTCAATTAACCACCTGAAAACCAGAAGTGGCATTGTAGCTAAAAGTGCTAGTCTTGAGCAGAAAAAGCTGAAGGACAAAGCCCAGGCCCTGAGTTCAAGTCCCACAACCAACGAAAGAAAGAGAGAGAGAGAGAGAGAGAGGGAGGGAGGGAGGGAGGGAGGAAGAAAAGAGAGAGAGAGGGAGGGAGGGAGGGAGGGAGGAAGGAAGGAAGGAAGGAAAGAGAGAAAGAGAGAGAGAGAGAAATGCTTACTTTACAAAATTACATAATGAGTTCTTCGTGTCTCCACATCCCTCCCAGAAACAAAAACAAAATTCCAAGTTGGTTTGTTCTTTCCCTTAGTCTTTGCTTTTGCTATTATAAATAACACCAGAGTCAACACCTTCCATCTTTCAAGCAATGTGCTTATGCAAGTAGAATTCCTGAGCCAAAGATGATGCACTTTTTTTTTAATGGCTCGTCACCTATTTAGCCAACTTTCCACAGAGCTGGCACTAATTTATCCACCCACTCATGATGCAAGCAAGCACCCTTGTGCACAGTCCCTCCCCATACATTGAACATGATCCTGCACCAATATTAACTCTACAAGCTCTGAACCCTCAGATTGGACCCTGGACATTTTTACTAATGATAACAGGAGTGACTTCTCAGCCATGAAGAACGTTCCTGAAGGATAATACTGACCCAGGAGAGAGGACCCTGACACATCCCCAGTTTATCATCAACTACAATAAGAAAGGTTTTTTTGTTTATTTGTTTGTTTTTAAGAATTCTACAAGATAGTCTGCCAGTGTTTAAGAATCTGGTAACTTTCCAGTATTCCCAAATAGGTAGCTTGGGAATTGTTGCTGACTGACCCAGTGGAAAAAGCTATGTTATTTAAAGTTCTGATTCATTTTTTTCCCCTTTGTAATAAAGTAGTAGGGTGTTTTGGGAAGGGGATTGTTTTTAGCTGGAATTTGAGTTTTTGTTTGTTTTAGGGTTTGTTTTTGTTTTTAATGAGTCCCTTGTCGACAGTGCTAATGAGAGCATCCCAGAAGCAAGAACAAGATCAGTAATTTTCCACCTGCTTCCAGTTCACAGCACATAGACCTAAGGCTTTATCTTCCCCTAGGACTGCCTAGCTTCCTGGATTCAGAAGAGGAAAAAAACACATGACATTACTCGCCTCTGCCTCCTCTCATATTCTCACTGGGCTTGGGTTCAGGGGCTACAGTTCAAGCAAAGACAAGCAGCTAGGTAGACATGGCTCACAGCATCTCCAAGATTCTAGAAGCAGAGGCTCCTGGGAGATCTCGCCAACACTGTCACTGTTCTAGTGACCTTTCCCTAGCCTTTTCCTCTCTTCCTTGCCCTTTAGCCGCCTCTCAGCCTGATGCATACAAGTGAAATAGGGCCAACTGAAGTCTGGCGTTTAGGAGGGCCGGGAACCATCCCCTCTACTCCCCCTGAGACTCTTGCAAGACTAGGTTTGACTGTTCCTATTTGATCCGAATGGAAAGAGTCTTTGGACTTCAGAGACCTTTACAGACCCCCTGGCCCTAACCCCAGACCCTCAGGACTTGGGGCCTTTGGTGGTTTGGACCTCAGGTTCTTAACAAAATGGACAAATGATCTTGCTTCCCAGGGAGTGAGCACCGGGCAACAAATATTTATAAACCTATCACCAAGATGGCCACTGAAACAGCTGACAGACCCAAGTCTAACCCAGTCAGGTCCTGGACTCCCCCCACCCCCACCCCCTTACCTCCGTCATGCCCCAAGCACACCGGGACATGTGACATGGGCAGGGCAGGGCAGGCCTCCAGCCTCAGGTTGGGCTCCCACGTGACTTGAGAGCCTATGAATTTCCTGTGGCACTTTGAGGCTCCCCCCCCACACCCTACGCCCCACCACACCCAGAGGATTCATCAGACCACAGCAGGAAATGAGGAACATCTTTTTAAATCAGAAGGGGAAGCAATGTCTTTGTGTCAGATAAGTGGCCTGGATCCAGGGCTGAGAGACTGGGGCGCATTTCTCCTCGCAGACAGCAGGTGCTCTTGGAGATGTGGTTATGGCAACAAAATAAATGATGGATAATTGCTTTTGTGACAACTTGCCAATTAAATTAGACTCAGCAGAATAACATAATGACAATTTGTTATGCTCCGGTGGGCACTAACATACCAATCATAATTAAATGCTATGACTGAAATAGAATACCGCTCAACGCAGGAATATATAACCCCAATTCCCTCTCCGTGAAACATTATAGGTTGAGGCTTGATTTTAATTTCGGGAAGATAATGGCATTAGTGCTTATCCAAGTGGGTCTGTGGAGAGGCCTGTGGTGAGAGGCAAGGGGCCTCCATGAAGGCTGGGCCTGTGATGAACCGCCCTGGGGACTGAACTGCAAGATTGGGTCTTGGGGAAGAGGTGAGAAGCCTGTTGTAGAAAGAGGGCCTCCTGGTTCAGAGCTGTGCCCAGTTCTGCCACAGAACTTGGGAGGTAAAGGAAGAGGCCTTCGCCAATGGCCTCTGCAATGACAGAGCCTGTGCTGTGACAACTCCAAAGCCTCCCTATCAGAATGCTCTCTGGGGTATCCTTGGATGAGAATTCAGGGGCATACTCTATGGTCAAGGAGCTTATGGCTCGCTTTTGGCAGGCTTGTACTTAGTCCTCTCTGCTTATAATGCATTGCCCACCCCCCACCCTCCCACCCCCTCACCCCCGCCCCATCAAACACACAAAACTTAATTCATTGAGGAACCAGACTCTAAGACAAGGACCTACTGAAATATCAGTTTGGTCCATTCAACCTGAGTGTTTTGCCTTCAAAGCTACTCCCTTGCTGTCCTCTCCACACATGGGCTGGATGCATGAAGCAGTGTATCAGTCAACAGCAGAAAAGAAAACGTGGTGGAAGCATGCAAAAAGCACTAGAAGAAAAAAATATGTCTTCTAAGTCTGTGTCTACAGCATTCGCTGGCCATAGCTGATTGGCCAGGGGGGGATCAGCTGACTCAAGGTAAGCCAATCAAATTGTCCTTTGTATATATGTATTGATTTATAAGCGCTTCTTTATAATTTATATACAATGAAAATAGTATATAAAAGCAGCAACTCGCCGGGCGCTGGTGGCTCACGCCTGTAATCCTAGCTACTCAGGAGGCTGAGATCTGAGGATCGCGGTTCAAAGCCAGCCCGGGCAGGAGAGACCGTGGACTCCTATCTCCAATAATCCACCAGAAAAACCGGAAGTGGCTCTGTAGCTCAAGTGGTAGAGCGCTCGCCTTGAGCTGAAGAGCTGAGGGACAGCGCCCAGGCCCAGAGTTCAAGCCCCACGACCGACAAAAAAAAAAAAAAAGCAGCAACTCAACTGTCAAACATTTCACTCAAGGATATTTTAAGTATTGATTACATATTCATGTTTGAGTCTCTTTACTGATGTATCAATCCCAAACCAGATTTAAGGTGGCTTTATTTTTAAAATCAAATAACAATTCTGTTCACAGAAAATTTTAGATGGGGGTTTTATTTAAATTAAAGGAATGGTTGGGCTTTCTTGTTCTCTTAAATTTTTTTTTTTTTTTTTTTGCCAATCCTGGTGCTTGAACTCAGGGCCTGGGCAGTCTCCCTGAGCTTCTTTTGCTCAAGGCTAATACTCTACCACTTGAGCCACCTGAACAGCTAGGATTACAGGCGTGAACCACTGATGCTGGCTTTTTTTTTTCTCTTAAAGCTAGCACTCTGCTACTGTGAGCCATAGATCCAATTCTTCATGTAGTTAATTAGAGGTAAGAGTCTCACCAGTACCTAGTACTGGTAGCTCATGCCTATAATCCTACCTACTCAGGAGGTTGCTGGTTCTGAGCATCACAGTTCAAAGCCAGCCCAGGCAGGAAAGTCTGTAAGACTCTTATGTCCAATAAACCACCAGAAAACTGGAAGTGGTGCTGTGGCTCAAGTGGTAGAGTATTTGCCTTGAGCTGAAGAGCTAAGGGATAGCACCCAGGCCCAGAGTTCATGCCCCATGATCAACAAAAAATAAAAGATAAAAAAGGCTCAGGGACAGTGCCCAGGCCCTGAGTTCAAGCCCCAGGACCAACACACACACACACACACATACACACACACACACACACACATAAAATGTGTTTTTTCATTTTTGTCAGTTATGGGGCTTGAACTCTGGGCCTGGGCACTGTCCCTGAGCTATTCAGCTCAAGGCTAGCGCTCTACTACTTGAGCCACAACGCCACTTCTGGTTTTCAGTGGCTTATTGGGGATAAGAGTCTCACGATCTTTTCTTGCCCTGGCTGGCTTTGAACTGCGATCCTCAGATCTCAGCCTCCTGAGTAGCTAGGATTACAGACCTGAGCCACCTATACCCGGCTACACAAAAATCTTAAGTGATGGAAGTAGAGGTCCAGCTCAAGTAATAGGAGGGGCTTTGAGTGAAAAAGTTGAGATTCAGCTCCCTCCACCAATCAAGAAGGTGATGTCTGCTAGGCTCCGTGAGTTCTGAGGCCCACCGTGGACCACACTTTGGTACACCACTCTAATCCACTCATTTACCAAGTAGCACAGAAGCCTGCCAGCTTTGAGTGAGATCCAACAGAGCAAAGGGCTTCATCATAGGGTCAGGCTTGGTACAGGCAGCCTTGTCCCTCAAGCTGCATGACCCAGCAGTGGCCACGGTGCTAGGGAGAAAGTGCTCCGCGCTCCATTGATTACTTCCACCCATGCACCCTCAAAACCTTATGACTGGGGAGAGTTTGTAAATAAAGCCTTCATAAGGCAAGGACAAATCCAAGGACCTCTGCTAAGGAATGTAACCAGACTTGTCCTTCCAAATGGAAGGGGAAGGGCTATTAGCATGTATGAGGTCCTTAGAGGACTCAGCTTTATACCAGGGTATTTTTAGTAAACGACAGAAAAATGTAGAAAGCAGCTTGATTGATTGACAGACAACCCAATTTTTAATCTGGACATCTTTAATAAATTCTGCAATACAGGATTATCCATCTTATCTCACCTGGATTTCTACCCTTCACGAGGAGATGGCCTTGATTTTAGAGGCCAGAATAAGTGGCTTCTTTATCAAAAGGCTCCCTGCAAATACCTGCTTTTGAACAACCCTGAGTCAATGTCCAGGAGCCAAGTTTCATCAACTTTTCATGCTAAGAATTTTTCTGACTAGTTACACCTAGGTTTGGATAGAAGCCAAGCACACATGTCAGTTTTGTCTGGATGCAGTCTTGCTATTCCAAGAAGTTAGAGTCATGACCATGTTTCATATTGACAGAATGCTAAGTTCCTAATATCCAGGACATTTTTCTTTTTCTTTTTTTTATTTTGGTGCCTGTCCTGGGGCTTGAACTTAGGGCTTGGGTGCTATCCCTGAGCTTTTTTTTGCTCAAGGCTAGTGCTCAACCCCTTGAGCCACAGCTCCAATTCTGGCTTTCTGGTGGTTAATCAGAGATAAGAATCTCACACACTTTCCTGCCCAAGATGGCTTTGCACCTGGATCCTCAGATCTCAGCCTCCTGTATTGCTACAATTGCAGTTGTGAGCCCTCCATGCTTGCTTATCCAGGAACTTTTAATCCCTACAATGCCAAGCAGAGGCAGTGTTGATTGTTTTGCAGATGAGCACAGTGAAGACTGCTGAAAGTAACTTGCCCAAGATTACAGAATGATGTATCAGAGTTTAGCGCCCATGGCTCACACTTGTAATCCTAGCTAGTCAGGAGGCTAAGATCACAGTTCAAAGCAAGCCAGGGAAGGAAAGTCAAAGCAAATTTTTTTTTTTGTCGGTCATGGGGCTTGAACTCTGGGCTTTGGCGTTGTTCATGCGCTCTTCAGCTCAAAGCGAGTACTCTACCGCTTGAGCCACAGTACCACTTCTGGTTTTCTAGTGGTTTATTGGAGATAAAAGTCTCATGGAGTTTCCTGCCCAGGCTGGCTTTGAACCGTGATCCTCAGATTTCAGCCTCCTGAGTAGCTAGGATTACAGGCGTGAGCCACCAGCGCCTGGCTTGAAGTAATTTTTATCTCCAATTAACCACAAAAAGCCAGAAGTGGAGCTGTGGCTCAAGTGGTAGAGCACTAGCCTTGAGCATAAAAGCTCAGAGAACGCACCCAGGCCCAGAGTTTGAGCCCCAGGACCAGTTGGGGGGGTAAAAAAAAAGACAAATTTAGACTGGGGGTATGGTTCAAATGGTAAAATGCCTGTTATGCAAGCACAAGGCCCAGAGTTCAAATCTCAGTTCTACCAAAACAAGAAACATAAAGTCTGAGGTACGTATCTTAAAAGGATGGGAAACTCTGAGGGTCACCTGCAGCATCGGCATTAGGTGTTCCCTGCCACTGAGCCAGCTGTGCGACCTTGCTGATAAGGCTGGCTCCTGGCTGGTTTTCTCATCTGGAAAATGAGAAGAGGACTAACGCCTGTCTCACCATGTTGTCCTGTGGATTAAATAAGACTAAATAATACATGTAAAGCCTTTAGCATAATGTTAGGTGCCTGTTGGATAAACATTATCACTGCAAAGATGCTAATGTCCACACCAACCACCCCTCTCCTCCCCGCACATGCGCACAAATCCAGCTGACTAGCTGAGAACCATAGCCTGCCTTAATGATACTGGAATAAATCACTCCATTCCAATGGTCCAGTTGTTAAGGACATTATTCTGAAGGCCTGAAAGGCAGGCCTCTTGGATTTTACCTCCTTTAACTCATTCTGTGACCTACAAACTGAAAGGAGAACAATAATTCAGATGTGAAAAGGGCCTAGAGATCCCCCCACTTTGATAAAAGGTACCCCCGCAGTCACACGGCAAGTTGTGCTGTTGTGATAAAGCAGGAGGCTGTTTGAAAATAATCAAAACTTCTCTCAGGAAGTCCAATTATATTTTTACATCAAGAATCAAAATGCTGGTGCTTGCAGCCTTCAGCCTATCATTCACAAACCTTTTATCCTGTAATTAAGCCAGAGCTGCTGCTGGGCTAATTCTTCCCTGAATGACACCACCCTTTGAGCCAGCCCATATGTCAGGAGAAGACTTCACTCTGATGATCTATTACACCAATACATCACCGCGGTGAGCTGCCTCCTTAATGATTTATCCATAACACATCAGCAGAGTGAGGCACACTCGTAATATATTGCTCAATAAGACTGCGGTGGCCAAGGGAGGAAGTCTTGAACACAAGCCGAGCCAGTGCCCTGACATGGCTAGTGTCAGAGCATGGCCCATGCTGGGCTCTCCTTTCCTAAACAAATGTTTGTACAGGCAGGAGACTTCTCAGGCCCAAGAACCAGGACCTTAAGAGCATCTTATAAATCCAGAGCTAAAAGGACCCTCTGTAGTGAGCTTTGCCTCCTAAGCGTATCATTTCTAAGCCTTCTCTTTAAGTTCTTTTTTTTCTCTCTCTCTTCTGTAGGTCATGGGGCTTAAACTTAGGACCTGAGCACTGTCCCTGAGCTTTTCTGCTCAAGGTTAGCACTCTACCCCTTAGAGCCACAACTCCCCTTCTGGTTTGCTGGTGGTTAACTGAAGAGTCTCATGGGCTTTCCTCAGATCTCAGCCTCCTGAGTAGCTAGGATTACAGGCATGAGCCACCAATGCCCCAGCTCCATAATCCACTTTCAATTTGCTTCTCTTTAAATTCTAAACAGAAGCTGTGTGCCAGTGGCCACACCTGCTATCCTAGCTACTCAGGAGGCTGAGATCAGAGGATCGAAGCCCAGGCAGAAAAGTCCCCATGAGGGGCTGGGAAGGTGGCTCAGTGGTAGAGTGCTTGCCTTGTATGCCTGGGGCCCTGGGTTCCATTCCTCAGTACCACATAAGCAAAAAAAGAGAAAAAAGCCGGAAGTGGCTGTGGCTCAAGTGGTAGAGCGCTAGCCTTAAGCCAAAGACCTGAGGGACAGCGCCCAAGCCCAGAGTTCAGGCTCCACAACCGGACCCCCCCCCAAAAAAAAAACAGAAGTGGTGCTGTGGCTCAAGTAGTAGAGCACTAGCCTTGAGCACAAAGAGGCTCAGGGACAGTGCCCAGGCCCTGAGTTCAAGCCCCACAACTGAAAAAAAAAAAAAAAAGTTCTAAGTAGAAGGCCACTACCACTGCACTGCCCACCCCAAGGGCCGCCATTCATTCACATTCATGCCCTCCTCTGGGAAAACGGTACCCCTGGAGTGGTACACCACGTGGCCTGAGTCCTCTCACAGTATGGATGATTGTTAAACACACTAGCTGTGGCATCAGACCACCTCATTCAAGTCAAAGCTCTAGGAATATCAACCCCATTTCAAGGATCATTGAATAAGACATAGAGCACCTTCCTGGTGTCCACCAACAGAAACAAATGCATAATAAGCATAACCAGGGAAGGTGGCTTAGTGGTAGAGTGCTTGCCTTGCACTTACCTAGCCTGGGGTTTAATTCCTAAGTGCCACATAAACAGAAAAAGCCAGAAGTGGCACTGTGACTCAAGTAGTAGAGTGCTAGCCTTGATCAAAAGCAGCTCAGGGACAGTACCCAAGCCCTAGGTTCGAGCCACAGGACTGGCAAAAAGAATAACCAATGAATAATAAGGTAGCTCACCTGTAATCCTACTCAGGAGGTTGAGATCTGAGGATTGCAGCTTAGGCAGGAAGTCTGTGAGATTCTCATCTCCAGTTAACCACCAAAAAGCCAGAAGTGGCTCAAGTGATAAAAGTGACAACCTTGAGCAAAAAAGCTATGGGAGAGCACCTTGGCCCTGAGTTCAAGTCCTAAAAGAAAAAGATGGCAGACATGAGCTAAACTTCTCCATTCCTGTGTCACCTCTTTGCCATGTGCTCTCCTTCTCCACTCTGTTTTGTAGTAAACTATCCTATCATCTTCAATTATGTCCAAGCCTTGTCTGAATTCTTCTCTTGCCAGAAGCAGAGATTGAGGCTGTTTATTTATTTCGGTGTGCTGGTTGAGATCCATTGTTCAGGTGACAGTAGGACCTCATCTGAATTCCATCTTCAAAAATGCTATTTCCAAATAATGTCACGCTTGTGGCACTTGCAGTGAATACTTTGGTGTAGGGGCACAATTGAGCCCAAAACAAAGCCTTAATTAGTGCCATTAAACAGAGGAACTAAAAATATGATGACATCCCACTGGAAACAAGAGAAAAATCTAAGGGAGCTAAACCCTCATCCATCAAAGCAGAAAGCCAAGAGGCAAGGATTGTAGTTAGTAAAACGGGAAGGATGGGGGAACGTGTTCTTTAAGAAGGTAACCACTAAATGCACTAAAACCAGAAATGGTTAAAAGCTGCTGGTCCTAGATACAGGCCAAGGTGAGAGAGTGGAGAATTTGTTCAGAGCCCTGCAGGAAACTTGAAGACAGACTGGCAATCAAATATTCCAGACTGCTTGTTACTTACCTTGTTAGATCTGATCAGGGTGTTGTGCTGATATAAGAAAAGGTCTTATTTTTCATAGAAGTAAGTTGAAGCCTTGGGAAAGCAAGGCCATCTCTAAACTTGCTTTAAAATACTTCAAAGAGGGCTGGGAAGGTGGCTAAGTGGTAGAGTGCTTGCCTTGAGTATATGAGGCCCTGGGTTCAATTCCTCAGCACCACATAGGCAGAAAAAGCCGGAAGTGGTGCTGTGGCTCAGCCTTGAGCTGAAGAGCTGAGGGACAGCGCCTAGGCCCAGAGTTCAGGCCCCACAACCTCCTCCCCACACACAAAGTACTTCAAAGTGCAGGGCCCCGGTAGCTCAGGCCTGTAATCCTAGCTACTCAGGAGACTGAGATTTGAGGATTGCACTACCAAGCCAGCTGTGCAGGAAAGTCTGTGAGACTCTCATCTCCAATAAACTACCCAGAAAAGGCTGGAAGTCGTGCTGTGGCTCAAGAGCACTAGCTTTGAGCACTAAGCAGCTCAGGGACAGCACACAGGCCCAGAGTTCAAATCCAGGGATTGGGGAAAAAAAAAAAACTTCAAAGAGCCAGGCACCAATGGCTCTTGCCTGAAATCCTAGCTACTCAGAAAAGTGAGATCTAAGGATCTCAGCACAAATCCAGCTTGAGAGAGACAAATCCAAGAGCCTCTAATCTCCATTTAATCAGGAAAAAGCCAGAAGTATAGGTGTGGCTCAAGTGGTAGAACACCAGCCTAAAGCAAAACCAGGAGAGTTTGAGATAGTGAATTCAAGCCCAAGGGCTGGGAGTATGGCTCTGTAGAAGAGCACTTGTTTAGCAAGTGTGACACCCAGGGTTCCATTTTCAGCACCATACACACAAAAATGAATAAGCAGGAAATAATTCAACAAATGGGCTAATCTCCAGTAAGATACCTCAAGAAAATATGTATGTGTGAATATAGATGAAAAGAAACCATATTCCCAGATTCTGTGGAAGGTTGGGTTAGATGTGGCTTGAAATGGTTAGGTGATTTGTCCAAAGCCATACTCATACATTATTGCCAGCATCTGGATTTGAACTCAGCTGTTTTGACTAAGACAACAGAGACACTCTTCTCTCTGTTCCTCCTCTGTAACTCACCCTGGATTGTGCACATGGCTCCTATGCTCTTTGGCCGAGCACGCAGATAACCAGTCACAGAGCCCTACTGCAGTAAGCCAAATGAAAGTAGGTAAAAGTGGAGGAAGAGTCAGTGGGAAGGGTAAGAAGAGGCCTTCTAGAAGCCACACTTACATCCTGCCTCCCCTTCACATGAAGAGCAGAGGGAGTCTCCAAAACCCCAGTCCCAAAGAACTTTTCTCAGCCAGGCCTTGAGGTAGTGACCATCCAGCTTTCCTCAGTCCTCCGGAGAGTAGGGCCAGAGGATGGAGGTGGAGGAGAGAGAAAAACAGGACAGTGTACATGAGTGGGCAGGGGACAGATGACGAGGAAAAAAGAGGTTTCGGCTGGTAGGATGGCACATTCCTGTAATCCCAGCATCCAGAAGAGTGAGGCAGGAAGATTATGGGTTCACAGCCAGTTTGGGCTACAGTAAAACCCCGTCTCAAAAAAGAAAAAAAGACACACATTCTAAGAAATAGCATAAAAAGGGCAACATTAGTGGCGCTGTAGCTCAAGTGGTAGAGTGCCCGCCTTGAGCTGAAGAGCTGAGGGACAGCGCCCAGACCCAGAGTTCAAGCGCCACAGCCGACCAAAAAATAAATAAATAAGATCCTATTTGGGCCGGGTGCTGGTGGCTCACGCCTGCAATCCTAGCTACTCAGGAGGCTGAGATCTGAGGATCGCGGTTCAAAGCCAGCCCGGGCAGGAGAGACCGTGAGACTCCTATTATCTCCATAAACCACCAGAAAACCGGAAGTGGCGCTGTAGCTCAAGTGGTAGAGCGCTCGCCTTGAGCTGAAGAGCTGAGGGACAACGCCCAGGCCCAGACTTCAAGCCCCACGACGACAAAAAAAAAAAAAAAAGGGCAAAATTTTCAGTATAATCTACCAAGTAAGTTCCAAGAACAGATAATTTTCCAACATGTTTGTTTTCCTCTTTGTTTTTTTTGTTTTGTTTTGCTTTTTGCCTTTCTGTGCATGTGCGTGCATTCACGTGTACTAAGGCTTGAACAGAGGGCCTGGGCACTGTCCCTGAGCTCTTTTGCTAAAGGCTGCTGCTCTATCACTGGAGCCACAGTTCCACTTCTGACTTTTTGCTGGTGGAAATAAGACTCGCATGGACTTGCCTGCTGGGGCGGCCTTTGAGCCATGATCCTCAGATCTCAGCCTCCTGAGTAACTATGATTTACAAGTGCAAGCCACCTGTGCACCTGGCTTTTTCTTCTCTTTCTCTACCCCCTCCCCTCTCTGTCTCTGGCAGTAGTACTAGAGCTTGAACTCAGGGCCTTGAACTTGCTAGGTGGGTGCTGTACTGCTGAGCTATGCCTCCAGTCCTTTTTTGTACTGGCAATGGTCTTTTAAAAATAAAAATCATTTATTTGGTGCTAAAAGGTGACTGGGGGGGGGCAGGGGTTGAGAACTACTTGTGTTTAAGCAGCTAGCGAGTTTCTTTTCAAGTTAATTCATACACATTCCTCATGCCTAGTGGCCCAGAGCCTCCCTGGCTGAGAGCAAAGACTGAGGATTGCCAAGAACTCTGTCTTCAAGATAAGAAAACTGAGGTTCAACTTGTCCCTCACTCCTCTAAGGTCAAAAGGCAATCAGGAGCTAAGGCTGCTAGATAGACCTTTTAGGCCTGGTTCCCCATTTCCAAGCTGTTCCCCCTCCCCCCGCCCCACCTCCCAGCCACCAAAGTAAATCCTCAGAGGTGCTGTGGAGTGGAAAAGGTTAGGAAACACTGCTCCAGGAAGTCCCCAAAGGGCTCACCACAGTTAGCTCCTTCCTCTCCAGCTCCTGGCTATATTAGAGTGAGGGGGAACGGCTTCTCCCTCCCGCCCTCCCCTCCCGTAAGGGCAGGCCTTTGTAATTTGTCTTCTGGTCTGACCCCTCCCATCCCTACTCCATCCCAATAGCACCCCAGGACTTCAGTTCTCTAAATCTCATCCAGAACCTTATTTTACAAGGACATTCACCAACCTTGAAAGGCAAGGTACCCTGAGGCAAGGAAATAAAAAAATTAATAAATCTTACTAGTTGGACAGTGTGAGAGCAGTGCCATCTAGTGGTGTCAGTGCCAACTGTTCCCAGGCGGTGACATTTTCAGACAATCAATACCTCATTATTAACCATAATCACAGCCCAATGTTTACTTTTGGAGAAATGTTAGCAGCAAGGGATGCACTTGCACTTTTCTGCATGTTTCCAAAGACTGCGATCCTAAATGCCACAATGACTATTAAACAGTGTCCTGCCCATGAGCAAACAGGAGGGAGTAGAGATTGATTGTATATCTTTTTTCATCTTCAGCTGCTCACCAAAAACAAAGCATCCATTGAAGCCAATGACCTTTCACTAACTGCTGGAAGGAAAATGCTTGATAAAAAAAAAAAATAGCCCACTGCTGGATGCTGCTTAGAACTACCTTCTTATAATTAAAAGAACTGAGCAACCAGAAGGTCAAGTAGCTGACAGAGTATTTAAGTTCCAGCCCAGGAAAAGTGTCAACCAAAGGTAAAACTATGCTGGGCATGTAGTCTGTCAGCTTGCAATTCCACAAAAACTCCCTTCCTACAATCTCACCGGTCCTATGTGATGGGGACATTTTTTAGGGGACATAACACTTTATTTCCTGTCTCCATGACCCTCCCCTAGCAACCTTCTCATGATTGTGCCCCAGCAATAACCACTTGTCTGGCTCAGCATCTCCACAGAAACTGCTTCAGTGCTGGCCTCATCCAATCAGAGACGTGCTTGTCACACTGAGAGCTCGCCTGGGAGTGGCATGAAAGCCATTTCCTGTTCTTTCCTCTGGAGGGCAGGTGTCCTTCCTTTGCCAGCCAAGGTGACTTGAACAACTGGCTCACTGAACCTGCTCAGGTATTCCCTCATCTCACCCAGAACAAAGGGCGAAAACACAAACCTTTCCAGAGTCAGTCTTCCACCTTTGGGCTATTCCGGAGTAGAACTTAGGAATAGAGACCAGAAAGAAAGCAAGAGTGTTGGGTAACCCTGCCCTGCCCTTGTTCACTGGCCTTTCCCTGCCCCGACCCCCAGTGCTCTGGCCTTGTCTTCACTACAGTGCCACATTATCTCAAATGCATATACTTGAGAAACCTTCCAGCCCAGTTCTGAATCCAGCACCAGGCGTGGCCAGTTAAAGTCAAGAGCTAAGGGCACATCAATCCCAGCGTGCCACATCTAGATTCTCAGAGGCAGGCATTGATGGTAGCCTCAGAGAACAATTCATCATTCCACTTGAATGACTGTTTTTGTTTTTGTTTTTTTTGGTCGGTCATGGGGCTTGAACTCTGGGCCTGGGCGCTGTCCCTCAGCTCTTCAACTCAAGGTGAGCGCTCTACCACTTGAGCTACAGCGCCACTTCCGGTTTTTCTGGTGGTTTATTGGAGATAGGAGTCTCACGGTCTCTCCTGCCCAGGCTGGCTTTGAACCTCGATTCTCAGATCTCAGCCTCCTGAGTAGCTAGGATTGCAGGCGTGAGCCACCAGCGCCAGGCTTTGAATGACTGTTTAAAACAGAAATCTACCTGCTGAATGTCTTTACAATGCAAAGGTATATTTTAACAAAATGCGGAATCAGAATTCAGAAAATGCATTATACCAAACTACAAAAAAAAAAAAGTGGCAGTTCACACCTGTAACCGAGCTGTGTGGTAAGGTCAGTGCCAGGTAAAATGTGAGCTCCTCTCTGAAAAATAACTAATACCAAATGGCTCAGGGACATGGCTCAGGGTGGTAGAGCACTTGCTTAATAAGCATAGAACCCTGAGTTTAAATCCAAGCACCTCCAAAAATAAATAACTACCCCCCAAAAAAAAACTAGTAGTTTTTCTCTTTCTTTTTTTGTTCTAGACCAGGACTTGAACTTTTTCATTTATTTTTTGGGTTGGTCATGAGGATTGAACTCAGGGCCTGGGTGTTGTCACTGCGCTTTTGTGCTCAAGGGTAGTGCTTCATCACTTTGAGTCACAGTTCTACTTTAGTTCTCTGGTGGTTAATTAGAGATAAGAGTCACATGGACTTTCCTGCTCAGGCTGGCTTCAAACTGGGATCTTCTGATCTCAGCCTCCTGAGTCACTAGGGTTAGACTGAACTTTTTTTTTTTTTTTGGCGGTCGTGGGGCCTGAACTCTGGGTGCTGTCCCTCAGCTCTTCAACTCAAGGCTAGTGCTCTACCACTTGAGCATTAACTCTACTTTTGGCTTTTTCTGCTTACGTGGTGCTAAGGAATCAAACCCAGTCCCTGGATTTGAACTCTTTAGTTTGTACTCCTTATGCTTACTTTATTAATATATAGTTTTTATTGTAAAGATACTGTACAGAGGGGCTTACAGATACATGAGTAAGTTAATGAGTACATTTCCTATCAAGCATTGTTACCCCCTTGTTTTTTCCCTACCATCCCTTCCCTTTCCACCCCGCCAACTCCTCCCTCATCCCCTCCCCCCCAAAGTTCGTTATACATCTCATTGCTACAATGGGTCGACCTGTATCCTTATTTCAGCATTTTGTTTTTGCACTTGAACACTCAATCTGATGTTTTTACTCATTGGCTGGCACTATACCACTTAAACCATGCCTCCGTGGACACCAATCAAGGATCAGGTGTACCCAACCAAACCAAGGCAGAGTTCTATAAAATCTGTCAATTTCTTTTCCTACTTTTCTCTGTCTTCCTATCCTTTAATTGAGAGTACTTACCTGGCCAGCCCCCAACATCCTGTGTCCCTCTGCTACTCCCTAGAGTACTTACTCATTCGTTCTCCTGGGTCCAAATCCTACCCCGCTACATGAATGATTCTCCTGTCTGCCATTTGAACACCTCCAACTGAGAGGAGCTGTTCTTTCTCAAGACTGCCAATTCCCTGGCTGTTAGTGACACTATTGGTCTCTGGTTATTCAGGTCTGTAGCCTTGGCACAGCTGTCTCCTCTTCCAACCCTCCCTCCCACTATTCCAACTCCACTCTGCTGGGCAAGTCTCCCATCTACCTGATACCACTCACTATTCACTACATCTCTTCCCTGGCTCACGTGTGTGTGTGTGTGTGTGTGTATGTGCACACACACGCAAGCAAGTGCGTACACACAACAGTGAATACTGGGACTTGGAACTCACAGCCTGGATGCTATCTATTAGTTTTTCACTGAAGGCTGGCACTCTACCATGTAAGCCACAGTTCAACTTCTAGCTTTTTAGTGGTTAATTGGAGATACAAGTCTGTTAAATTTATCTGCTCATGCTGCCTTTGAACCTATAATCTCAGATCTCAGCCTCCTATCTTGGATTACAGGCATGAACCCCTTCAATGTTTAAATGAGCTCCTCACTCACCTGGGAACCCCTTCAATGTTTATGTCATACTTCAAAAGGATTTCTGCCCATCTTTTTGTCTCTCAAGTCACTGCAACCTTTCTAAATTGGTGTTAAGCTTTATAAGCCATGAGCAGGGCCACTCTTCCATTCTCTCCAAAAACCAGGAGAGAACTTGATGAAGGCTTTTGCCCAAACTGTGAGAAGTGTTCGCTCTGAATTCTCAAGTAAGTCTCACACCTTTCACTAAGTTCCTATCACCGAGACTCAAGGCGCTGTAGTGGGAGCCTCTCTCCCTCCCCCCCCAGGCCCAGGCTCTCGAGTCTTCTCCCATGTAACAAGATCAGAATGTGTGGGGAAAGGCATTTTCTCACACTGCTGCTGAGAACAGAATTTAAAAAATCAAAACCCAGAAACAAGAGTTAGACATGAGTGACAGCTCACCCCATCGTTGCTTCTGAGAAGACTGTCTCCTTCACCTGCTCATTGGGTTACCTTCCCAAGGTCTGGCCAGACACGCGGCACCAAATGCTTGTCTAATGTCTCTGGAAGGATGTGAAGCACCCAAGCACAGCAATCGTGAGACAGACAACAGATAACATTGGAGGTTCAGGGCAGGAGGAACAGCACAGCTGAGACCTGCTATTGTGTCCTAGATGGTTCACCTTCATGCACTGAGAGCAAGGAAGCAGACAGACCCTGCCTTTCGGTCTGCCAGGAGAGTGTAGTGACCAAATACTGGGTCACAAAGCTCACCCAAGTTTTTGTTCCACCTGCCAGTACCAGGGCTTTAACTCAGGGACTTAAGACATTTACTCAGCTTGTTTGCTCAGCTGGCACCTTACCGCTGGAACCCAGCATTTTACTGGTTAATTGGTAATGGTGTCCTAAGGACTTTTCTTCCAAGACCGGCTTCAAACTTTGATCCTCCATCTCAACCTCCTGAATAGCTAGGATTACAGGTGTAAGGCTCTGGTGCCCAGTGCACATGCAGGTTGTAAAATACAGTATTTCTAGCTGGGAATCGGTGGCTCATGCCTATAATCCTAGCTACTAACAAAGCTGAGATCTGAGGATCTCGGTTCAAAGCCAGCCCAGGCAGGAAAGTCTGTGAAACTCCTCCTATCTCCAATGAACACCAGAAAACTGGAAGTGGTGCTGTGGCTCAAGTGGTAGAGCGCTAGCCTTGAGCTGAAGAGCTGAGGGACAGCACCCAGGCTCAGAGTTCAAGACCCATGACCGACAAAAAAAATAAATAAAATAAAATATTTCTGAAGTAGTTTACTACTAAGCGATAAAAATTACTGGTTTAATTACAAATGCAAGAGTTACAAACATGGGTCACTGGTGGCTCATGCCTGTAATCCTAGCTACTCACGTGGCTGAGATCTGAGGATCCAGTTTGAAGCTAGCCCAGGTAGGAAATCTCTTATCTCTAATTAACCACCAGAAAGCTGGAAGTGGAACTGTGGCTCAAAGTGGTAGAGTACTAGTCTTGAGCAAAAAGAGCTCAAAGGACAGCACCCAGGCCTTGAGTTCAAGCCCCACAACCAAAAACAACAACAAGAAGTTACAATCATAGAAGAATATTTCACTTCCTTAGTAAAACAGGTAAAAGAGGGTGAAACAGTTGGTAAGAACTGTTAGCACAACTCAGTCCCAGAGGTAGTGGAGAACACCATCTGAGTCAGCTGACCTCATCCTACCACCAAGCAGGTCCGGTGACCAACAGAGACCATTCAGTCTTTAGCTGGGTATAATCATTCATCCATTTATTCTTTCAGCAAGTATTTACTGGGCATCCTACCTGCTGCAGGCCTATGCCAATTATCACCAACACACTCCATTCGGGAGGTAAAAGTTACTTTTGGTCTTTTCTCCTTACCACTGACGGGTCCTGGCTCTGAATGCAAAACACAAGTCAAACTCAGCCTCTCACACACCATGTGTGCAGGCAAAAGTCAGAAGGACCCAGTAAGATTCATACCAGCCCAGATGTAGCCAGCCCACAGGCTGATAGACACATCTGAGCACACCACATCAGGAAGAGGCTCATCAAATAATCTTTATAAAGGCTTCGTGTTATTTACAATTTCAAATTTACAATTTACTTTAAAAGCAGCTAGGGAATCTTTTATTTAGTAATGTCCTAAAGTAAAAGTTCACAAAACTGCTTCTTTCCAACCATGATATGGAGTTTTCTGCCAACCCAGAAATGGGAAGAGAAGGCAAACATATGCCTTAGAGATCAAGAAGTATTTACACAGTTCCACTATTAAAAATAGCTCAGCATTCATCCAGCGGGCACTGTGTGGCTGTCAGTATGCACTGTACGCACACCCTTCAAGAAGGAGAGAGACCTTTCAGCTGCTCTTCGGGGGTCTCCAAATGCTGGTCTGGAACTTCTTTCTGAGGCTGGTTCCCTTCCAACCCAGTCTGGGGTCTGACATTTACCTGTTGAGATTTCCAAAAAAAAAGTGACTACCTTCTGCTGCTTAAAACATCAGATAGGTTATACAGTTACTACCATTTTCATTCAACTGACTGGAGCTATAGCAGTCAGCACATTTTGTCACTGATACCTCAAGTCAAATTCTATGAGCCAGACAACAGTAGCTCATACCTATAATCCTAGCTACCCTGGAGAGACTAACATTTCAAAGCCAGCACAGGCAGAGAAGTCCTCAAGACTCCCTCTCTGCATATACACACAAAAATTCTATTAAAAACAAATTTCAGGAGCACCAATGATAACTCACTTCATTCTAAATAGCAATCATGGGGCTGGGAAGGTGGCTCAGTGGTAGAGTGCTTGCCTTGCATGCACGAGGCTCTGGGTTCGATTCCTCAGCACTACATAAGAAGAAAAAGCCAGAAGTGGCACTATGGCTCAAGTTGTACAGTGCTAGCCTTGAGCTGAAGAGCTCAGGGACAGTGCCCAGGCCCGGAGTTAAGGCCCCACAACCAACAAAATAAATAAATAAATAGCAATCATTACCAGAAAATTCCAGTATATTCAATCTAACAGTATTGGATCTAGCGTTTACATATATGAACCAATGTCCTGATTTTTTTAAAAAGCAACAATACTAGCTGGGCACCAGTGACTCATGCTTGTAATCCTAGCTATTCAGGAGCCGAGATCTGAGGACTGCAGTTTAAAGCAGCTTGGGCAAGAAAATCTGTGAGACTCTTATCTCCACTAAATTTCCAAAACAGCTAGAAGTGGAGCTATGGCTCAAGTGGGAGAGTGCTGGCCTTGAGCAAAAGAAGCTCAGGACCAGTATGTAGGTCCTAAGTTCAAGCCCTAGGAATAGCACATAAATAAGGTTTATTTTTTGGGAGGTGGGAGAAGGTTGTAGTTCTAAGGATCAAATCCAGGGCCTCTTTGGCAAGGTGAGGAGGAAAGATGAATGAGAGTGATGGAAGGAGTAAGCTGAACAAGGTACCGTCTGAACAAGGTACACTGTGCATGTGTCCACGTGTGTGTGTCTACGTATTTGTGTGTCTGTATGTGTATACAGTATGCCAAAATAAAGACCCTTGTACAACTGATACTAATAAAAACATAACTTAGCCAGGCACCAGTGGCTCACACCTATAATCCTAGCTTCTCAAGAGGCTGAGGTCTGAGGATCATAGTTCAAAGCCAGCCTGGGCAGGAAAGTCTTTGAGACTCTTATCTCTAATTAACCACCAGCAAACTGGAAGTGGTGCTGTGGCTCAAGTGGTAGAGTGCTCATCTTGAATTGAAGAGCTGAAGGACAGCGCCTAGGTCCAGAGTTCAAACACCATAACCAACAACAACAACAAAATGTGTGTGTGTGTGTGTGTGTGTGTGTGTGTGTGTGTGTGTGTGTGTGTGTGTG
>NW_012267223.1:12122511-12156902 GCF_000151885.1 Dipodomys ordii | reverse complement strand
TGTGTGTGTGTGTGTGTGTGTGTGTGTGTGTACGGACATGGGGCTGAGAAGGTGGCTCAGTGGTACAGTGCTTGCCTTGCACATCTGAGGCCCTGGGTTTGATTCTTCAGCACCACATAAGCAGAAAAAGCCAGACGTGGCGCTGTGGCTCAAGTGGTAGAGCACTAGCCTTGAGCTGGAGAGCTCAGGGACAGCACCCAGGCCCAGAGTTCAGGCCCCAAAACCGACAAAATATATTTTTTTTTCACACACATATACATATATATTTTTAAAAATTTTAATGTAAATAAGGAAAAAAATCACATTACATGCCAGGCAAGTGCTCTTCCACTAATCTATATCCCTAGCCAGGCAATGACAATTTTAACAATGAAGTACTCACAGTCCTTGCTTCTCCTATTCGTCTTAAAATGATACCTTCTGCCAATAAAGCCTTCCCTGCTTCCACAAATAACTTCTCTTCATCTGTTTCTCCAAGATTCTGCAATTCAAAATACTTCTCCACAAATCTGGAAACCCAAGCAGACTCATCTTAGACCTGTATGTTAGCGCTGTCAAGACACGGTGATGTAAGTTGGGGACTAGCTCAAGTGGTAGAGTGCCTGTGTGGATACAATGCCCCAGAATCAAACTCCAGTACAACAAAACTGACATGTTATTGTTACATAGTATCAAGCGTTCCCTCAATATTATCTTCCTACAGGAACATCTTTTTCTAAAGTGTACTCGAAAACTTCTCGAACTGATAATTAATCCTTGAAGATAGGGGAAATAACTCAGGACTTCATGACTTACCGTTGACAGGTAGACTTGAAGTTAGGATTGAACAGATCAAAAGCTTTTGGACCAGATCCATAGGTAGAATAAAATTTCCTAGAAAATGTAAAAAGTACAATATCAATCTCCAATAATAGTAAATATGTAGAAATGCCTCTGGGATTTGCCTGGGTTAGCTTCAAAAGCCTCCTGAGTTGCAAGGATTATAGGCATTAGCCACCAATGCATATGTAGCATAATCACACTGTGCATCACCTCTATCTAGTTCCAAAAGAACTCCATTAAGTAGTCAGTTCTCACCTCCCATCTTCCCTTTTGAACTTAAGAGACTAAGAGACCATATCAAATCAATGCGTGTACACTGTTTTCAGTTGTTTGCTACCCTAGGCAATGCTGCAAGGATTACCTGCACCCAGAAGTCCCAGTATACTCTGCAAGTACATGAGGCAAAAGCTCAAAGAAATGATTATGGGATCAAGGCATGCACTTATTTACTTGGAAAGAAGCCTTCTAAATTACTAAAACAGTGGTATCAATTTATACTCACATTAGTAATGTGTGAGTATCGAGTTTACTATATCCTGACCAAACTATATATTCCAACTCTTTTATCATTGCCAATTTGGTAAGTGAAATATTATAATTAATTGTACTTTCAAATTGCTTTTTCTTTAATGAAAGAGACTGGCCATCTTTACACATTGCAAAGAAAACTGAATTTCCTTACTGCATGTCCTTTCTACATTCTTTGCCCATTTTTCTATTTGGCAGTTGCTATGGACTGAATGTTTGTGTCCCCTAAAATTCTTACAATGAAATTCTAATCCCCAAGGGAATAGAATTCAGGGACGAAACCCTTGGGAAATTATTAGGCCATAAAATAGTGCACTGAGAAATGAGACAGAGGCTTGCTTTCTCTCTTTGCTCTTCTCCATGTGAGAACATAGCAAGACAGCCCTCTTCCAAATCAGGAAGAAAGCGCTCTCCAGAATTTACCTTGCTCATACCCTGACCTCATATTTTCCAGCCTCCAAAGTTATAACAAGTAAATTTTTGTTTATAAACCATCCAGTCTGTTGAATTACAGTAACCCAAACCAAGTGATTAGTTGCTGATCAATTTATAAGCATATTGTAGTTATGTAAATAGGAAATCAGTTGTTTGTCAAATATGCTACAAACCTTTAAAAAAAAATTGGGGGGGGGGGCTGGGAAGGTGGCTCAGTGGTAGATACTTGCCTTGCATGCCTGAGGCCCTGTGTTCGATTCCTCAGCACCACATGAGCAAAAAGAAAAAAGCCAGAAGTGGCCCTGTGGCTCAAGTGGTAGAGCGCTAGCTTTGAGCTGAAGAGCTGAGGGACAGCGCTCAGGCCCAGAGTTCAGGCCCCACGACCGGACCCCCCCAAAAAAAAATTGGGGGGGGCTGGTAAGGTAGCTCAGTGGTAGACACTTGCCTTGCATGCATGAGGCCCTGGGTTCAATTCCTCAGCACCACATAACCAGAAAAAAAATTTTTTTGGTTGCCTTTTGTACTGTTTTGTGCAGAAATTTTTAACATTTTCTTTTATGGCTTCTGGGGTTTATAAAGACCTTTAATACATTATTTTTTTCTTTTTTTGTCAGTCGTGGAGCCTGAACTCTGGGCCTGGATGCTATTCCTCAGCTCTTCAGCTCAAGGCTAGTGCTCTACCACTTGAACCGTAGCACAACTTCTGGCTTTTTTTGTTTATGTGGTGCTGAGGAATAGAACCCAGGGCCTCATGCATGCAAGGCAAGCACTCAATCACTGAGCTACCTTCCCCTCTCTTTTTTTTGTCTTCCAATATTGCTGTTTCACTTTTTACATTTAGTTCTTGACAACACTGGAATTTATTTTGCTATTAAATTCTTGAAACTATGAAAACCACCATGTTAGATAAGGGGATGGGGGGAGGTACAAAGATAAAAGTAAAGGTTTAACTAATTATGTACTGACATTAAGAGAGAGACAGAGAGAACACGCAGCAGCAAAACACTTCACCTTCTCCAGAGACCACTTCCAGTGCTATCCATTGAAGGATGGATGAGGATAATGTAAATGAAGAACAAAAGCATCCTAATCAAGTTCATGCAATGGATCTGAGCAAAAAAAGGTACTTAAAAATTTCTACTGGGCCAGGTGCTAGTGGCTCACGCCTATAATCCTAGCTACTCAGGAGGCTGAGATCTGAGGATCACTGTTCAAAATCAGCCTGAGCAGGAAAAGTCCATGAGACTCTTATCTCCAATAAACCACCAGTAAACCAGTGGTGCTATGGCTCAAGTGGTAGAGTACTAGCCTTGAGCTGAAGAGATGAGCTGAAGGACAGCGTCCAGGCCCAGAGTTCAAGACCCACGACCTACAAAAAAAACTCTACTGGGGAAAAACAAAGGATGGGTAATAATACTTAAGAGGAAATGTACTCATTACCTTACTCATATAACTGTAACCCCTTTGTACAATATCTTTACAATAAAATATATATGTATGTGTGTGTGTTATATAATCTCAAATTCCCCCAAAGATCCCATATTCATCTCTAAAAGATCCACACAGAGCAAGAACATACTTGTTCGTCTACCTTGAGAAAGTACTATGGAAAAAAAGGAGGGAGAGAGAGAAGAGCTGGGCACCACTGGTCCATGCCCATAATCCTAGCTAATCAAGAGACTGAAATCAATCTGAAGACCAGGCCAGGAAAATGTGTGAAATTTTTATCTCCAATTACACACACACACACACACACACACACACACACACACAGAGTCAGAAGTGGAGCTCTGATTCAAGTGGTAGACTATGCCAGCCTTGAGCCAAAAAGCTCAGGGACAGCACCCAGGTCCTGAGTTCAAGCCCCTGGACCAGCACCAAAAAAAGAGGTGGGGGAGACGACCTTACTCGTACTGTTCGAGTAAAACCATGAGATACGGTTAGCCAACGGTTAGCACAGTGCCTAGTGCTCAGGAAACAGGTGTCTATAACTTCAATGATGGATCAGCTACTGGACACCGAAGTCCACTTCGAGAACTTTTTCCTCCCAGGGTAAAGGGGGCTGAGATGCTTGCTACATTCTGACTTGATATACAAGACCGGCTCTGTGCCCCTGACTCGACTGGTTATTTGTTATCAACTGGCTTCAATTCTGGCGTTCGGTTGCGTCCCGATCGCTACGGGGACTGTGCACTCACGCTCTGATCCGATCCTCGTGGTAAAAGATGTCCTGAATGGAAGCTTTGGCTTTGCCGTAACGCAAGCGAGGCCTCTGGAACACCGGCTCCTTCAGCGGCGGAAAGGCCTTGTAGACGTCATACCACAGGGGCTTCTCCTTCAACACCGACGCCCGGAGCAGGTCCCGGGTCCTAAGACAGAATCGAGCCCCTGGATCAGCCTGGCAGAGCCCGGAACAGCCAAGTCACTACGCAGCATGGACCCGAGGAGGAGGAGGAGGAGGAAGCAGGGCCGTTCCCACCTCCACGGAAGACACGGCCGCCCCCCGGCGCCCCGCTCCCCTCCACCCCATCCCCACCGGGCCACACCCCACGCGCGTCCCAACCCCGGCCACCCCGTCCCGCCACCGAAAGCGCAAAGGACGGCCCTTCCCTGGAGAGGAGGCCGCTCAGCCTCGCCCTCCCTTCCTCCTCCGTGGACCTCCACGGTGGGTGAGCTCGGGAGCCGCCGCCCGGGGCCGCCGCCGCCCGGGGGCGCGCCCACCCCCAGCCCGGAGCACGCACCTCGTGAAAACACTGCCCACAGTTTCCAGGCGGCTCCCCGCCATGGCGCCACTTGCAGGGACACAAGTCCGACCGCCACCGGAACCGGAAGCGCTCCTAAGGCCAGGGGATCTAAGTTGCTGGCCGAGCCCAGGATGGCATGTGACGTCTCAGCCCCAGCCAGAGAGCGGAGCCAGACAGAAGCAAACGATGGGCGAACCTGGCGCTCCGGGGGGGCTGGTCGCCAGCTTCAGACAGGAGCACTCGATTGCAGAGCTGAAAGGAAAGGAGCCAAAGTCAAGCAAGAAGTAATAAATGATGGACCTGGGGAGGAGCACGTATGGTTTTTGTTTTGTTTTGTTTTTTGGCTTTACCCTTTCTGGCATTGTGAAGCCAGGTCCTCTCCAGCAGGTCAGGCTGTACAGAGGAAATATGATAGGAGAGTGAATGGAAAACCAGGGAATAATAGAGGCAGAGATCTGAGCCCTAGGGCTTTTTATGCTCAAGGCTAGCACTTTACCGCTTGTGTCCCAGCTCCACCTCCGGCTTTTTGCTGGTCAATTGGAGATAAGAGTCTCGTGGACTTTCCTGCCCAGGCTGGCTTTGAACCATGATCCTTAGATCTCAGCCTCCTGAGTAGCAACAGTTACCATTGTGAGCCACCAGTATCCGGTTCCAAACCTAAATCGTGACCAGTGGGAGATTATGCAGAAGGAAACTGAGGTCCAGGAAGGAACATCACTTAACCAGGTCTTGCTCACCCCTAGGCCTGATTCCTCCACCTGTCTTTGTAGCACTCACCACCTAAGTCCCTTGTTCCCAGAGAGCCACTGGATCCACACTCATAAAGATGCTGTTTGTAACTGGTGTTCCCTCCCCTGGAAGCAAGCAGAACCAACCTGCCGCAGCTAAGCTTGAAAACCAGTGTCCTGAGCAAGCAAATTAGATAAGGAAACTTGGTCAGGGGGAATTACGCTCTTAGTGATAAACTGTAAAAAATAATAAAGGGCCAGGGTTGTATGTGAATGACCACACTCCAGGGGAAGCAACCCATAAAAATCAAAACAGCTAGGTTCCTGTGGCTCATGCCTGTAATCCTAGCTAATCAGGAGGCTGAGATCTGAGGGTCACAGTTTGAAGCCAGCCTGGGCAGGAAAGTCCATGAGTCCCTTTATCTCCAATAAACTAGTAAAAACAAGAAGTGGAGCTGTGGCTCAAGTGGTAGCGTGATATTCTGGAGCAAAAAAAGTTCAGGAACAGCACCCAGGCCTTGCATTCAAGCCCCAGGACAGGGACACACACAGACACATAAAGAATAATTTCATCATGGTATTTGTTCATGAATCATCATCCTGCCACTGTTGTTTTGTACGAGGGAGAGAAAATTATCAAATGAAAAGTGGCTGGAAATGTGGCTCATGCCTTCTATGGAATTCTGTGTAGCTATTAAAATAAACTAGGACTGGAGGCCTGGCTCTAGGGGTAGAGCACCTGCCTATCAAGCCCTAGGTCCTGGGTTCCTGGTAGAGAGAATGGAGAATATCTTTCTTCCTTTCTTTATGTCTCAGTCATTTGCCAGGTAAAGAGTTCATATTCAGGGCTGGGAAGGTGGCTCAGTGGTAGAGCGCTTGCCTTGCATGCGTGAGGCCTTGGGTTCAATTCCTCAGCACCACATAAGCAGAAAAAATAAAAAAGCTGGAAGTGGCGCTGTGGCTCAAGTGGTAGAGCATTAGCCTTGAGCTGAAGAGCTGAGGGACAGCGCCCAGGCCCAGAGTTCAGGTCCCACGACCAGATTCAAAAAAAATAAATAAATAAAAGAGTTCATATTCAGGGGCTGGGAAGGTGGCTCAGTGGTAGAGTGCTTGCCTTGAATGCATAAGGCCCTGGGTTCGATTCCTGAGCACCACAAAAGCCGGAAATAGCTCTGTGGCTCAAGTGGAAGAATGCTAGCCTTGAGCTGAAGAGCTCAGGGATAGCACCCAGGCCCAGAGTTCAAGATCCACAGCTGACAAAAAAAAAAAAAAGAGTTCGTACTCATAAGTGAACTTCATAATACAATGAATGTTTTGAATCACATACAGGTCTCTACGGATTCTATTGTCTTTGTCAACAGAGCAGAAAAGAGCCTGCAGTCATCCCCAAATCCTCCCACTCTAAAGGGAGTGTCAAGCATCATTGTGTTAACTTTCTGAAGCCACAGCCTCCTGGGTAGCTGCTATCCTCATTACACAAAAGAAGGTAAAGCCTCAGGAGGTTAAGTATCTCCTCTGACTGGCAACTAATAGAGCCAGGATCCAGCCCAGCCTGGGCTGCTGCCAGAACCCCATAGGACTACCTAGTGCTAGGGACTGGAGGGCTAAGGGAGAAAACTGTTCCCAGAGGCAGGGAGTGTGGTGACGTTTGAGCCAGGGCAGAAGTGAAAGCTGGACTTCAGGGCTGCCTCAGGGCCCTCTGGAATGAGAGTGCACACAGCACAGGCCCCTGGGCCAGCTGTTGGAGGCTCTCGGCTCCTAGTCCCAGGGAGGTCTACAAGGCTTCTCTGGGGAGAGCAAACACATTCCTAGCTAAATATAGCCTAACCACACCTCAATAACTTTCTAATTCTGTCTAAGCCAGAGCTATCTGCCATCTTATACACACACACCCCCTTCTCTCCCACCAGGGCCTGCTTCCTGAACCAGCTCAGTTTCAGTGCTGAAGAATTAGGAAAGGAGCCAAATGCTGATGACTCATACCTGTAATCCTAGCTACTCAGGAGGCTAAGTTTTAAGGACCCAGGTTCAAAGCCAGCTCAGACAAGAAAAGTCTGTGAGACTCTTATAACCAATTAACCACAAAATGCCAGAAGTGGAGCTGTGGCTCAACTGGTAGAGAGCTAGCTTTGAGCAAAAAAGGTCAGAAACAGGGCCCAGACCCTGAGTTCAAGCCCCAAGATTTCCCTACCCCCCTCCCACAAAAAAGAAGGCTCAGGGAGGAAAGCCAGAGACTTAATACCTCCATGGGGGAGACATTTCAAGACAAGACTTTTTTCTATATCACCTTGAAGTAGTCCCTTTGTCTTTCTGAGCCTTTGAAATTTCCCTGTCCAGAATCACAGTATGCCATTACCGTTGACAGCCAGAATGCTGGTAGATAATGTGAAGAGATTTTAGGACCGTGGGAGTATGATTGATCAGAAACATTGTGAACCTACAACAGAAGTTCACACACGTAATCATGACAAAGGAGAAGGTTGTGGTGCTATTGGGAACAGAAAGAAGGGACATTTGAGGCATCCTGGGGTGGGACCCTAGCCTCTCAAAGCTGAAGGGGGCGGGCACCTAGTGAGTGCTGGCAGAGGCCAGTCATAACTGTGCCAGCATCGCTGTTGCCATCCTGAGCCATGGATGGCCACCTGCGAGTGCGGCCCTTTGATGATAGTCCATCAGTTGCTTTATTGTTTTATTTTCTTCAGAACAGATCTGCTCTTTCCAGAAGCACTGGAGCACTTAACCTGACTCAATGCTGAGTCCTATAGACAGCAACCATTCAGTCAGGGAGATGGAGAGGCAAATACATATGTGATAAGTAATGCTCTGCATAGCTTGTTGGAATCCTTGTATTTGTTGGGGGCTGTATAATACAGTATCACATAGTAGGTGGTAAAAAAAAACAACAACAGAAATTTATTTTCCCACAATTCTGGAGGTTGATGTCCACGTTCATGGTGTCCTCTGTTGTAAGGCTGGTGGCTTCTGAGACAAATAACTCCCCTCCCCGTGTCTTCATAGGGTCTTGTCTTTATGAGTGAAAATTTGTGACCTAATCCTTTGAGAGAACAACAATCTTATTAGGCTAGCTAGGCTCCACCCTTCTGAGCTCATTTCAACTCAATTTTGAGGCACTGAGGGTCAGGACTTTCAGATACAGAAGTTGAAGAGGCATAGTTGAGACTATAATATTGGTTTGTAAGTGTGCATGCTGAGTAGCTCTTATTGGTCCTCTGCCATTCTCCACCGTGATGTGTACCACAGGACCCTGACTTCTGCAGACTGTATCCTCAGCCCCTGGCTCTCTACTTCCAACTTCCAGCTGGAATCCAGTTAGTACTCAATGGCAGGCCTTGGGGGGGGCAGGGGGGAGGGGCGGGGGGGGGAAGGAGGAGCACGGTTTCTTTATCCTGACTCCCTTCCTGCACAAGCCAGGAACATAAAGTCACAGTCCTGAGGCCAGCTGGACAGCTCTTTACACAGCTCTGTCTCTCTGTCTCTCTCTCTCACTAGGTTCAGCTCATGAGCTTGTATCCCTTCTAGGGGGTGGAGGCTGCCTATTTCGTGCAGCTTCCTTGTATCCTGTCCACATCTTTGTCAATAATGCTCCAATTTAAGAAGTACATAGGGTTTGTCAGACAAAACAAACAAAACAAAATAAAAGAGCATTCCCAATAGGGGACCCACGTTGGTAAGTGAAAAATGGAAGCATATTGATGAAATCGTGAATGCTGCTAATCGTGTGTGGCAAAGATCCAGGGCCAGGAACAGTTTTAGTGGTTTTAAAAGACAGAAAGCAATTGTACATAGTCAATACACAGTATAAGAACTGCCAAGGGCTGGGAAGGTGGCTTAGTGGTAAAGTGCTTGCCTAGCATGCATGAAGCCTTCGGTACCACATAAATATCAAAAGCTGGAAGTGATGCTGTGGCTCAAGTGGTAGAGTGCTAGCCTTGAGCAAAAGAAGTTCAGGAACAGTGCCCAGGCCCTGAGTTCAAAGCTTCAGGACTTCCCCGCCCCCCATTAAAAAAAAAAAAGAATTATAGGCCTTCACAGGTTTGGCTATCTAGCAAGACCCAAAACAACAACAAAAATTAGAAACCCACTGACTCTTAAGATAAGGAGGATGGAAGGTAGGGAAGGAGACACTGAAGGAGGAAACAGAAGTGCCTTTTCTTTTCTCCAGGCTGTTGGGCATCACTCCCTCTTCTAGCTGAACATTGTCTTGGGACACCCACCCCTGCACCCAGCCAGGCAGGGGGAGTTCCCTGATCTCCACTCTCCCTCCTGAAACTTCTCTTTCCCACACAGCTCTGTTCTGTTTACGTGTTGGTGTCTGTCTAGTGGGGCCTCTTTCAGAGACTGGGCCTGCCTCTCTTTTCTGCCAGCCCACACCCAGCCTGGTGCTTGGCTCACTACTGGTTCTCAGAGAGCTTTCCAGTGAATAGATAGATGGAGAGAGTCAAGTTAGGACAAATGAGGATGCAGTGATCCCCGCCCTGCTACCCACATCTGGCCCTCTCTCTGGCCTAGCTTTCCTTGCAGGCCTTCCCAAAATTACTAATAGGGAAGATGCTGTGCTTGGATGGGACTATCCCCCACTGGGCAGCCTGGTTATGTCCATTTCCGGCTGTTCTCTGCGCATCACAGATGGATAGATTACTTTTGTGTGTTTGTTTGTGGGTTGTGGGCCTTGAACTCAGAGCTTAGAACCTGGGCACTGTCCCTGGGCTTTTTTTTTTTTTTTTTTTTAACTCAAGGCTAGCTCTGTATCACTTTGAGCCACAGTTCCACTTCTGGTTTTCTAATGGCTAATTGGAGATAAGAGTCTCATAGATTTTCCTGCCTAGGCTAGCTTCGAACCACAATCCTCAGATCTCAGCCTCCTGAGTAGATGCGATTATAAGCATGAGCTACCACCAGAGCCCAGTGATAGACTGCTTTTTATAATCTTCTGGCCTCAACCTAGTTATCTGTAAAATGGGGATAAGCTCAGCATTCAGGAGGCAAAAGCAAGAGGATCTGTAGTTTAAGGGCAGACTGGGCTACACAGGGAGAACCTGTCAAAGAAAACAAAGGATAAGAAGAAAGGCTTGTGATGAGAGGTCAATGATTTGCTAACTGCAAAATACTTAAAACAGCCTGTTACAGTAACTGCTCAATAAATATGTGGTGACAACGTCTGACTTCACACTTAGAACAGTAATGTCCTACAGCTGAACCCTATCTAAAATTGACAAGACAATTTCACATGCTGCCTGCTCTTTCCTTTTCTTCCCCTAAGGAGACCAGTTCAAGAGAGATTAGCACTTTGTGCATTGGGGCTTGAACTCAGGGCCTAGGTACTGTTCCTAACCTTCCTTTGCTTAAGGCTAGTGCTCAATCACTGGAGCCACAGTTCCACTTCAGTTTTGGTTTTGTCAGTCATGGGGCTTGAACTCTGGGTCTGGGCGCTGTCTCTGAGCTCTTCAGCTCAGAGCAAGCACTGTACCACTTGAGCCACAGTGCCACTTTCTGTTTTCTGGTGGTTTATTGGAGATAGGAGTCTTAGGGACTTTCTTGCCCTGGCTGGCTTTGAACCATGATCCTCAAATCTCAGCCTCCTTGAGTAGCTACTATTGTGCCTATTCCTGGCCAGGAAAGTCTGAATCCCTTTGGATTTTTTTCCATAGCCAAGGAATGGGAGTTATTGGGCCTGGGAACAGCAGTCTGGCCTTTTGCTACTGGAACCTAAGGCCATGGCACACCACACAAGGATGAGGCCCCTCTGAGGCAGACATTTCAGGGCTGGTGTGGGACCTTCTCTTCTTCCGAGGTCCACACAACCCCACTTGTATGAACAGGACTTGCCGCCTGGAGAGCTTGAGACATACACCTTCTGACTCGATATCTGGGGTGAGGCCTAAACTCTTCATCGCTAACAAGCTTCTGATTGATGACAGCAAGTCTGCTAGTCTGTAAATGGGATAACCAAGTCACCCAAGTTTGTTGTTGTTGTTGTCAGTCAAGGGGCTTGAACTCTGGGCTTGGGCACTGTCCCTGCACTCTTCAGCTCAAGGCAAGCGCTCTACTGCCTGAGCCTCAGTGCTACTTCCAGTTTTCTAGTGGTTTATTGGAGATAAGAGTCTCATGGACTTTCCTGCCCAGGCTGGCTTTGAACCATGATCCTCAGATCTCAGCCTCCTTGAGTAACTAGGATTACAGGCGTGAGCCTTCAGTGCCCGGCTGCAAAAATCCTCTTGACATGAGAAAGAAGAGTGACTCTTAGGACCCGGATGTAGCTTAGTAAAGCCCTTGCCTAGTAGGCATAAGGCCCTGCAATCCATCCCTACTCCTGCCTATCTATTTATTTTATTTTATTATTATTAGCATACATTAGTTATACAGAAGGGGATTTCATGGTTACATTTGGACACATGTTTACAATATGTTCCGATCAGCACCCCACCCCCAGCACCCCCTCATCTAGTGTGTTATATATATACATATGGAACAAATTTCATTCTGTCTGGCTTGAGGTCAAAATAATGATCTCTCCCTGTGGTCAGTGACTGCCACTTCTGCATGATGACCACCAGGTGGCAGATTTACACAACCTCATTAATAACTTCCAGCTCCAGAAATCTCCAGCAATTCTCCCAGCTGGCCCAGCCTGCAAATCCAGCAAATTAATCTATGTTGTGATAATGAGCAGAAGGAGTTCATGTTGGGATTGTTTCTAAAACCAGATGGAGAATACCAGCGGGAGAGTTCCAGCATACTACTAAATCACAGGTCACTGAGATGTTTAGAGCAGGTGTACTCTTTCTGTATTCTACAAATGGCATCAATGCAGGGATCCTGGGTCTTATTAACTGTCCCCCATTGACTCCCAACATATAATTAGCATCATCTTTGCAATTCAGATCTACATATTTTCACTTACTGTTAAAGAGCTCAGCATCTCCAGGCCTCAGTTTTCTGGGGGTGAAATGAGAGCAATACTGATTTCATATCATTGTTGGGGGGGGGGAGCTGGATTAGGTGCAATAATTCATGTAAAAAAAAAATCCAAAGATGGGAGTGGCTATGATGGTTAGCATCTTGCACCTTGCCTGCCTCCTTTGGGTCTTCACACCAAATTCTCCTCTTTTTTCTCCAACACCTATCCTAAAACAGAAACCTCAAAAGAAAAGAGGGAGAATGGGGCTGGGAAGGTGGCTCAGTGGTAGAGTGCTTGCCTTGCATGCATGAGGCCCTGGGTTCAATTCCTCAGAGCCACATAAGCAGAAAAAGCTGGAAGTGGCACTGTGGCTCAAGTGGTAGAATGCTAGCCTTGAGCTGAAGAGCTGAAGGGTAGCGCCCAGGCCCAGAGTTCAGGCCCCACTACCGGCCAAAAAAAAAAAAAAGGGAGAGTTTAGATTTCAATATGGTAATAACCATGTCAGTTCTGGGTGCAGTACTTTATAGACCCTATGATCTCTTTCGTTGCAAGGTGGGGACAAATGAGAAACACCAAAGCCTTTGAAGAGCCAGGGGGCACTGGCAGGACTTTGTGTATGGAATTGTGGTTCCCAAACACACTGAAGGGCTTATTTTAATGCACCCCAGTTGCCAGTTGAGTGGATGTGGGGTGGGGCCCAATAATAAACACTGCTGACAGGCCCCTTGGTGATGCCAATGGTGTGGGTACATAGAGCATAGTAAGGTCAGGAGGGGAATAGACGAATCAAGGGTGTGGGTTTGGGGTCAATCTGGACCTCCTTTTCTGGCTTAATGTAGTTAGTGCTAGCTCTGCAATCTTGGATAAATTATCATCCATAAAGAAGTTATTGGGCAAGGGTAACTGGGCTAATATGGTCTGGTATGCTAGATCTCAGACTTAACTGTTCAGGGTAGGAAGCATTGGGATTTATTATTATTGTTATTATAAAATTATTTTGCCAGTCCTGGGGCTTGAACTTAGGGCCTGAGCACGGCCCTGGGCTTTTTGCTCAAGGCTAGCCCTCTACCACTTGAGCCACAGCACCACTTCCGACTTTTTCTGTTTATGTGGTACTGAAGAATCGAACCCAGAGCTTCATGTGAGGCAAGCACTCTACCACTAAGCCATATCCCAGCCCAGCATTGTTTTTTCTTTTTTTAATTAACTAAAAGATTTTGCGCTGGGTGGCTCATGCCTGTAATTATAGCTACTTGGTAAGTTGAGATCTGAGGCTTTGCAGTTTGAAGCCAGCTAGGGTGGACAAATCTGTGAGACTTTTTTTTTTTAAATCTCCAATCAACTAGCAAAAAAAACTGTCTCAAGTGGTAGAGCACCAGCCTTGAGCAAAAAGTTCAGGACAGTGCCCAGGGCCTGAGTCCAAGCCCCAGAACTGGCGTGCACCCCCCCCCCCACCGATGCAACCAGTACTAAGGATTGGTTTAGAGCTATGGTTCCCAAATTTTAGTATGCATGGGAATCACAGATTGCTGGGCTGCACCTCCTCCACCCCCCTTTCTGACATATTAGGTCTACAGTCAAGATAAGAATTGGCATTTCTAGCAAGTGTGCAGGTGCTGCTGGGTTGCGGACACTAGTCCATACCCATCAGTGAGGAACTTTCAGAGCTGGAGTTGTTGAATCTTGGCTTGCTTAGCCCAACCCGTGCATAACAAGGCCTTGTTGCTCTAGCAAACCCACCTGCTGGGAGCAAGGCTGGACCCCGAGGAACAGGCTGTTCTAGAACATGGGAACATAGCATCCAGGGGAAGAGTGGGTCCAAGGCCTGGATAACTCAGAGCCCAGGAACAAGATGCATAGTTGGAAGCCAGGCCTCTGGCTCAATACAAGGAACACGTTTTAACCTTGAGAACTGCCCTGTCTGAAGATGGCATCCGCTTCCTCTTTCAACAGCCGGTTTCCTTCCCTGTGTGTGACCTGAGGCGGGTAGGGGAGAGTAGTCCAGACGAAGTGGGGAGCAGGGCAAACCAGAGATGCGTGAACTGGAAGGAAGATCGCTATGTTCCCTTTGAAATCTGAGTTTACACATGCCCGCTGCCACCCCCATTAATCCAGAAGCTTTGTTTATTTAGGGAGGTGTTGGTCTGGAGCTTTCCCAACGGGCTGGTTTCGGGTGGTTGTTGTTTCTTCCTACCAGAAAGCAGGTTACTTTTCTTGGGCATAGACAGGCAGAGCACTGGATAAAGCCAGCAGGTGGGCAAGGCTTGGGGGTGGGGTGGAGGTGGGGGCGCAGGAGGCGCCAGGGGAGCAGTACCAGAGCCCCTGGACCCTGCCCCGTGTGTGAATGGGGGTGATGCTGGGTGACCCATCCCCGGAGGCCAAACCCCGTCTGTGTCCGACAGAGAGTGGGGAGAATAAGGGAAGAGTCCAGCCCACGCCGCTCTGGCCACATCAGAGCACCAAGAGAACACCACGTCTTTATTACAGGAATTCCTATGAAACCGCTCCAAGGAAAAAACCACAAACCACACACGGGACGGGGGTGGGGGGAGGATAACAAAGCACACGCACACGCACGCGCGCGCGCACACACACACACACACACACACGCACGGACTTGGAGCTGCGGCTTCTCCTGCACGCCAGGGCGCACGCGCTCTGACCACTGCCGGAGGCCCAGACTCCCCCGCCCGGAGCTACAGCTAGCGGCCTGGGGGGCGGGGGAAGGCGGGTCGGGAGGGAAGAGCTCCTAGGCGAGCGATCCAGGAGGGCGGACACCTCCTCTTGGCTGGCGGCTGCGCTCCGGATCCCGCTGCACGCGCCGCCGAACTGCACGCTTCCAAACTTGGTCACTCCGGCCGCGCCGCCCAGCCCAGCTAGGGATTGCGGGGGGAGGGGCAGCTCGGTCCCCCAACCCTACCCCTGAATCCGAGCAGGGATGGGGTAATCTTTTCTCTCAGGCCCCTCTCCAGACTTCCGATCCCCTCCCCCAACCCCCAGTTCCACCGCAGCGGGAGCCTCCTGCTGCCCGATCTGACGGATGGGCGGGAAAAGGCCAGCTCGTTCCCAGGTCCGGGCCCCGGGGCCATGAGCCCCGCCCCCGCCCCTTGGCAGTGGTTGGTGCCGGTTGAGTTCATTTAAGAGTTCATGGAATCAAAGTTTTCCTTTTCAGATCGCCGCCGCCTGGATTCTCCCAGCCAGGCTGGCCACTTCTTCACCTAGGTCCTGCCCCCCCCCACCTTCTGGACGGAGTCACCCCTGAGTCTCCCGCTGTCACACCCCCTTAGGACACAGTCGGACTAGTCCAGCTACCCCAGCTCCTAAGAGCCCCCACTGTATGTAGTGTGTGTGAATCCAGCGCTGCCTTTTGGACTTTGGCCAAACTAAAGACCTTACAAGACTCCTTGGGCTCCAGGGCAGGGGAGAAGGGAGGGAGGGGGGGATCCTCCTCATCCTTGCTTGGTGAAGCGGAGGTTGCCAGGCTGTGCCAGCCCCTAACAAGTAGCTCAATGAGCCAGAGAGGGCAGGCAGCAGATTCCACCTTGTGATGCCCAGGGCTGTCCCTAGCAGAGCAGGGGTTGTGGGGAGGGTCTGTTGCCAGGGGAAAGGCTGGGATGTAGGAGAGCTTGGGAAGAAAAGGAGGAGGAGTACCTCAAGGAATCTGGGAATGGGGTAGATCAGGCAGCCTGTGGCCTGCCAGGAGAGGTGAGGAAGGGGGACAGGAACTCCTCCTTCAGGCCCAAGAGCCTCTGGTAGTGTCATCCTTTGCTTTCCCCAAACTTCAATCTTTGTGCTTCCTGGGATTTTTGTTTTGTTTTTCCTTTAAAGCAGGGAAGGGGTGGTTCCTGTATTTCTGTTCATTGCCCACAGAAAAGCCTGGCTATAAAAGGGGGCTGGTCACTGGCTGCTGCCTTTGGGGCCCCAGGTCCCTCTTCCAATCTCAGGATGGCAACTCCGAAGTTCTGAGTCCCGCAGTAAATGGCAGTGGCTGAGCTGGACTGTGGCCGGAGAGCCCTGGGCCTTCATATGCAAGCACCATCTGTCCGGCTGCAGCTGGGCCCTTCAGCTGGGTGCCGGTGTTGCTGTCTGGCAGCCCTCACCGGGTCAGAACATCTCTGGCGAAGCAGAGCTGCTGACACCTAGGAGGAAGAAAGGACAAGTGTTTAGAAAGAGATTCTTGGTCTTCCTTGATCACTGGTTCCTAGAGAGACAGTTCAAGGCAGAAGCTACCAAACAGTCCCCTCCTTTTCCCAGCTCTAAATCAGTGTAGGAACTCCTTGTTGCCCAGAAACCTGCAGGAACTGACAGGAGATAGGGGGAGGGAGAGATGGGAAGGGTAGGAGGCTTCATAGAAAGGGCTCCCAAGGTGGGACATTTTGTGATAGGCTGGTAGCTTAGATGAGCCACATCAGAGACAGAAGGACAGAGAAGTAAACTGGAGCCAGGATTTGGTGGGACTAGACATCAGGTTGAGGAATTTTTGTAAGACTTTGCTCAAAAGATCCAGTCATCTGGGAACCAAAGACTCATGCCTGTAATCCTATCTACTCAGGAAACAGAGATCTGAAAATCAAGGTGCAAAGCCAGAGTAAGTCCATGAGACTCCTGTCTCTAATTAAACCGCGTGCACGTGCGCGCATACACACACACACACACACACACACACACACACACACACACACACAGAAGCTGGAAGTAGAGTTGTAGCCCAAGTGGCAGAGCATCAGCCTTGATCAAAAAACGCTAAGGGACAGTGCCTATGCCCTGAGTTCAAGCCTTAATGCTGGCAAATAAAAAAAGGGCAGGGGGAGGTGAAGTAACACCAAAGTAGTGTTTGGGCAATGGGATAAACAGAGATAGGGAAGGGACCAGGCTGCCTAGTGGTGATGAATCTGTTGGGGTAATGGTGAAGGAATAGGGAAGAGGAACAGAAAGAGGAATTGGGGAGGAGAGACTGGCTCCACTGAGCTGACATTCAGGACTGAAAAGACAATCATGAAGGCAGGTGGGGATACAGAGCCCATCTGGAGGAGTAACTGCACTGGGGTCTTGGCGTTTGGAGCCAACTGCTCAGAAGAATTGTGATGCTATGACAGAGGGCAGTAGTGTTACCAGAGAGTGGGCAGGAAGAAGCTAGAAGAGGGCCAAGGACTAAGAGTGGAAGGACCAACAGAAGCCAGGGAAGAAGGAAGGAAAGGGCTCCTGAGGTCATAGGAACCAGGGGAAGGCTTTCAGGAAAGAACCAGGGACACTGAATGTGGAAGAGAGTTCCAGAAAACAGGACAGGATACAGTCCTGGAGCTGGCAGATGACCTCCTTGGGTCAGTCCCCTCCTAGATGCTATGCTGCCAGCTTGCTGAGAATGGACGAGGATGCCCCTCTCTTGGTGGGTGCGAAAGGCAACAATAAAGACTCCTGGCTTTTACAGTGGAGGGGAGGAGGAAGTAAACTTGAAGAGCTGTGAAGGATAAAGCTGGAAGACCCTGGAAAGAAAGGAATGATGGACAAGGTTCTGAGATGGGGTGGCTTTGGGGAGAACATTTTTCCCAGGGTACCGGAGGGAAGGAAGAGGGGTAGGAAATAGTAGCAGCATCACATGGGAGTGAGGCTTTCTCTTGGCATCCCAGAGAAGAAAGAAGCAGGGGTACAGTTCTGTGGGTGAGAAATCTAGGAAGAATGGGAGAAAGCTAGAAGTGCCTGGGGAGGGATGGAGTAATGAGCTGGAAGGGAAGCTAGATGCTCATGTGAAGAGTATATTTACTGCTAGGCCCTCTGTGCCCTGATATATCTTGTCTGCACCATGACTGTTCTGATGAGACCAAGGATTTCCACAAAGTCTGAAACAGAGGCTGGAGTAGCTCACACCTGTAATCCTAGCTATTCACAAAGCTGAGCTCTGAGGATTGTGGTTCAAAGCCAGCATGGGAAGGGGAGTCCCTGAGACTCTTATCTCCAATTAACTACCATGCCAGAAGTGGTGCTGTGGCTCAACTGGTAGAGCACTAGCCTTGAGCAAAAGCAAAGAAAGAAAGAAAGTCATGCATGAAAGCTCAGGGACACTACCCAGGCCCTGAGTTCAAGCCCCAGGAACAGGAAAGAAAAAAAAAAAAAAGACTGAAACAAGAACACATTTGCCGTACCACAGCTCAAGAAAGCCTGGTAGATGCTGACTACTGGGACCAGGAGAACAGCTGGAGGTAGGGCAGGGTATCTGGATTCTGGATGAGAAAAAAGGGGCTGGAAGAGGGACAGGGGTGCCTGGGTCCTGGAGGAAGTGTCAGTTCTCCCTATTTCCCCCACCGCATCCCGTTCCTGAGAGTGCACGAGACAGGAGGAAAGGTAAGCCAGTCTTGAAGATTCAGCCAGAAGTAGCTGCTTTGGGAAGGCCCATTTCTAAGTCTGCTGTGGACAATGCCAGATGACCCAACCTAAGTAAGGGACTGGACACTGTTCTGTGTGTGCATGGCCACCTTAATTTTTCTTAAATTGCCCTCTCAGTATGCATTTTGTGTGCAGTGTGTATGTGTGTGTGTGTGTGTGTGTCATGGACTGTTTTCTCAATGGGACTCTAAACTATTCAAGTTTGTTTTCCTCCTTCCAGTCTGTGTCACAGGCAGATGTGATTCTTTTTGTCAAGTGAATAAATAACCAAATAAAATAAATGCCATGCAGAAGCCTATGTTCCCTACCACAACTATAAAGAAAGAGAGTCAGGATCATCACTATCCAGAGCCAACACTACCGGACCCCTGGAAAGGCAAAAAGAGAGAGAGCCAGTCCCCGTGCAGTTGTAGTGCAGGTCTTACCACTACTGTCCTTCCCGAAGGGCCTCCTCCACCTTGGACATCTCTTGCCGCCTTCCTCGGAAGTCTTCATCTGAAAGGCAACCGGGGGTGACCTCATTCCCCATTCTGCAGTGCCTGGCTCAAACACATCTCAACTGGAGCCAGAGAGCTGCCCCAACTTACTCTGCCCCTTTGGGGTACATGCTGATTCCCAGGCAGTGATCATGAGTCTGGGAAGAGAAGTAACAGCACCTAATGCTGGCCTGACTCCTACCAAGGATCTCTGAGGCCTTGCTCAGGCTCTTCCTTCCTGCTTGGGCCTCGTCTCTCACTTATTATATGGGATAGAGATGTTGGGCTTCCAAGACCTTGAGCCCTTGTTTCTGGACATCTCCTGGCCTTTTTTTTTTTTTTCCTCTGGGTCGCGGGGCTTGAACTCTGGACTTGGGTGCTGTCCTTGCGCTCTTCAGCTCAAGGTAAGCGCTCTACTGCTTGAGCCACGGCACCACTTCCGGTTTTCTAGTGGTTTATTGGCGATAAGAGTCTCACGGACTTTCCTGTCCGGGCTGACTTTGAACTGTGATGCTCAGATCTCAGCCTCCTGAGTAGCTAGGATTACAGATGTGAGCCACCAGCACCCGGCTGTCCCCTGGCCTTTCAAGGGAGCTTCGGCATGCAGATCAGGGTTCAGCTGTGAGTGGCCTGTTCTGAAGCGGAGTCTTCTGGCCCCAATGGCCTTTGGCAGGCAGCAGGCGAAAGCTGAAATCCCCTGGATCCTCATACTGAAGCTGCCTACCTTGTGGTTCTCCCTGTGGGAGACCCACCTGTCTGCCCATTGTACCCCCAAGGAATGCTGCCCAGGAATGGTGCCTGGCACTCAGTGCTACAGGTAGAGATCTGAGTGGAAGCAGGGTTGGGCCCTCTTTTAGGAGCTGCAGGAAGGCAGATGTACTATGCCCAAGCAGAGGGGAGTCCATGTTTCTTAGCCCAGCCCTTGATGTACCCCCATGGTTGTGTCTCTTCCTCCCTGACATAAAACTCAGGAGCTCCTCTTTTTGAGGGGAGGGGAAGGGCCACCCATCACAAGCAAGTTGGAGCTCAAAAGCCGCCCCCCCCCACCTCCTCACCACAAGCATGGCCCTCAACGTCATCCAGGAGGTTGGCCGTTGACGCAGCAGCCCCCAGCCTGCCAGGTCGTTCAGGAAAACTGCCCCAGAGATGAATGGACAAGCACGGTGTCCATTCTATGCCACGGCCTGCCCTACAGCTGTTCCCAATCCCCCAAGGTCACAGGTTTCTTCCATATCTCCTATTCCCCAGCACCCCAACACTGTCCTCACCAGGCTCCTTTCTCAGAAGCAGCTGCACACCCAGGCCCTGACTTCCTCACTTTCCTCCCACAACTAGTAATAAAATCTCCCTACTCCCCTTTGCCCATTCAGCTTTTAACATCGGGCACTGCTGGACAGGCATGGGTAGTTTGTACATCCATATGGAAAGGTATTATTCGCAAGGAACTGGGAGTGAAAAGGTGGGTCTCTGGAGAAGAGTTTGCAGAAGACCAACACATGGACCATTTCCATGAAAGGAAATAGGGAACGGTTTGCTGACCGCAATGGAAGGACCAATTTTTCTCCCAAGATGCAGTTTATCCAAAACCCAAAGAAGAAAAAAGAAAAAAAAAACTATAGAAAGGACAATTTCATTGTCTGCTCCCCACACCTGAACCCAAGTGCTCTGGGAGGGGGCAGGCTGGAAGAGTAGGCCCAGAGAACAGAGTGGAGGCATCAGTGCTGGTTTCCTCTTGCTGAAGACATAGCCTCCATGGGTCCAGCGGGGGCAACCACCACCCCGCCCGGAGCCAGGCAGAAGGAAGGATACAACGGATGCTTTGGCAAGTGTCTCCTCTTTGACTTCCTCATTTTGGTCTTCTCCGAGAAGGCCCGGGCCAATTCAAACAGCTTCCTCCGGGTGGCTGGAGCAGAGAGACCTGTGAGCCTTTCATTCTCTTGGCAGCCAGAGCACCAGATGGCCTCCCTCCAGGTCTGACAGAGACCGGGGCAGCTCCAGGCCCCTGGGGTAGGAGCTGAGGCAAGAGAGGTGACAGCAATCACAGACAAGGGGCACCACCTCCCAACCTCGGGGAACAAGGCTGCGATTCCAGGTCGGCCTGCAGGGGCAGCACAGGCCACCACAAGCCAGGTCCAGGGTTTGTCAGCAGCCCAAGATCCGGGTATTCCTTCACCAGTGGCGACAGCCAGCCACACGTCTTGCATTGCTTTCCACCCAAACCTCTTCCTGCCCCTCCCCTGGCAGAGCTGTTCCTGGGATTTCCATGACTAATCCGCCAGTTTCCCAGAAATGGAGCCTCAAAGGGTAGCAGCCTTATTCACACTGGCTGTAGGGCTGGGGGTGATGCAAGGGGAAGGGAGGGGGCTTTCAAGACGGGCAGGACTGTAGGTCCTCCCCAGACTCCCGCCAAGCCCTCAAGCCACAGACAATGTGCACACGGATGTCAAGACAAAAGGATGCCCACACATTATTTCTCTGCAGACAGCTGGCTCAAGAGGATTTAAACTCAATTTGTGTCTACAGAAACGTGAGGCAGGAAGGCTGAGGGAGCCAAGCCTGTGATTAAAATGTCATTCCCATTTGCCAAGAGTCAGGGGCATTAAAAATTCAGGGTGGGGGAGAGGTTCCTTTCCTCCCATGAGGCCACAGGGCCTGCCTCATTAGCCCTGGGAAGAGGAGGGAACGTAAGCTGGACTCACATTTTCCCATATGTTTCAACTTGTCCCTGAATAAGGCATCTTCAGACACAGCAGGGTTGGGATCACTGGTTCCTGGAAAGAGGAGGTACCTGCTGAGGGATGGAGCCCTTTGGGTCTCAGGTACTGCGATGAAGGGAAGGGCAAGCAGCTACCTTGATGAGGTGGGGCAGGGGGAGAGGGGGGAATTCTTGCGCTCCATAGTGGCTGTTCTCAGCCTGTCTTTCCATTTGAGCAAGAGGATAAGGCTTCTGACAGGTGTTGGTGGCTCATACCTGTAATCCTAGCTACTCAAGAAGCCAAGATCTGAGGATGGTAGTTCGAAGCCAGCCAGGGCAAAAAGACATACAAAAAGAGTGCAGGCCTCTTTCCCAGATGGAGGGGTTCTAGAAATACTTCTCCCCCCCACCCTTGCAAGCTATGTTGTTCTCCTCTGTGAAAATGTTGACTGTCTTAAGAGTGGAGAGCTGGCTGGCAGGGAATACCAACCAGCCACTTCTCTGGCCAATTCTACTTTCTGTGAAGTCATGCGAACAGTTTGAAATGAGTGGTGGCCTGGGTATTTACATGATGGAAGTCACCAGACACCACAAACCTGCCTCCCTCCGCACCCACAGCAGGTTAGCCAATTCGCTAGCACAGCTGTCCCGGCATCCTGATACGCATGAGTCAAAGCAGGAACAAGGCAGAGCAAGAAATACCAAGGAGATCCCCTTCATCCTTCCATGGCTACCATCTGTCCCGCCCAGCCTAGACAATGAGAAGGAATGAGAATGGGGCTATGGCAAGCATCAGGCCCAGCCTCTGGACTCCCTCAGCACAGAACTGCTTGCATTTCTTACTGCCCTTCTAAAGCCACCACTCCCCACCCGGCACCTTGGCTAATCCCAAGTCACCTTGCCTGCTAAGTCCCCTTTGAGTCATTCTGATCCATCTCAGCAGCCCTGGTGTCTGGTTAATTCGGGATCAAGGACAAGAGGCTCTGTGGAAACTCCCAGATGCACATCTGGTAAAGACTAAGCTCCCAGCCTCTTGCTTACAAATCAGTTCTGTGGGATTTGCTCTGTCCAAGCCGGGATCAGTGGGCTCTCCATCCTTCTGCCCCTCCATGCCCCACTCCACTGCCTGAGGGAGGGGTGGTTCCAGACAAAGCTGCTGAGTCTCTTGGAGGAGGTGGGTGGAGAGTGCAGTGACTAAGAGCCATTTGGCCCACACAGGTGGCAGAGTCCAGCCCCAGCTCAACTCTCTGGTCCATGAATCCCACTAGTACTCCTGCCTAGCCCTTGGCCCATCTCAGCCATTAAGACTTCTGAGACAAAGGGCCTGGCTGGCTCTCTTGAACTCAGTGCTCCAAATTCCTTTTGCTTCAACATCTAGGGCAGGGCTTGGTCCATGGCAGATATTCCCCAGTTACTTAAGAGATAAACAATTGAACCCTTTCCAGATTAATCCTACCCTCCTCCTGTCCATGCATTTGCTCAGTTAACACGTGTCTTGCTGGCTTTGCTGGTTTGCTTTTCCCTATCTTCATATAAGACGGCGAGCTCCTTGAGCATACAGATCAAGGATCGCAAGTCCCCATTTGCTTCCAAGTGACATTTTATGGTTCGATGCAGCCTCCCCCCACCATCTTTCCCTCTCCACTCCCCGCAGAGGTGTAGTTCAGCCAGCCTGTGTTAACCCCCAGCTGTGGCATTAGCAAGAACCCCAGATAGCTTACTCCATAGGAAATGTCCCCTTCCAGCCTGCTGTACCATCTCAGGCCCCTACCCACCATCTGTTTATTCACTCTACCCCTAACTCCATGTGTGCAAAGTAAAGCTGGGGTGTGAGTTCCTCACTTTCTCCAGGGTTCTCTGGTGGGAAAGCAAAGTTACCTTGGACCGAAGAGGGAAAGCCAAAGTCATTTCCGACAGCCACACTGCTAGATTTGGATTTCTGGGACTCATACTTCAAGCGATCTGGAAAAGGAACATGTTCCTTCTGTCAGAGAAGTAAGCTCCAGGGCTCCCAGGAAGTATGCTGCAGATTGCCAGAAGCCTGAACCCCTAGAATCTCACACAATTGCACACAAGACACTACCAGCTCTTGAAGAACCAGTGAAAATGAAAACGACTGCCTGGTTCTAACATTCTGGAATGTTCAAATGGCAGGTAGAAGTTCCCAGAGAGACTGTGGAGATCAGCAACTCTAGAAAGACTAACACCTCTGTTGCAGTGTGGGACCAACCTGAACGTCCCCTCCCTCTAGTCCAGCACCCTCGCAGAACAGCTTGTTCCTCCATGACAAACACACAATAGTCTCAATCTCTCTGACTTGCACAAGGTACTCTCCACACCCTTTCTCCATACCCTACCCTAAACACCCTTCCTCCTGAAGAGGAAAGACAGCTAGGCTGGAAAGCAGGGCATCCCATTCTGCCTTCCACTCTGGCAGTTACCATTCTTTCTGCCCTATGGCTGAAGCTGTGCTCTTATCCCTGTAGCCCTGGGCAAAGACCAGTGCTGAACACAGAGCAGTCGTATAGGGGTAAAGGAAAGGCCTCAGTGGGTACACCATCCTCCCTCTCCCTCTCTGAGTCCCAAGGTGTTTCTTACCCTGTTGACAGAATTTTGGTGTCCTCTGATAGAAAGTATGGTGTGGACCATACTTTCAGCAGGACAGAAAGGACCTGGCACCTTGGTCTCCAACACAACCTGAACTCTAAGGCTAAGTCTTATATCACTTCCTTCTTCAGCCATGGGGCAGCAGCCACAGGGCCCATTTGGTACCCACCTCTCTCCAGTGCAAGGAGGAAGTCCCGGTTGCGCTGTAGTTCCTTCATGAACTCCTCATTCTGCAGGAAAAGCGCAATCCTCTCGTCCTCCAAGTACTGCTTCCAGCGGCTGTCCTGGTCGCTAGCCATCGGCGCAGGGACAGGAGGTATGCTTCCCTCTCCACTCACAGGGTTACCCTGAAGAGGAAGCAAGCATGCTGCCCAATGCCTACTCATTTGTCCTGGGACTTGAACTCAAGGCCTAGGTGTTGTCCCTTCACTTTTTGCTGGTTAATTGGAGATCAAGAGTCTGGCTTTGAACTGCAATCCTTGGATCTCAGCTTCCTGAGTAGCTGGGATTATAGGCATGAACCTCCAGCACCTAGCTGAATGCCGACTCTTGATGGCACACTGCGTACTAACATCTATGCACATGTACGCATACACATAACCTTCCCCAGATTCCTCCAGCCCCACCCTGAGGTGCACACCCCTCCAGTGGGATGCACTTGTCAGCCCAAATCCCTAACAGGTCAGAATCTTCTCTGCAGCAGCAAGGGCTTAACATCTATTTTTCCTCTTGACCTCAGATTACCTCATTTTTTTCATCTATATCCTCAACAGTTCTGAAGAGACTTACAAAGTGCTCAAACTCCTATCTCTCCCTGAATCAGCAACCTCACATGAGACACATATACTTCACAGGACCATCTTGGGACATGCCAGCATCTGGAGAGAGGCTGCCTCTGGCCCTTTCCCAAGGAAGAGAAAAGAAGTGCCCTGGCTCTCTGCTCTTAGCTACCCCATACCCGCTCCCTCCAGCCCAAGGTGATGGCCTTAGCCAGTCTCCAGCCATCACTTTCCCTGAATCAAACAGGAAGCCACCAGGCCCAGACAGGAAGTGAGGCTTTTGGTTCAATGCCCCTTTTCTACAAACCCAGAGCAACAGAAATAGCTCAACCAGAGCTTAAAAATCAGGAAGCAAAACTGAATCAAACCAATCGTGTGGGCAAAGAGAGATGCTGGACAGGCAGGTAGGCCTGGAGGGTGGGGAGCAGTTACCTGCATGCTGTCTAGCTGCTGGGGCAGAATACGCAGGAAGTCATCAGGGAGCTTGCCCAGTAGCGGTGGGTTCCAGTTCCGGTAGCGCCTCTGACTTGCAGGGGGTCCTGAGCTCAGAACATCAATCCTGGGGAAGGGGGTGATAAGGGGAAGTCATCTCAACTACAGGCCTGGTGGCCCATGACACCAGCTCACAGCCCTCTCTCATCATCACAGGCTCTTTTCAATAAGCCTTGGCTTTGGGCTGACAGTCATTGTTCTCCCTCCTAGGTCTCTAGATCTCACTGTACTGATGTTGATGTCCTGGATTTACACACAGGGGGTCATGAATGTCCTATGCAGATGGCATGGGTCATATCCTTCTGTGCTTATGTCTCTAGCCCCTAGCACACATCAAGCTCGTGGCTGAGTAACAGGTGTGGTCCAAGGAATAAACACAGAAACCCCAGCCTGATGTATGGGAAGGGAAGAAAACAAGACCTCTAGAGAACAGAGCAGATCTGAGCTCTCATTCTGCCTTAACCATAACCAACAAGTGGGCTTAGGAAGACCCTGTTTATCTCTTGGACTCAGTTTCATCCTCTAGAACTTGTTGCTTCCCTGCCAAGAAGGAGGGGGCCCTCCTAAGCTGCATCTTGCACAGCCTTCTCTTAGCACTTATTGGCTGATTATCCACCTCATGTGTGTGTGTGTGTGTGTGTGTAATGTGTATGTGTGTGCACGTGTGCTGCCTGTGTGCTTGCACACAACAGTACTGAAACTTGAACTCAGGGCCTGGACACTCTTCATTAGCTCTTTTGATCAAGGCTGGTGCTCTACCACAGCTCCATTTCTGCCTTTTTCATGGTTAATTATAGCTAAGAGTCTCACAAACTTTCCTGTCCCTGCTGGCTTTGAACCACGAGTCTCAATTCTTAGCTTCCTGAATAGCTAGGATTACAGGCCTGAGTCACTTATGCCCAGCTGGAAAGCTTTTTTTTTTGCCAGTTGTGGGGGCTGAACTCTGGGCCTGGGTGCTGTCGCTCAGCTCTTCAGCTGGCACTGTACCACTTGAGCCACGGTGCCACTTCTGGCTTTTTCTGCTTATGTGGTGCTGAGGAATGGAACCCAGGGCCTCAGGCATGCAAGGCACTCTACCACTGAGCCACCTTCACAGCCCCCCCCTTTTTTTAAACCAGTCCTGGGGCTTGAACTCTGGGCCTGGGGGCACTGTTCCGGAGCTTCTTTTGCTCAAGGTTAGCACTCTACCACTTGAGCCACAGCGCCACTTCCAGCTTTTTCTTTTTTTTTTTGGTTGGTCGTGGGGCTTGAACTCTTCCTTCCAGCTTTTTCTATGTATGTGGTACTAAGGAATCGAACCCAGGACTTCATGAATGCAAGTCAAGCACTCTACCACTAAGCCACATTCCCAGCCCCAGCTCTTTTTTCTTTTTTTTGAGGGGTGCTCAGGACCCACTCTTCCCAGGCAAGGTATATGACAAGGACCTGGGCCAGGACAGAGGCTCATCCTCAAAAGCTGGGGGAGGGGGTGATGATGAGGCCAGCCTGCAGCTGCCCTGACCCCCCAGGCTCCTGCCCTGGCCCAGGCCTGAGGGCAGCTGGAGCCAGGCCAGAATCTCCCCCACAGTAACTCGGCAGCCTGCAGCGTGGCAACCGCAGGCCACGCGTCCTGCTGAATCAGGGAAATGACACACTGAGAAGGCAGCCGGGCTGGGGGCAGTGGGGGCTGCTCTCTCAGGCAAAGTCTGGCTTTGATTTGGCCTCCCCAGCTCCAGGAATCCCGCCCGCCCCCTGGCTGGAGAGAAGCTTTTCCCCAGCTGCCTCCCAATGTGGAAATAACTTCCTTTTTCTATTTTGGGTTGGTTAGCTGGGTGGAGGAGAGGGGAGGGTGGGGGTAGCAGCAGACGGATAACCAGCTGCTAAGTGCTTGCTGCTTAGGGCCTGGAGCCAAGGGAACCCCTCAAGCTCGGCCCACCCTCTGGCTACAATACAGACAAGAAGGCAGCTGAGGACTCCCAATCCTGAGCCACCTCTGCCCCTAAGGAGGCTTCTTTTCCTGCCAAGGCCTGGGGGGGGGGTGGGTGCTGGAAGGGGGGGTCGAGGGGAGGGTGTCTGGCATTTCTCAGGGCCCAGAAGATCACCTTCCAGGCACAGGGAGCAGAAATCCTCTCCAGGGTCATTACCCTTCCTTAGGCCCCAGGGTAGTCATCTGGGACACAGTGCCAACCCACAACATCTTACAGAGAGGGAGCGCAGGGTTAGGTTGAACCTGGACCCTCTCTAAGTCACTTTGTTACTGAGAGGCCCAGATGGGTGGGATAAGGTTGGAAGAGGCCCTGTGGTCTACCGGAGTCTCCCCTGCTAGCTACTGAGCTCTGGTCCTTGGAGGAAAGACAGGAGGCCCAGCCCCCTCCGGGCCTGGCCCTGGCAGAGATGAGGTCACCCACAGCTGCTGGAGCAGGAAGGGGTGTGGGGCAACCAAGCCCAGGCAGCCCAGGCAACTTCACTGTGGTCAGAAAGGAATGTCAGAAATGAGCTGAGAGGCAGGGGAAACACACACACACACACACACACACACACACACACACACACACACACTAACAACAAAAACTTCCAAGGCTGTAATTTCAATGGAAAAACAGCAGGCGGCCTATGGCCTATTGCCTCTCAACTTCAGAGACTCAGACAGATGGAGGAATGTCAGGGTGGGGGAATGAAGGAGGCTGAGGCAGGGGAGGATTCCCCCTCCCCCCAAAAAAAACTTAGGGCCTCAAATGACAGACATACAAGCACCTTTGGAAGTGTGCAGAGAGAATGTCAGACCTGACTGGGAAACATTTCAGAGACAGTTAGGACTGAGTGAGATCCACATGAGCCAGGCCTTGTCCCAGGCCTGCAGATGGATCATCCAGGGGAAAACTGCCCACAGAGATCCTGGCATGCCAGGCCCGCTCCTGTGGCACGCTCCTACCTCTAAAACTTAGCCCCGTGCCAGGCTCTGACACACATTCCAGTGACCAGATGACAGAAAGGGGACCAGACATGTTGTTCCCCTTCAAATCTGACCACGATCCAAGGCCCAGATTCCTAAAACTACATGACCACGCCACTTTTCAGCTCACACAGCCCCTTCAGCAGTTTCTGTAGCTATGGGGTAAGATGGAAGCTTCTGGGAGGCCAAGTGACCCCAATAATCTCCAGCCACTCCAGACTCATTGAGCTGTTTCATACTTCCAGAAGCTCCCCAGGAAGTTTCCTCTTTCTTGTTGCCAGTCCTTTGCCTGGAACACCTCAGGCTCATGCTAACATGTGTGGTTTCAAGTCACAGCTTGGATAGTTAGTCATCTTCTCTGCCTCTGTGTCTTTGGCTCCCCTCGTTCTGATCTCCATGGACAAGAGAACCAGACAGTGTAGCTCATCTCTGCATCGCACACAGGGCTGAGCATCTGTGTGTTCCAGGGGACTCAATAAAGGCTGGAAGTGAATGCCTCTATGCACAGGCTGAGTAAGGCCCTGGAGCTGACCCAGGGGGAGACCTAGCCTTGCAGGGACATGGCTCCCCTGACCAAGGGGCAAGGCTCTCCCTCTGGTGAATGCTGGACTCTGAGGAAGCCTTGCCACTGGTCTCCATATTCAGGGTCAGAGCTGAAGCTGAAGGCCAGCCAACTAGTGCAGCTGGGGGGGCAGGAAGAGCAATAAACCACTGATTATAACCACTGATTATAGGTCTGCTCTGTTCCTGGTACTGCACTAAGTGTTTCAAATGCCAAATCATATCCAGTCCTCAGAACAGTGCTAAAATGCAAATTAGGAATCCCATTTCAACTGGGTGCTTAGTGACTCATGCCTATAATCCTGGCTTCCCAGGAGGCTGAGATCTGAGGATCATAGTTCAAAGCCAGCCCAGGCAAGAAAGTCCATGAGATTCTTATCTCCAAGTGACACTGTGGTTGAAAGTGGTAGAGCCACAGCCTTGAGCCAAAAGACCTCATAGACAGTGCCCAGACCCCAAGTTAAAGCCCCACAACTGACCCCCCTCCCCTTCAAAAATCCTATTTCACAGATGAGACAAATGAAGCTCAGCGAGATTAAGGAATAAACCAGAGGCCACATAGCAGAGACACCCAATAAATCAGAAATTTAGCTGATGAAAAGGGGTGGGGAAAGCAGTCTGCCTCTCTCTGACTCTACAAGTGAGTCTAGTTTTCTGCAGTGTGTCCACTCCCAAATCAGCAAAGCCTTAATTTCCTGGGTTAGACCCCTGCACCTCAGTCAAGGGCAACAATGTGGCTGAAGCCCACAAGGTCTAAATAAAAGTCTCTCAAGTCTTAACCTGGTGCTGTTTGCCTTGTTTCCAGTGGGGCTCCCTCAGTGGGCTGTACTAACCCTTCCTCACAGCCCCATGCTAGGTCCAGTGGGCTGAACGCCACACTGCTCAGAGCAGGGGAGGAAGGACGTGACCCAGACCCATAGGATATCTGCACTGCCATTCCCTCTTGCCATACTCTCAGTTCTCCCTTCTGAAAAGCAGGCAGAACCACTCTACCTAACAAGCTAATAGTCTCTGAACACTTATATAAATGCATGTTGGGAAGAGAAAGATAGGGAAGGAGGGAGGGAATGAGGAAGGGGAGGAGAAGGAGAAAAAGGAGGGAGGGAGAGAAGAAGGAAGGAAGGGAGGGAGAGAGGGAGGGAAGGAAAAAAAGGAAGGAAGGAAGGAAGGAAGGAAGGAAGGAAGGAAGGAAGGTAGGAAGGAAGGAAGGAAGGAAGGAAGCAAGTAGGTAGGTAAAAGAAAACCTGGGCTCTGTGACCCACCCATTCCATGCTACATGTCCTGTCAGGTCCTGTCCAGCCCCACCCTACTGACCCCTATTTCCCACCCCAGCACAATCTGTATCCCTATACCATTCCTGATCTTTTTTTCTTTTCTTTTCTTTCTTCTTTTCCTTCTTCCTTTCTTTTGGTGGTACTGGGGCTTGAACTCAGGGTCTAGAGTCTAACACTTGAGCCATATCCCTCGACTTTTTGTTCTGTTTGTACTGGGGCTTGAACTCAGGGCCTGGGTACTTTCCCTTAGCTTTTAGGCTCAGGGCTGGCACTCTACCACTGCAGCTAGAGCTCCATTTCTGGTTTTGTAGTGGTTAATTGGAGATAAGAGTCTCATGGTCTTTCTTGCTTGGGTTGGCTTCAAGCTGTGATCCTCAGATCTCAGCCTCCTCAGTAGCTAGGGTTACAGGTGGGAGCCACTAGCACCTGGTTGTATTTTGTTTTTGACATAGCATCTCACTAACTTTGTCTGGGCTGGCCTCAACATCAAGATCTAGCAGCACATCATAACATGGATTCTGGAAAACAAGCAGCTCTCTCAGCTCTAGGACCTGGTTGACAGCCAGTTTTATTTTCAGCTTCCAAATGACAGAGTCCCTAAGGAACTTCACAGTCCACTCTCCTGCCTCCTGTGACCAAACTATCCCAAGAAAAGAGAGACCTTCTCCCGTTACACAGGAATCCTCCCAACAAAGCTGAGTGTGATAGTGCACACTTGTAATCTCAGATGTGTAAGCTACACAGAGGGTGGTAGAACAGCAAAAGTGAGTCCCTATCTAAAACCAAAATGAAAGCAAAAAGGTGTTGAGGAGGGGTGGCTCAAGTGGTAGAGCACTTGCTTAGCAAACAAGAGGCACTGAATTCAAATCCTAGTACTGCCCGCCCCCTCCCAAGTACCCTTACATCTCTACTCCAGCAATGACAAATAGATGGTCATTCCATCCATTTGTGTAGCCATCTGTTTGAGATTCCCATCTGGACTCACCAGGAAGGAGCACAGTGATTAATTAGTAAAAGTTCCCATGGGGCTGAAGAGGGGAAATGTCAGCACACATCCCATGTGTTGGTCCTTCTTACTCCAGCCTCTCCCTGGACTCAGCTCCCAGAAGGCAGAGGCTGGGCCAACCTTCACTGGGTCCAATTTAGCATGGGACATACTAACTAGCCCAGAGGAGGAATTGCATAACTCCTCGCTCTCACAATCCCTATACGCTGTAAGATCTTATCATCTAGCTAAACTGTTTCTTGCTACGGGAGACACCTGTTTTACTGAGATGTCCATCTAAATTTCACCCCGTGTTGGCACACAAGCGACCTTCTGGTCTGTTTCCCGCTCTTCTGCACTGAGACGAGACGAGATGAGTTCTCACCGAGGAGGTGGGGTTGGGGGAGCCAGCGGGTAAGGCCTGTCGAACATGTGCATGTGGTAGGCAGGCGGAGAGTACACAGGCGGCGGCTCTTCGTCAGAGCTATCGGGCTCCAGAGTCCTTTCCAAGATCTAAAGCAAAGACAATCAAAAAAGAAATATTATAATCCATCCTTACATGTAAATGGCATCCAGACAAAACCAAGTACGGTTCCTTATAAGGAACCCTGTGCGTCGCTGAGGGAGTGTAAATTGATACAACGGCTTCTTTGGAAAAGTGGCCTTTATCTACGAACTCTACCTCAGCCCCACAAATCCAGTGGACTCAGCAGAAAGAAAAGCACACATCTCCACAGGAATGTTCATGACAGAATTAAGCATCCAAGGAAGGTTCAGGAACAGGCCAAACACTGCCAGGTGCCAATGGCTCATACCTGTAATCTTAGCTACTCAGGTGGCTGAAATCTGAGGATCATGGATCAAAGCCAGGCCGAACTGGAAAGTCTATGAGATCTTATCTGCAGTTAACCAACAACAACAAAAAACCAGAAGAGGAGTTGTGGCTCAAGTGATAGAGCACTAAGCCTTGAGTGAGAAAGCAAAGGGACAGTGCTCAGGCCCTGAGGGTCCTGTACTGGTGTACACACACACACACACACACACACACACACACACACACACACACACACACGAACAGGCATAACACAGAGATGAGAAGCAGAGCAGTGTGAACTCTGGGATGGATAAGGAAAGGAAGGAACTCGTTCTGCTGAGGATGGTTCTTCATCTGACAACAAAGTGCAGATACACTGTGTGATGTTCACTGCTGGGCTACACAGCTGTGATTTGTGTTCTTTTCCTTTTTATTTATTTTTGCTGGTGCTGGGGCTTGGACTCAGGGCCCAGGTGCTATCCCTGAGCCTCTTTGTGCTCTACCACTTTAGCCATGGTGCCACTTCCAGCTTTTTTTGAGTAGTTTATTGGAGATAAGAGTCTCATGGGCTTTCTTTCCCAGACTGTCTTTGAATGATGATTCTTTTTTTGTTTGTTTGTTTGGTCAGTCGTGGGGCTTGAACTCTCTGGGCTTGGGTGCTATCCCTGCGCTCTTCAGCTCAAGGTGAGCGCTCTACCGCTTGAGCCACAGCGCCACTTCCAATTTTCTAGTGGTTTCTTGGAGATAAGAGTCTCACAGACTTTCCTGCCTGGGCTGGCTTTGAACAGCGATCCTCAGATCTCAGCCTCCTGAATAGCTAGGTCATGAGCCACCAGCGCCTGGCTGAGTGACGATTCTTGTTACCCACATTGCTGTCTATTATCTTAACCTCCAACAGCTTGGCAAGGGAAGACTTGGATCATCACACCCATTTTGCAGGTGAGGAAACTGAGGTCCAAGTTAATAAAGCAATAGCAAAAGTCACCCACTGGTATTAGATCTGAGACTTCCATTTGGACTCTGGTCTTCACAGCCAGGTCTCACCCTCAGGTGCAATGCCTGACCAATCATATTACACAGAGCCTACTCGCCCTTCTGGACTCTTCACTCAGGGGCCAGAAAGAAGGGCAAAGCTTGGGTTTCTGCCACTTGGGTTGACTTAGACCCTTCTTCAGAAGCATCTGGGACAAGAGACCCCTCCATACACACCATGGTCTCCTGTTCCTCCCTGTTCCTCCTCATGGCTCTACTTCCCCACCATGGCTCTATTCTCATCTCCCCCAAGTCTGAAGAACAGGGCAAGGTTCAGAGGCTGTGTGAACCAGCCTCACATTTAACTCCAAGTGAGTTTGTAGAAGTTGCTGCTAAAGCTGCCTCTGCAAGTCTGGGCTGGGCTGCGCTGGCACGTCTCCGCTCTGGACCAGCCATGCCTGGCACACAGTGCCTCCAGGAACACCCCAGGGGTAAGCATGCACAAATGAGCACACGCATGCGCACACCACAGTGCTCTGTGCACACGCAGCCAACCCGACCCAAGGAGGCCTCCTGCTCTGGAATGCGCTAACGTTCTTTCCTCTGAGGTGGAAAGTATTTAAACAGATGCTTCTGCAAGGAAGGAAGAATGTCACTGCTTTGGGGGCTGCTGCTCTGTTTACCCTGTGTTTCCACAAGAAGGAGGCGGCGGTGTGGGGGGGGGGAGGGGACTGTAAGTGCTGTTCCTGCTGGATGGCAGATTCCTCATGATTCCTGAATCCTAGCATAGGGCAGCAGTTCAGTAAGAACCGGTTCCCACAGGGGAACCGGCTACCCCGCTGTCACCCCATTCCTGAAGGAAGGGGTTCCAGGCTGGGGCTGGTCTAGTTGCATGGGAAGGAGAGCTCTGGGGGAACTATTCCCAGAGGAAGCTTGCTGGGGGTTTCCTGTGACTATCAGCCTGCAGCATCAGCCCCCACAAACCCACTCCCTCCACAGCACAGCCATGGAAGCAGCAGCGCCTGCAGAGAGGAATGGCTCCAGAAAGGCAGATTTCCCAGGCCCAGATATCTGGCTTCTCACATGCTTTATGAAGCCCCCAGCAGCAGTTGCTAGTGGCTCGAGCCATCAGGATGAATCCTGGCTACTCAAGAGGCTGAGATTAGAGGATCGTGGTTCAAAGCCAGCCTGGGCAGCCAAGTCTGTGAGACTTTTCCTTTTTTTTTTTTTTTTTGCCGGTTGTGGGG
>NW_012267223.1:12066967-12122461 GCF_000151885.1 Dipodomys ordii | reverse complement strand
GTTGTGGGGCTTGAACTCTGGGCCTGGGCGCTGTCCCTCAGCTCTTCAGCTCAAGGCGAGCGCTCTACCACTTGAGCTACAGCGCCACTTCCAGTTTTCTGGTGGTTTATTGGAATAGGAGTCTCAAGGTCTCTCCTGCCCGGGCTGGCTTTGAACCTCGATCCTCAAATCTCAGCCTCCTGAGTAGCTAGGATTACAGGCGTGAGCCACCAGCGCCCGGCTTCTGTGAGACTTTTTATTTCCAAGGAACCAGCAAAAAGCTGAAAGTAAAGGTGTGGGTCACAAGGTCCAATGACAGCATTGAGCATAAAAGCTAAGGGACAGCACCAAGGACTAGCACAAAGGAAAAAAAAAAAGACAGCTCCCGCCTTTGCAGCTTCTGAGTCTCTCTCTTTTCCCCACCAACCACAAGGAACAGATTCGTTTGGCTTTAAAGGTGCTGGAGGCTCTATGGTCTCCTAGCTTACCTCATTGCGGGTGATGGATGGCTGCCAGGTGCTCTGAGGGGGGCAAGGTCTGGGCCATTTATCTGACAGGAGTTATTTCTCTGTGGCAAGGATACCCCTTGGGCCAGCCCACCATCCATCAGGCTCAGGGCAGGGGCTTTTTCCAGTCAGCAGCTATTGTCATTCCAGCTGCTGCTCATAAATTTTCTGCAGCACTTTGTGCTGGCTCAGGAGCTGCCTGCTGATGAGCCTAGGCAGGGCTCCAAAAGGTGGGGGCTGGGGGAGGACCTAGGGGGAGGGATGCTCAGAAGGGGCCCAACCTGGAGGAGTATAAGAACCTTAGGGGAACGGGTGCGTACCCTGCAGGTGAGTCAGAGCTGGGGAAGCCCCATGGGGAAGCAGGGGGCTGTGGGCACCATGCATAGATATGGGAGCACACAGATCCTTATCTATCCATGAGGAGGGTCAGGATTTTCTCATACTTCCTCTGCTGGCTGATTAACAAGCAGGTCAAAGGAGTGGGTTCCAAGGAGGAAAAAAGGTGCTAGAAAGCTGTACAAAAAACAGCAGCAACGTTGAGTCATCCAACGGACATTCCCTGAGCACCTGCTACCTGCCTGGGAGCTACAGGCCATGCAGGTGACTCAGGGACAGGCACCACTGCCCACGGGGCTTCTCTTCCCCTGAAGACAGAATTCCCCAGGGGTAGGAAGAGGCTGGCCATGCAGGATGGCTCTGACTGATGGACAGACACTGCCTGCAGGGCTGGCTGAACATCCCCAAGGCCATATCTGGGTCTAGGTTTTTCACTGTGAAGACGACTCATGTCCTGTAATCCGGGCTACCCAGGAGGCTGAGATTTGAAGATTGCAGTGTGAAGCCAGCCCAGACAGGAAAATCCATGAGCCTTTTATCTCCAATTAAATAACAAAAAGCCAGAAATTAAGGTAAGGCTCAAGAGGTAGAGTGCCAACCTTGATTAAAAAACAAAAAACAAACAGTTCAAGCCCTAGTACTGCACACACACACACACACACACACACACACACGACTCCAGGTCTGGAATTAGTGATGTGAGTGGGGCCCAAGCACCTGCACATTTAACACATCCCTGGATTCTGATGACCCTGACCATCGAGTAAGTGCTGCGTGTTCATGGAATGACTGACCATGACTTCTGCTGCTTCCTGACCACTTATTTCCAAATAAGGAAGGAAGGTTGCTTGCTGGCCAGAACCATTCTATCCGAACCCAGCCAGCTCAGAGGAAGCTGCGCTTTTGGTGAATTAGAAGCCCCAGCCTGCCTACCTCGGGAGGGATGCTGTCCTCGGAGTCCGAGCTGTCCTCGTAGGGGCTGCCGGCCCCCGCCTCCAGGTTCATCTGCAACAGCTGGTCGATAGTGGCGTCCACGGCGCCGCTGTTGGCACGGAGGACACACTCGATGATGTCGTAATCCATGTTGGGGAACATGGTCTTGAAGTCGTCCATGGCCTGGTTGAACTCCAGACGCCGCACCTGGCGAGCTGGCCGGCTATTGTTGAGCTCTTGCGGGGCGGCAGTGCTGCCTCCTCTGGCCCCGGCCCCAGTCCCGGGGCCCCGCGCCCCGGCGGCCCCGCTCCCACCGCTCCCGCCACCGCTGCTGCTCCGGCGGAACAGGCTGGTCATTTTGCTGAAGTGCTTGGGGAGAATGTTTCCTACCCCGCACCCACCGTCCACGGCTTGCTTGCTCCGAGGGCGCGGGAAGCTCACTCCTGCACCTCCCCTGCGCGAGGCCCAGGCTCAGGGTCTGGAGAGTGGTGTGTGCGGGGAAGGACCCCAGGCAGCCCCTTCAGGAGGGGTCCTGGTCCTAGCGAGGTGGCGGCATGCGGGCTGAGCTGTTCGGGAAGCTAGACATCAGGTCATCCACACCCCCGGGGCATCTTGTCGGCCAGGTCCCACCTGAAACGGAGAAGCCAGGGTCAGAGGTGAGCAGACATGAGCTTCAGGGGGCAGCCAGGGGGTTGGTTATTAGAAAATAAGAACTGGGGAGAGCCTCCCCCCACCATCAGCCTAGGGGGAGACCTCCTTTCTACTATTTCTCCAATTGCCATACTTAGCATCCCCGCCTCCCTTTTTTTATTGGGGGTGGCAGTGCAGAAATTTTGCAGGATTATGCACGTGCTAAGCAAGCGCTCCAACTCTGGGCTACACCCCCAGACAGGTCATACATAGCTCCTTTCCAGCAGACCAGAGCTACAGACAGCATGGCCCGCTCTACCCCAAAACATCCTAAACCAGGGCTGGGAAGGTGGTAGAGCACTTGCCTTGCATGCATGAGGCCCTGGGTTCAATTCCTCAGCACCATATAAGCAGAAAGAAAAAAGCCGGAAGTGGTGCTGTGGCTCAAGTGGTAGAGCGCTAGCCTTGAGCTGAAGAGCTGAGGGACAGCGCCCAGGACCCATGACTGGACCCCCCCCAAAAAAAACCCATCCTAAACCTTTATATAGGTTAACCTATGACAACTCTGAGATGTTAGCTGGTAACCCCTCTCCCCCTCCCAGCAGAACCAAAGGGAGTAGGAGCCAGGATTTGAATCTAAAAAGTACATCACTGCCCCAGCCGCTGGCCACAATCGCTACCCATCCTGACAAAGACCCCTGAGGACCAGATGGGCGTGGAGGGGCTCAATGCCCTCTGGTCACTCGCCTCTCTAGACCCTGCTTCCCTCCACTTTCTGCACCACCATCAAATTTCTCCCCACTTGGTGGCGTGGCCCTTGTACAGAGCCCCAGTGAGTGCAGGAAATGCTTCCTGTCACCAGGAACTTTCAGCCTGAGACAGGAAACATCATTTGCATCCTTGAAGAGCCTGGGGCTGATGGGGTCACTCAGACCCAGACCCCACTTTTGGAGAGCAGAGACCAGGCCCTAAAATGTAGAAGAAGCAGGATACCTGAAGTCATCTCCTCTGTCTTCATTTTCCCCCCACCCTCTATGTTAAACTGACAAACTTTGTGGGGTGTTTTTTTCTTTCTTTCTTTTTTTGTTGGTCCTGGGGCTTGAACTCTGGGCCTGGGCACTGTCCCTGAGCTCTTCAGCTCAAGGCAAGCACTCTACCATTTGAGCCATACCACCACTTCTGGTTTTCTGGTGGTTAACTGGAGATAAGGGTCTCAAGGACTTTCTTGCCTGGGCTGGCTTTGAACCATGAGCCTCAGATCTCAGCCTCCTGAGCAGCTAGGATTACAGCCATGAGCCACCAGTGCCCCGCTTAGGATTTTAGTTCTTATATCCTCAGTGTTCACTAGCTACTCAGAACCCACATGCTTTTGGTTTTCCACTTTTGAATCTAATGCACCTCTGGTTGTATGCAGACATCCAGCAGTTCGCAGAACTGGAGTCAGTTGACAATTTCCATGTCCTTCCAAGGAGGTAGAGATGAATGATTAGATCCTCAGCATGGTGGCACCTGAAGCCACTGAACCATGAGGGGACTGGGAATCAGTGGCAGCAATGTGTGCTCTGCCCCTCCATGGCCCCTTCATAGCCCTCAGCCCTACCTTGCTCACACCCTCAAGCCTTGGACTGCTCTGATTGAAATTAGAAGTATGCCACTGATTTGCACACAGGAATGTTTGTCCATCAGCTGTTAAGCTGGTGGTGCCCAGTCCTAGAAAAGGAAGACTAGATTCACACCCATTTTATCAAACAAGAGTATCCTTTGATGGAACAGTCCCTTAAGATGCATACTGACAACAATCGGGCAACAATGGCTCATGCCTGTAATCCTAGCTACTCAGGAGGCTGAGATCTGAGGATCATGGTTCGAAGCCAGCCTGGGCAGGAAAGTCCATGAGACTCTTATATCCAATTAAGCACAGAAAAACCACAAGTAGGAGCTGTAGTTCAAGTGGTAGAGCACTAGCCTTGAGCAAAAGGAGCCTAAGGACAGTACCCAGAGCCAGAGTTCAAGCCCCAGAACCAGCAAAAAAGAAAAATAAATAAATAAATACATGGAAAGACACTACTGTGTGAACTCGGAGCCTTGTGCTTGTTAGGCAGGTGCTCTACCACTTAAGCCAGGCTTCTGAGCTCTCAAGGCTGTCTTGAAGAACCATATATGTCTTCAGTTCTGCTCTTATCCCTACTACCAAACTCAGACCCTCTGCCCCAGTCACCCTGGTCATGGCACCCCAGACTCAGCTCAGTCATGCCGTGCAGATGTTGAATGGAAAGTCAAACAGAATTAGGGCTAGACTCTGTAACTGAGAACTCCCTCAGAACTAGACAGGTTAATTATGTTAGGTTACATCTCTGTTAGGGCAGAATATGTCTAAAAAGAACTAGACAGGTTAATTATGTTATGTTACATCTCTGTTAGGGCAGAATATGTCTAAAATCATCAAGTCTCAACTTTCTCCAGCTTATCCCAAGACTAATTTTCTTTTTTTTTTTTTTTTAATGCTGGTCTAGGAAGAGGCTTGAACTCAGGGCCTGGGCACATCCCAGCTTTATTGCCCAATGCTGCTACTCTACCACTTGAGCCACAGTTCCACTTCTAGCTTTTTGGTGATTAATTGGATATAGGAGTCTCATACTTTCCTGCTTGGGCTAACCTCAAACCATGATCCTCACATCTCAGCTAGGATTACATGAGCCATTGTTGCCTGAATGTTGTCAGTTTGCATCTTAAGGGACTGTTCCATCAAGGGATACTCTTGTTTGATAAACTGGGTGTGAATCTAGTCTTCCTTTTCTAGGACTGGGCACCACCAGCTTAACAGCTGATGGACAAACATTCCTGTGTACAAATCAGTGGCATGCTTCTAATTTCAATCAGAGCAGTCCAAGGCTTGAGGGTGTGAGCAAGGTAGGGCTGAGGGCTATGAAGGGGCCATGGAGGGGCAGAGCACACATTGCTGCCACTGATTCCCAGTCCCCTCATGGTTCAGTGGCTTCAGGTGCCACCATGCTGAGGATCTAATCATTCATCTCTACCTCCTTGGAAGGACATGGAAATTGTCAACTGACTCCAGTTCTGCGAACTGCTGGATGTCTGCATACAACCAGAGGTGCATTAGATTCAAAAGTGGAAAACCAAAAGCATGTGGGTTCTGAGTAGCCAGTGAACACTGAGGATACAGAACTAAAATCCTAAGCGGGGCACTGGTGGCTCATGGCTGTAATCCTAGCTGCTCAGGAGGCTGAGATCTGAGGCTCATGGTTCAAAGCCAGCCTAGGCAGTAAAGTCCATGGAACTCTTATCTCCAATTAAATCACAGAAAAAAGCCCAAAGTGGGGCTGTGCCTCAAGTGATACAGAGCGCTAGCCTTGGGCAAAAGGAGCTCAGGGACAGTGCCCAGGCCCAGAGTTCAAGTCTCATGATTGGCGCACGCATGCATGCATCACACACACACACACACACACACACACACACACACACACACACAACTAAAATCCTCTCCCTCTTGGAAATGCATGCTAACATAATAATATGTCAATGTGTCTCTGTTTATTCTTTGCATATACTACTGTACGTAAGTTTACTCAAATGTGATCAAACTCCACATTCTATGCCACCACATTTTTCTACTTAATATTGTAGTCATCCTCTTATGTCAAAACACAGAGACTACTTTATCATGTTTAACGCTTCAGTGGTAATGTGTTGACTGGGGGAAGCATGATTTATTGCCCAACTCCATCTATCACATCTCTGCCCAGAGAAACAAGCCACCGTCCAGGGAGGCCAAAGCCATTTCCCAAGGAGAAACAGAAAGATGGCCTCAGCGATGAGCCCACAGATTGCTTACAAGAATGAGCATGGGAAAGCAGTCCAGTATGCATAGTCACCCACAGCTGACTCCAAATACCTTTACCCCTTTCACATCTCCCAATGCCCCAGCTTAGCAGGAGATAGGCAGGATGCTTCTACTCTGGCTTTGCCATAATGCCCTCCAAGGCAGGGCTCCACCCTGGTGGCTGCTTTTGTCTTGGGGTCTGGGGACCCACCCTAATAGGGCCAGGAGGGCCCATGAGCCATCATACATAGGGGTCAGAGCTTTGTCTTAAGGCCCTCTGGACTAAAGCAACCATCTCCCTGCCCCTCAGATCATTCAGTACGAAAGATGAGGACCTACCTCACCTTCTCATGAACCATCACTCAGAGAAAGATGCCAAGACCTGGCCTACCCCATAGAGGAAGAAGAAAATTGGTGAAGCTTACATTTTTCCCATGAGCAGCCCTCTGGACAAGTCCCTCAGGCGCTAAGCCTCTAAGCCCAAGAGCCTACTATGGACAGTACAGTGAGCATGTGCTAGCCAGACCCAGGCTGCTGCTCAAGCTCTGCCATGCCCTAGCGGCAGGGCAAGTTTCCTGTCTGCTCCGTGGCTCTACGTGGTCCCTGTAGGTGTCCCTGGTGTGGTCTCCCTGCAATTGAAACATGATGAGCATGTTTCAACGTGCAATTACTCTCTGAACATGGTGAGCTGCCCACATGTCCGCTCCCCAGGAGGCTGGTGAAGAGCTGGGAGCAGGGCTGGCCAAGCTGCTCCTCAGGGGGCTGAAGTGAGGGGGGGATGACTTGGGGGATACTTTCCCAGCATCTGGAATGTCAACCCCTGAGATCCCTTTCAGCTCTCTGGAAGGAAATACCAATACTCTCTGTCCCAGGGGAGGCCTTGCTGGTCTGGGCATCTGGTGACAACCCAGCTCAGACAGCCTCTTCCATGTATGAGCGTCCATCCCCAGTGCAAAACCTTGAAAAATGTCATTTTTATGTGCGTGTCACAGCATATAAATGACTAACAATGCTAATCCACCCCCCAACCCCCACCTCGTTCCACAGTATGGTAAAGAGACTAAGACCCAAGACCAAGAGGGTACAGAGCAAGCAATAGAAACTTTTCCACCAATTTGCAATAATAAGGATTGCAAATAGTAATGGGAAGCCAGGCACAGTGGCTCACGATTATAATCCCAGCTACTCTGAGGTGGGAATACACCTTCGAGATTACAATTTGAAGCCAACCTGAACAAAAAGTTAGGAAAATCTCTTTCTCTACTGAAGGCAAAGGGAATGATGTGACCCAAGTGATGGTAGAGGGTTTAACTGGCAAATGCAAAGCTCTGACCGAGTTCAATGCTCAGTAATAAGTGCAATGACAACAACAACAACAAATAGAAGGAAGGAGGAGGGCTGGGTAGAGAGCTTGCCTAGCATGCATGAAGCCCTGGGTTCAACTCCTCAGTACCACATAAACAGAAAAAGCCAGAAGTGGCACTATGGCTCAAGTGGTAGAGTGCTAGCCTTGAGCAAAAGAAGCTCAGGGACAGTCCCCAGGCCCTGAGTTCAAGCCCCAGGCCTGGCAAGAAAAAAAAAAAAAGGAATGAGGGAGGAAGGAAGAAGAGTAACAGGGAACTCAGGAAAGTAATATAGATAGAGCTAGATATACAAATATGCCATGTCAGCCGGGCACTGGTGGCTCACGCCTGTAATCCTAGCTACTCAGGAAGCTGAGATCTGAGGATCTCGGTTCAAAGCCAGCCTGGGCAGGAAAGACTGTGAGACTCCTATCTCCAATAAATCGCCAGAAAAACCGGAAGTGGCGCTGTGGCTCAAGTGGTAGAGCGCTCGCCTTGAGCTGAAGAGCTGAGGGACAGCGCCCAGGCCCAGAGTTCAAGCCCCACGACCGACAAAAAAAAACAACCAAATATGCCATGTCCACAGGTCTCTACAAGGCCTGCTTTTGGGGCTCTCCAAAGCTATAATGAGCTATAATGGCTATAATAAGCACCCCATGTGTGAGAGCTCACCCCACTTGCTAAGCATAAGCAAGAGTCTGAAGCCAGGGCAGAGGGGTAGCTAACAGGGCAGGGCAAGGCAAGGCAGGGCAGGGCAAATCCTCAATCCGGCTTCGATGAAAAGCTGTTTAACTCTTCAGCAGAGGGGTGAGATGCCTCGGGTTTCCTATGCTATTGTTCCAAAGATTGGTTAGCAAAGAGAAGAGCACAAAGACCTTCAGCCAAGTGGAGACTTTCTTCCTGGAGTGGAAAAAGGAAGAAAGGATGGGACGAGAATTGAAAAGAAATAGGAAAGAAAAGCAATTTAAAACCCACAAAAAAATGAAGACAGGCAGCTGTCTTAGGTTTATGCATCGTGCTAGGTATTCTCACTTTGATTTCTTTTCATTTTTTCTTTCTTCTTCTTCCTCCTCCTCCCCTTCCTCCTCCTCCTCCTCCTCCTTCTTCTTTTTGTCTGTACTAGGGCTTGAACTCAAGGCCTGGGTGCTAATCATTAGCTTTTTTTGCTCAAGGCTGTTGTTCTACCATTTGAGCCACAGCTCCACATTTAGCTTTTGCTGGCTTATTGGAGATAAGATTGTTATCAACTTTTCTGCCCTGGCTGGCTTTGAACTGCAAGTTCTCAGTTCTCACCCTCCAGTGTAGTTACAATTACAGGCGTGAGCCACTGGCGATCACTTTGAATCCTTATTACAACTCCTTTCTTCTTTACTTCAACTCCCTAGCTCCGGAGCTCCATTTATATAGCTGTGGAGACTAGTTCACAGAAGACAGGTAACTTGCCCAAAGTCACACAACTAGAGAGACCAGAATTAGCAACACCTGCTTCCTAAGAGTCCAAAATGAAAAGTAAGGTTACAGGGCAAAAAGCCAAGGAGCCTGAGAAATAAAGCCACGTGTTCCCCAGGCGGGGGGCATTCCCCCAGACAACCCGGGGGAGGTCTTTTGGCACAGCTCCAGACCTGGCTCTGTAACCTTGGGGAAACCATGTCTCTGAACCCCACTGCTGAGTACTGGCAGGGAGACGGAGACGACCCCTGACTGGTTTCTGATTAAGGGAGTGAAGCAAACCTGCAGAGCCCCGTTAGACTTCCCCCTGATGCACAGGATGAGTGACCTGAGGACCTGGACGCAGAAACCTCACACCTGTCCTCCCCCAGGTCCCACGGAGCCAGGCCCATGCAGGCCTCCACCTCCCCTATGAAGGGATCCAGGCCTGGCAGAGGGCGGCCCACAGCCAATCTCTAATTCCCATTGTGAATGATGGCCAAGGCCTGAGTCACTGTGAGCCTGGCCCAGGGAGGCAAGCAGGCTGCCCCAGCATGGTCCACCTGGCCTTGCCCAAGGTCATCCCAGCCAGCCTTCCTACCTTAGGAAGGGTCAGGTCTGCAAGAGGATGTGAGGGTCTGGAACCAGAGGCCTGGGTTCATATTCTCTAGCAATGAGTGTGCTGGGGGACAGTTATTTCATTTCTGTGAACCTCAGCTTCCTTGTTGGTAGAAATAGGGATAAACCTACTTGTGGTAGGAATGCTGTGGGGGAATCTATGTAGTGGGACAAGTGGGGCCGGCTGGGGCACAGGCCCCTGACTGTTATGTTACCCCAGTTACACTCCATCCTTGAGCCACTGCATCCATACCCGTGGCCTTAAATCCACATGGGGCCAGGCACTGGTGGCTCACACCTGGAATCCTATTCAGGAGGTTGAGATCTGAGGATCAAGTTTCAAAACTAGCCTAGATAGAAAAGTCCATGAAACTCTTATTTCCAATGAGCCACCAAAAAAAGCTCAAATCGTAGAGAGCTAGAGTGAAAAAGCCAAGGGATAGCTAAGCCCAGGCCCTGAGTTAAGTTCCAGTGCTGATGAAGGAAGGAAGGAAGGAAGGGAGGGAGGGAGGGAAGGAGGGAGGAAGGGAGGGAGGGAAGGAGGGAGGGAGGGAGGGAAGGAAGGACTAGGCACTGGTGGCTCAGGACTATAATCCTAGCTACTCAGGAGGCTGACATCTGAGGATCGCAGTTCGAAGCAGGTGGGCAGAAAAGTCCCCATGAGACTCTTATATCCAATAAATCAGTCAAAAAACAGAAGCGTTGCTATGGCTCAAGTAGCAGAGTACTAGCCTTTAGCACAAAGAGGCTCAGGGACAGTGCCCAGGCTCTGAGTTCAAGCCCCATAACTGACAAAAAAAAATGAAGGAAGGGAGGAAGGGAAGGAGGGAAGAAGGGAGGGAAAGAAAGAAGAAAGGAAGGGAGGGAGGAAGGGAAGAGGGATGGAGGGGAAAGATCCACACTTGCTTCAACTTGTCTCTCATGCTTTCCGATCTCTCCTGTAGACACAACCATGACTCCACACCTGCGCAGTCTACCTGCCTCCTCCACACAGATGTGCCTGTCCAAAGCAGCTCAAAGGGGGTCTTGTCTGACGTCATGATGCACGCCTCCCACAGCCTGCTCCGCCCTGCCTTCCTTGCCTCTGTCCACTGCAGCTCCACTGCTCAGCTGATGTTTGGGAGTCATCATTGAGAGCCTTTGTGGTCTTAGAGTGCTAGAGTGAAAAAGCTGTGGGATAATTTATGGATCCAATTCATAACAAGTTCTGTTTTCCATACCTTCAAAATGACTTCAGGGCTGGGGGTGTGGCTTCACAGCACAGGGCTCAGCTAGTACCAGTGAAGTCCTGCCATCCAACCTCAGCACCACAAACAACAGCAAAAGACTTCAGTACCTGGCTATGCACCTGGAAGACTACCATCTCCCCAGATCATCTCCCTGCCTCCACCCACCTCACCTCCCTTTATGTCATGGTGGCATGCCCTTCCTCAGCCCAAAGCCTCAATGACCCTCCATGTCCCCAGAATATAACCCAGAGCCCTATTGTGTGGCCTGCCAGGCCCTGTGGTCCTGCCCCTGCCATTACATACATATGAGCACACACACAAGCAAGCACATAGACACCTATACAAATGGACCCTTACTCTCTCTCCAGCCACCCTGTGTCCTGCCAGTCCACCAAGAGCCAAACACACCACCCTGCATCCTGTGGTTCTATTGTATCCAGCATCTGCCATGGTCTGTTCCCCTTAGGTGTGTGTGTGGGGGGGGGTAGTTCTGTCTATCCTATTTCCCAGAATTCTCTGACCTTTGCTGGTCTTTGTTCTCTGTGATAGGCACCTGGATAGCACATTTGTCATTGAGCTCCTGGAGGGCAGGCCCGTGCCTCGTTCATTCACTGCAGGGTCCCCAGAGCTAAAGCAGTGCCTAGCAGGGTCATCGGATGCTGAGCAGATGGGAAGCAAAGGAGGACAGGCAGGACAGAGAAGCAGAGGAATCAGTAACTGGGTTTTCTTTTCCCTCCCTCCCTCCCTCCCTTCCTTCCTTGCTTGCTTCCTTCCTTGCTTCCTTCCTTCCTTCCTCCCTCCCTCCCTTCCTTCCTTCCTTCCTTCCTTGCTTGCTTCCTTCCTTCCTCCCTCCCTCCTTCCCTTTCTTTTTTTTTTTCTTTTCTTTTTTTTTTGGTCAGTCATGGGGCTAGAACTCAGGGCCTGGGCGCTGTCCCTGAACTCCTTTGCTCAAGGCTAGCACTCTACCACTTTGAGCCATGGCACCACTTCTGGTTTTCTGGTGGCTAATTGGAGATAAGAGTCCCAAGGACTTTCCTGTCCAGGCTGGCTTTGAACTGCAATCCCCAGATCTCAGCCTCCTGAGCAGCTAGGATGACAGGCGTGGGCCAGCAGCCTCTGGCCAGTAACTGGGTTTTCCAAAGGCCTTTCTTCACTCTACATTCACAGGAGGTGCAGCTACCCCACGTGCCACAGTGACTGGGGCCAGAGCAGTTGGGCCACAAGGCTGAGACCCCAGGAGCTTTCTGCCATCTGCCTTTAGGGTCTCTTCCTTGACTAGGCTGATGGCTTCCAGTCCCTTTCCACACCAGTATCAGCTCCAGGAGGCAGAAGGGAGCTCCACTCCCAGAGCTAACCTGACCTTCCATTGTGCCCTGGTGACCACCTGTGCCAGGAGGGAGTTAGAACAGAAGGCAGGAGGAGGAGGTGAGAGGTGGGAGGCTAGCACTTTCCTGCCTCCCTTGACCCATTGCCACGTTTCTAAAAGGAAGGGTGGCACTGCGCCCCTTCAGACCAGCTCTGCCAGGCCCAGCCTTCTTCTTAGAACAGACCCTGGATCTTCAGCTCCTCTGGAACGGTGGGGACCCCTTGCCTTAGGGGGGACTGGGTTCAGGCGGAAGATCTGGGGGCAGTCCAGCTGCACTGCCAGGCCAGGCCACTAGGTGGATCCAGGACTGGGGCCCAGGTTGCACCAGTGAAAGGGCAGATTTAGTTTCTCTCTCAGAGCCCCAGGGTGTACCTGGCCTCTACCCTGGGGACTCATAAAGAAGAGAAGAGCCATTCCGTCGCCCCAGGGCCTTAGATCTCCAGGTGGGGACTATGAGTTTGGCAGACTATGAGTTTGGCGACTGAGCGCACAGAGGATTTTGGCCTACAACACCCACCCAGCCTTTAGGACTTAGGATCCCCACCCCCTGCACTCCCTCCCTGCCGGCAACTTGGCCCTATAGGCAAACAGGTTGGACTTGGTGGCAGGTAATGAGACTGGGTGTGAGGCGTAGAGACGTAGCACCCTGCCAGCCTTTTCATCTCCCGTCCTGGAAGCTAAGGCCCAGGCTGACTTTGTCTTCTCAGGAGTCCAGGATGCAAATGCCAGTGGGGCCAGAATGAGGTCATATGACCCCTGGGAGGCTTGTGTAACCATGGTTAAGGCCCCAGGAAACCTCAAGTGGGTAATGGCAGTGTGTGCCCAGCGAGCGGCTGCTGGGCCCAGGCAGCTGCATCCTTGTCCAATTGTCACCTCAGACGTGATGGGGGTGAGGCGCAGGGCGGGGTGCTGTGCTTCTTGGCTTCTGGGCTTGAAGGGGCCCCAAAAGGGGGGGAATGAAAGAGGGGCGAGAGCAAGAGACGTGTGTGTGTGTGTGTGTGTGTGTGTGTGTGTGTGTGTGTACCAGGGCGAGGAGGGGGGAGGAGCAGCCCTCACAGAGCCGCCTTGTCCTCCTGCCCCTGCACAGGCTTGTTTTCTTCCCAAGCTATTAATGTCGCTGCTGCAGCTTCAAAAGCTGGATGACCTTTAAATGCTGAGCCTTCTGCTCCAGCCCAAGGCGCGGAAACAAGTTAATGGATACTCAGCTCCGTCGGCAGCTGTGGGGCCCGCCACAAAGTCAGCCTCCTTCCCCTCGGGTCTCTAAAGCTGCTGGGCAGCTTCACCTGTGCCCACCGCCCTAGAGTACCCAGGAAGGACCCTTGGCCTGGCCATTGGAGAAAGAGCTGGGCTGGACATGAGAGGAGGAAGAAGAGGAAAAGTAAGGAGACACAATTCTGCCCATAGCCTGCTGTGTGGCTGTGGCTGTAGACTGGCCCCTTACCTCTCTGGGCCACTCTTCCTCACCTGTTAAACTTGAGGTTTGCATTAAGAGTCAAGCTCCTTGATAGGAAAGAGAGACGCAGGAAAGCAGGTCATATGGCTCCCATCCCCACCCAGCTGGATACTTTGTAGGGATCAAAAACTGGAGGGCAGCCCCTGCGCTCCCGCGGCCACTGTGTGCAGCGGTGTGGCCTGTGCACTGCACACTGCTAGCCTTTAATCAGATCTATAAGATTATGGCATTAAAAAACGTTGTTGTTTTTCACTTACTGGATGTGGTGATACAGACGGATCATCCCAGCACTCTGGTGGCAGAGGGAAGAGGATCAAAAGTTCAAGGCCAGTTTGAGCTACATAGTGAGATCTCCTCTCAAAACAACCGAGCAAGGGCTTGGAATGCAACCCAGTGGTAGAGTGCTTGCCTAGAATGTGCAAGGTCCTGGGTTTGATCCCAGCACCTCAAAAGAATTCTTTAAAAAACAAAAACAAGGGGCTGTGAATGTGGCTTAGTGGTAGATTGTTTGCCTAACATGCATGAAGCCCTGGGTTCGATTCCACAGCACCACATAAACAGAAAATGCCAGAAGTGGAGCTGTGGCTCAAGTGGTTGAATGCTAGCCTTGAGCAAAAAAAAGAAACTCAGAAACAGTGCCCAGGCCCAGAGTTCAAGCCCCAGGACTGGCAAAACAAAACAAAACTAGGTTGGGCACAGGTGGCTCACATCTGTAATCCTAGCTACTCAGGAGGCTGAGATCTGATTATCCTGGTTCAAAGCCAGGCCAGCAGAAAAACAACAACAAAAAGAAGAAAAACAAAGCAAAGATTTTTTTTTCCCCTTATTTTTCTCTTTCTTATATCAACACTGGTAGCCAAGTCTATACCAACAGGAGATGTGGGGCAGAGACTAGGGCAAAAAGGTTTCAAAGGAAGTTAACATCCCACCTCTTCTGCAAACTAGCTCTAGATGCTTGCTCGGAACAATCACCACTCACTATGCCCTTGACTCTGGACTGCCATAAAAGGTCCCCTCCGGAAGCCACCTCTCCCTTCCAGAGAGCCAGGTGAAGTGCTCTGGCACAGTGACATCATTTGTTTAGGGCTCCTCAGTAAGATAATGGGTGGCTCATGCCTGTAATCCCATCCCTTGGGAGGCCGGGGAGAATTGCCAAGTTCATGGCCAGTCTGAGTTACAGAGGGAGACTCCCTATCAAACAAACAAACAAACAATAAGCTGGTAGTAATAATGGTAAGTAATGGTAATGGTTAACACTGTCTGGTTGCCTCCTGCCAAGCGAGGCACTATGCCAAGTGCCTGGGTTAACTCTTCTTCCATTCCATACCCCTGTGAGGTTCATATTACTCCTGTCCTCTCTGCTTTATAGGCAGAAATACTGAGGCAGAAAGTTGGAGGCACTTGTCAAGGTCACCACAGGTAAGTGGCAAGCTGAAATCTGAACCTAAGTGCTCTGATTCCAGATTCATGTCTGTATCCATCAGGTGCTGTGTTTCCCGCTCCACACACAGAGCGGGCACCCAGCAAGAACTCCTGACTGAGGCCGCACTGAATGGGAAGGGTGCACACGCTGCCCCTGAAGAGGCTAGGTGGAGGGAACTATGGGCCTCCAGCCTTACAAGGTACGAGTGATTATATTCAGGAAGCAAAGGAGTAGGACACACACACACACACACACACACACATACACACACACACACACATACACACACACACACACACACACACTTTACAAAATGTCTCCTGGCTAAAACCTTTTTCCCCACCCTGCTAAAGTTAAGTTGCCTGAGCAACGAACTGTTTAGGACCATAACCTAGGCCATTTGGAGACTATTTCCACAACAATCCCTCCTTCCATCAACAAACTCTACCACCTCGGGCCAAGAGCTCAAACCAGGACCTGGACGGAGATCAACCCTACTGAGTGGAGGGGTGCTGTTTCCTACCCCCCTCTTCTCAGCTAGGTGCCACAGTTCTGGAGAGCCCCGCTGGTCTGGCAGGACCACATGTGTACCTGCTACCAAGTGAAATGGACTACCAAGTGAAAAAGGGGCCATCAGCTGCTCAGGTACAGGCAGGGAGCTGGGCTGGCTCCAGGCATGAGCTCATGCTGGCCTGACACCAGCTGCTTGGGAACAAGGGACAGGTTGCCCTCTCTGGGCCTCTCCTGCAACCAGACAGGACTATGGCCCTTTCGGCTGGTGGGGTCTGAGGTCAAGGGCTGAGCTCTGAAGTCTGGACAGCAACAGGAGACATCTCTGGGTCCCTGGGCTGGGAGACCAGTGAACATCTCATCATTTGGCATGGGAGCAGGCCTGGGGAATCTAGGCCATGGAATCTAAGATTAAGAGGGGTGCTCAAGGTGGGTAGAGGAGGACTCGCAGACCAGCTGTCCCAATCTCTGTCTCCACCTGATAACACACACTGTACTTCTACTCTGATCTATGGTTTCTAGCTTTGGACTTTACCTATAGATCTATTTGCGCTATGTTCCATATATGCATAAGGATGTGACTTGTAATAACAGCAATAGAAGGCTGGAAACACTCTAGATATCTTCCTCTAGGGAGGCTGGTGAAATGACATCATCCTCGTATATAAAATGGAATACTGCCAGGTGCTGATGGCTCACGCCTGTAATCCTAGCCACTCTGGAAGCTGAGATCTAAGGATAACAGTTCAAAGCCATCCTGGGCAAGAAAGTCTGTGAGATCTTATCCCCAGTTAACCACCAAAAAGCTAAAAGTGAAGCTGTGGCACAAATGGTAAAGAGCCAGCCTTGCATAAAAAAAGCTCAGAGATAAAACCCTAGCCTTGAGTTTAAGTCCCAGTACTAGCGCCAAAAGAAAAGAAAGAAAGAAATATTATTCAACAGTAAACAAACGTGAGACATTTCATTAAGTCCCTTTTCCCCTAAACCAAAGAGAACAATGCCAGGCACCAAATAGGGAACCTGGTCATTATGCTATAGTACACTGTGGGGAGAGAGCACGTGTCGGGGTGGGGGCAATCTGCTGAAAGCAATGATAGGAAACCGACAGCAAACAGTTTTCTTCTAGAGAGAATTTAGCCATAGAAACAGATTAAACTACTGTATAAATTCTGTATACCTTATAATGTTCATTTACTAAAGATAGAGTATACAAATAACTCAAAGAGCATAAAAACACAGCAGGTTAGTGATCTGTATAGTCTTTTTGCATATGTACATTAACTACAAATGATATGAGTTACTTGTGTGTACGTGTGTGTGTGTGTGTATGTGTGTGTGCTAGGGATTGAATCCAGAGGCCTTACACATAAGCATGTGTTCTACCACTGACTATACTCCTGGTCCTTTGAATTACATTTCAATAGTAATTGTAGCAAATATCCATGAGTTCTTGCTAAGTGCTATGTACTTTCTAAGTTTGTTTGTTAATATTGTTGTTTGTCAGTTGTGGGGCTTGAACTCAGGGCCTGGGCGCTGTCCCTGAGCTTTTTCACTCAAGGCTAATGCTCTACCACTTTGAGCCACACCTCTGCTGGGTTAATTAGCAATAAGTGTCTCATAGACTTTTCTGCCCAAGCTGGCTTTGAGCTATGATCCTCAGATCTCAGCCTCCCAAGTAGCTAGGATTACAGGTGTGAGCAAATGGCACTAGGCCTTTCTAAGCATTTGGCATGCATTATTTCCACAAACCTCCAAAGTAAAGCCCTTCCTATACCCATTTTTTTTTGTCGGTCGTGGGGCTTGAACTCTGGGCCTGGGCGCTGTCCCTCAGCTCTTCAGCTCAAGGCGAGCGCTCTACCACTTGAGCTACAGCACCACTTCCGGTTTTCTGGTGGTTTATTGGAGATAGGAGTCTCACGGTCTTTCGTGCCCGGGCTGGCTTTGAACCGTGATCCTCAGATCTCAGCCTCCTGAGTAGCTAGGATTATAGGCGTGAGCCACCAGCACCTGGCCCTATACCCATTTTATTAATATGTAAACTAAGGCTCAGAGAAGTTAAAGGACTCCCATAGGGTCATACAGTCAGACTTTCTCAAGTCTGGCATTAGTAGAACCTAAGTACCATCCCTTCCATTATGTAACCTTCTACACTGGCCTAGGGTCTTACTGTTGGTAGAGAGGGGAGGAAGGAAGGCCCAGTCAGCAAGGGGATGGCCCAAACTACAGCTTTTCCAAACCCAGACCTGGAGAGCCTAATGCAAAACAGTGCTGAGTCCAGAGTAAGAAGTCACAGTGCAGGCTGGGAAGGTGGCTCAGTGATAGAGCACTTGCCTTGCATGCCTGAGGCCCTGGGTTCGATTCCCTAGCACCACATAAGCAAAAAGAAAAAAGCTGGAAGTGGCACTGTGGCTCAAGTGGTAGAGCGCTAGCCTTGAGCTGAAGAGCTGAGGGACAGCGCCCAGGCCCAGAGTTCAGGCCCCATGACCGGACCCCCCCCCAAAAAAAAGAAGTCACAGTGCAGTTAAGAGTAGGGCTCTGTCCAGTGCTGGTGGCTCACGCCTGTAATCCTAGCTACGCAGGAGGCTGAGATCTGAGGATCACAGTTCAAAGCCAGCCTGGGCAGGAAACTCCGTGAGCCTCTCATCTCCAATAAACCACTAGAAAACTGGAAGTGGCTCTATGGCTCAAGTGGTAGAGCACTTGCCTTGAGCTGAAGAGCTGAGGGACAGCGCCCAGGCTCAGTGTTCAAGCTTCACAACTGACCAAAAAAAAAAAGAAAGAAAGAAAAGGAAAAAAAAAAAAGAGTAGGGCTCCACAGTAAGTGTGGTCTCATGTGCCTGTAATCCCAGCTACAAAGGAGCGAAGGTAGAAGAATCTCTTTCCGAGGCCAGCAAAGTTAGCTGGAGACCCTATCTGAACAACAAACTAAAAGGAGTAAGTAAGGAGTAGAGGCATGGCTCAAGTGGCACCTAGCAAGTGTGAGGCCCTGAATTCAATCCCAAGTAGCTTAAGAGAGTAAAGGCTAGAAAGGAGAGGGAGAGGGAGAAAGAGAGAGAGGGAGGGAGAGGGAGAGAGAAGAAGAGTTGGAGAAGAACAGAGAGACAGAGTCAGTCTCTAGTTCAGGCAGATAGATTTCCTAATGCTGCAGCTAAGTGGGTGACTGGTTCCTTAGAGGACCCCTTATACCTGTAAACTGGGCCAGGGGACATAGCCTAGAATCCAGCCTTGTAGAACAGTGTAGCACCAAGGCTTTTTAGGCTGGGGCGGGGCGGGGGGGGTGGTGGTGTCAGGACTTCTAAGGGAAAAGCAGGGAACTGGGCCAACAGCCCCTCTGCCCTTTTCTGTCCACAGAAGGAAAGGAGTAATGGAATATTACAAGCCAGGCCTCTCTCTCCCCTACTGGGACAGTTGGTGGCTTTCTGGAGAGGGGCTCTCAGCTCTGGGCAGCGGGAGCACAGGCTGCATGACCTGTCAGGAGTGAGGCTCTGGCAGCTGAAGAATGCAGGCTCAGGCTGCAGAGCAGAGGCTAGAAGCCGGAGGTGGGGGGGAGTGGCACTGGCCTGGAGCTGAGCTTCAAAAGAGCAACAGCAGCTGTGGCTGGAGGCCAAACCCCACCACCACCATCACCCCACCACCCCCTGCCCCCAGCCAGGCCAGCATCAGAAATTCCACCCAGAGTGAGAAGGCCCAGCCCAGACAGCAGATGGAACTGTTTAGAGCACCATCATGTCCCGCCCCTTCCACCCCTCCCACCCTATGGCTGCTTCCCCCTTCTCTGCTGCCCTGGCCCTGTAGCTATAAAATTCTCCTTCCACAGCCAGAGGCACCCAGAGGCCAGCCACTGGCATCTCTCTCTACAGGACACTGTCACTCACCCACATCCCCACGTGGGCCTTGGCTCAGGAGTCCCGTGGTTAGGGAGGTGGGAGCAAGCTCATGTGCACACTGCTGGGGCTACAGAGATGGATTCAAAGCCAGATCCTGAGGCTCTTCAGGCCAGTGTTCTTTCCCAGTGTGGATGCACACACTAGCACACATGCCACATTATTGTCCCACATCCTCACACACACACACACACAGGGCACAGGCACTCAGTCTGCTCTTCCTCACAGCCAACTCTGAAACTAGGTGTGAAAGTAGTCACTCTCCTGCCTGCATCTCTCTTTCATACACACACATACACACAAACACACACATACACACACACAGAAGCCAACCTTCAAGCCTCTCCTTTGATCCAGCTCATGGCAGGCCCACAGGAGGCCTAGAATCCCTCCCTTTTTGCCTCCATCTGCACCTGCAGTGGCATTCTGCAACATTGATGAAGTCCAGTTGACCTGACCTGCAACAAAACTGACAAAAGCGGTCAGAGACACATGTGGCCAAGGTCCTGGCTTCCTCTGGCTGCTTGTTAGCCCGGCTTCTGGAGGGAATGCAAGGAAAGGTGGCAAGCCAGTGGGGCCTGGCAGCCATGTTCTCCAAATCAATAGGGGAAGAGGTTTCATAACCAACCTCCTTTGCCTCCCAGTCTCTAGTTAGAAAGCAGAGAGCAAAACCCCCTGCTCTGTCTGATTACTGAAATCTGTCAGGGTTGCATGGATGTGTGTGTGGTGAGGATGGATCAAAGCCACAGAAAGACCCTACTAGGCACAAACGGCCATGACACCCCTAATCACTTCACCCCAGTTCCTCAGGGATGGAAGGACCTGAGCACTCTCTCTTAGCTCCAGAACCAGAACCTACTCCCTCAAGTGAAATTCTCAGCAGAAGTCCATTATTAAAGGAATTAACTAGGAACAGGGCTCACGGAAGAGTGTACCTGCCTGGCAAGCACAAAGCTCGGAGTTCAAAACCACAGCACTGCAAATGAAGGAGAAGAAGGAGAAGGAGGAGGAGGAGGAGCAAGAAGAAGGAAAAGGAGGAGAAGGAGAAAGTAGAAACTTGCCATCACCCCCCCCACACACACACACTTCCTAGCAATTATGTGTAATCAAGAACCTGTCATTTCCTGGGTGCTTAGCCAAGTCTCCCTCATGCTCCATGTCATTAATTTCATGATAATGAACTCTAGTCAATTATTCTATTACCTCCTTCCGCTACCCTAGCCATTTTACAGATGGAACACTGAGTCACATTAGAAGCTGTCCAGGACTAGGCCACATCTAACCATATATAGTCTTCCAGGGCAGACAGGATGTGTCAAGGCGCTCGAGTTTAGTCCCTCCATTCAACTCTAAGCCATTTGTGCTGCCTTTTCCCCTTTCTGTTCTGAGGCGACTTCAGGAATTGCAAATATGCTTTTCTATGCTTTAAGACCCAAATGCTCTTTGCATTCTAGTAGCATTATCTCAAAGACCCTGAAGTACACACACTCTCTACTGCACTATTAAATCAGAGTCTCACCCAGCACTGGTGGCTCAGGCCTGTAATCCTAACTACTGAAGAGACTGAGATCTGAGGATTGTGGTTGGAAGCCAGACTAGGCAGGAAAGTGTGAGAGACACTTATCTCCAATTAACCACCAGAAAACCAGAAGTGGCGCTGTAGCTCAAAGTAGTAGAGCACTTGCCTTGAGCAAAAGAGCTCAGAGAAAGTGCTCAGGCTCCAAAAGGAAGCCCCACAACCAATAAAAAAAATAAAATAAAACAAGAAAAGTAACCAAAGAACTCAGAGTCTCTGGGAGTCTGCCTTTTACCAAGCGATCCCTCATCTCTCAGTTATTCCAATATAAAGTATGAGAACGGAGATCTTTTTTTTTTTTTTTTGGGTCCGGTCGTAGGGCCTGAACTCTGGGCCTGGGCGCTGTCCCTCAGCTCTTCAGCTCAAGGCTAGCACTCTACCACTTGAGCCACAGCTCCACTTCCGGATTTTTTTCTTTTTGCTTATGTGGTGCTGAGGAATCGAACCCAGGGCCTCGGGCATGCAAGGCAAGCGCTCTACCACTGAGCCACCTTCCCAGCCCCATGGGAACCGAGATCTTACAGGCTGATGTAGTTTGGAGATCTGGACACTGGTTTGAACTCCATCACTAACTAGCCAAAAGACCTTAGACAAGTTCACTTACTTCCTTCAAGTTCCCATCTAAAAAAACTGGTAGGGAAGACTAAGCAAGCTTTCCTTCTACCCTTGACATCTTTGTCTTTGCTCTGAGCCCCCAGATGGTCCCCATACTTGTAGGAACTGAGTTCCAAGGACTCCTAAGGTCAATGCACACTGTAGGCACACATCATAAAGAGTTCCTACCTGACTGGTTTAGGAAAATATGCAGAAATACATTCTCTCTGGCTACAAGCCTTATACAAAGGGCTTTTAGGTTACCCATGCCACCTCTCTCCTCCCATGAACATCTATTTTCTTCATTTGAGCTTCAGCCTGGAGCCAACTGGGTTCTTAAACATGAGGCCTGCACACCTGGACTAAGTCACCAGTCATCAAACAAAGGCACAGCCAAACCTTCTCACAAGCCTCAACTTGTACCAGTACAAGCTCCCTCTCTCCTTTCCCTCCCCCTCTCCCCTGCTCCCTGGAAGCAACCAGCCTGGGATAGGTGGACAGTGAACTCCCTCCCTCCTTGTTTTCATGCGGGGCTGGGGTGGATGGAACGGTCCAAGCCTACAAAAAAGTTTAAGAGGAGGTGGGGGGAGGTCAAGGAAACAGTATGAAGAACAACCAGCAGTTGCTAGAATATTCACTGTTAAACCCTGATATATTCAGCTAGTGCTGGTGGGCTGGGAATGTGGCTTAGTGGTAGACTGCTTGCTTAGCATGCATGAAGCCCTGGGTTCGATTCCTCAGTTCCATATAAACAGAAAAAGCCAGAAGTGGTGCTGTGACTCAAGTGGTAGAGCTCTAGCCCTGAACAGAGAGGGCTCAGGGACAGTGCCCAGGCCCTGAGTTCAAGTCCCAGGACTGGCAAAATAATAGTAGTAATATTGCTTGCTGGTGACAAACATGACCAACTCATTCTCCAAGGTCTGTGAATCTTTGACAGTAGAACTGTGACAATGATCACATGCTCAGCCCGGCCAACGGGTAAATTCAGGTTCATGCTGCCTTAGCCTGTGGCAAACCTGTACTCACCAAGTTAACAGAGTTTCCATGGGAACTGAGGAGGTAGAAACTACTGGTGTGCAGATGGAGAAATTGAGGCACATACTATAGTTCAATAACTTGCCTAGAGTGTCACACCAGAAAGGGTCAGGACTCTACTCCAACATTCATACTCCCAACCACTTACCACCCTGTCACCCCATAACAATGATGAATTTCTGTACCTCAGCCAGGGGCAAAGAGGGTGACTTGCCCAGAAGGGCTAGCCATCTGGGGTGAACCTAGGAAAAGATCTTCCAGATGAGTTGGGTATAGCAGGGCTGCAGTGGGTGGGTGGGTGGAGAGCAAGAAGATGGAAGAGAAATGGGGCGCCTGAGCTCAGGACTGATTAATTCAATTCTGCCACAGACGTCCCTGCCCCAAACAGGGCCTCCTACCAGGCCTGGGCTCTCTTCAAGTATTACCACTGCAGCCAACAGGCAGCAGTCAGGGTGAGTCAGGCCAGGCAAGAGGAAGCAGCCACACTTGAAAATCATTAACAAGCTGGGCTGAGCCTGAGCCTTTGTTCTTGAGCAAGGACTGTAACATTTCACTTTCAGGAAGGAGCTGGGAGGGTGAGACCAGCCCAGAATTGCACCCCTGGCTGATGCCTATAATCCTAGCTACTCAGGAGACTGAGAAGTAGTATTGTGGACCAGAGTTCAAGCCCCACGACCAACCAAAAACAAACAACAACAACAAAAAATAGCTGGGCTCTAATGGCTCATGCTTGTAATCCTAGCTACTCAGGAGGCTGAGATCTGAGGATCGTTCAAAGCCAGCCAGGGTAGAAAAGTCCATGAGACTCTTAGCTTCAATTGACCACCAAAAAACTGGAAGTGGTGCTGTGGCTCAAGTGGTAGAACACTCGCCTTGAACTGAAGAGCTGAGGGACAGCACCCAGACCCAGAGTTGAAGCCCCATGACTGACAAAAATAAATAAATATTAAAAAATAAAACATAAAAACACGGGATAGGGATGTAACGCAGTGGTAGAATGCTTAACAGGCGGAAGGCTCTGGTTCCATCCCTAGCACCCGAATAAATAAATAAATAAAGTACAAATAACGGCCAGCCTCATCAGGAAAGCACTTAAATTTTTTTTGTCTCCAATAAACCACCAAAAAGCAGGAAAGGAAGCTGTGGTTCAAGAGATAGGGCACCAGCCTTGAGAGAAAAAAAAAAAAAAAGCGAAGAGCAGTGCAAGGCCCTGAGTTCACAAAAGCCCAAACAAACAAAAGCAAAAACAAAACACAAAAGGTTTCCCTCTTCAATCTCACTCACAACAGACTTTACAGCCCCCCCCCCCCCCGCAGTCCCGAGGGCCGCCACTAGGGCAATTTGTCAGGCTGTAACGGTTCTGAAGCAGAGTCACCTCTCAGCCCACCAAAAGTAGTGGGAAAGGCTGTGCCGGGAATTCTGAATTAGTTAATTCTGGGGGAGGGAGGGTGACAGCTGGTGGCAGCGAAAGGGAAGGAAGGGACTGTGGTTACCAGGGGAGAAAAGCCAGTCACCAAGGAAAAATCTGTTTCTAAAAACGCAATGCAAACAATAATCAAACAGGCTTTGAGCAAGCCCTCTAAGCCCTCAGGCCCAGAACTGTCCCCAGCTGGCAGGGGACCAGTCCTCTCCCCCTTCCCACAGGGCAGGGGGAGCGGGACAGGAGGGAGAGGGTTTACTTTGCCTCCCTCCCAGGCCTCTTCGGTGCTTAATCCCCAGGCCTTCAAGGAAATTAAGAGGAATGAGACCCTTGTCCTTTGTTGGTTACAAAGTAAACAGCTCTCTCTGGGGATTGCCTTCCTGGGGGAGGGGTGGGGGGTCCTTCCTATACTCTCAAGACCCCTCCTGTACCCCCTCCCATCTCTCCCTTGGCTCTGCTGGGTGGCAGCAAAGCCAGGTGGCAAGGAACGGGCTTGTTTAGGGACATTGTTCCCTCCTTGCTCTTGGAAGCCTGGCCAGAGCAGGCCACCCACCAGATCCCACTCACCCCCCTCAAGGCGGCTCTGTTTGTAAAGGGCTTTCGGGGACAGGAAGCAATAAACAGAGTCAAGGGGCCAAGATGCCTGGGCTGATTGTGCAGTTTATGGGTTTTCCAGGCCTCCGTGTACTCTCCCTCTGGCTGCCTGGGGCTGGATGGAACAAGGTGCTAGGGAGAAAGAAAGCCTCCTGGCCCCTGGCTTTGCCGCAGGTGGCCTTTTGCCAGGTCTACCTGGGTCTTTCCAAGCCTGTGAAGGGACTGTGTGCCTTGAAGGCCTCCTAGGCCGGCTATGGAAAACAGCATTTGCCTTCTCCCCCTCCCCCCCAATAAAAACTTCTAGAGCCCACTTGCTAATGACTACAAATCTGTAGCACATGCACACATGCTTGCACATGCGCGTGCGAGCGTGCACACACACACCACCACCACCATCTGCTGCTCACCACTCTACCAGCTCTGAGTTACCTGTGGGGGTATTCCCAGAGGGGAGGGGGGGTCTGGCTCTGTGCCTACCTGCTAGCCAGCTGGGTGGCCCTCCTTCACAGCTTAGCTTAGCTGTGTGTTGGGAGTGGAGAGCAATTTGGGAAGAAGTGGGATTGTGGGCAGGAAGGCGGCTCTGGGCTGCTGGCTGCCCTACTACAAGTCTGGGTTAGTTCTGCTTTCCCTACAGAGCTGCAGTCTGGTGGGATGGGTGCCCACCAGCGCGCAGCTATAAATACAGAGCGGTTGAGGAGGGAAAAAAGGGAAATCACCCACTTATCTTTCAATGCCAGGAGCCAATAAATAACAGCGGGTACTTACACATGTGACCAGCCGTTATTTCTGTCATTTAAAATTAGGGATTTTAAAACACTGAAGTACATCATTGCAGGAACGAACGTAAAACAATTCAGCTACTGTGAAGAAAGTTGGCAGTTCCTCAAAAAGTACAACACAGAATTTCCGTGTGTACACCAGGCGCTGGTGCCACATACCTGTAATCCCAGCTACTCAGGAGGCTAAGATCTGAGGATGGTAGTTCAAAGCCAGCCTGAGCAGGAAACACCATGAGACTCTTCTCTCCAATTAACCACCAGAAAATCTGAAGTAGAGCTGTAGCTCAAAGTGGTAGAGTGCTAACCTTGAGCAGAAAAGCTCAGGGACAGCACCCAGGCCCTGAGTTCAAGCCCCATCACTGACCAAAAAAAAAAATCCCATGTGAGGTATTAATATCCCACTTATGGCTATAGACCCAAAAGAACTGAAGGCAGGGAGGGAGTCACACAGACGCTTGTATTTCAGTGTTAGTTCACTGCTGCTCTATCTACAACACAACCCAAGGCTCCATCAACAGATAAATGGATAAACAAAATGTATGTAAGTGTTAATATTTGGAACAATGGTATATTTATTACTTAGTCACAGAAAGGAGTGAAATTCGGATTTATGCTATAATGTGAATGAATCTTGAAAATGTTAAGCAAGGAGCTGAGAAGGTGGCTCAGTGGTAGAGCGCTTGCCTTGCATGCATGAGGCCCTGGGTTCGATTCCTCAGCACCACATAAGCAGAAAAAGCCAGAAGTGGTGCTATGGCTCAAACAGTAGGGCACTACCCTTGATCTGAAGAGCTGAGGGACAGCGCCCAGGCCCAGAGTTCAGGCCCCATGACTGGAAAAAAAAAAAAAAAGAAAAAGAAAATATTAAGCAAAATCATCCAGACCTAAAAGGACACAAATATTTTATGATACCACTTAATGAGATACCTCAAATAAGAAAATTTATAAGGACAAAAAGTAGAAGAGGAGGCTTCCAAAGACTGGGGGGAACAGAGATTAGGAAGGAGGAGGTACTATTGGTTTTTGTTGCTGTTATTTTGCTTTAGTTGTGTGTGTGTGTGTGTGTGTGTGTGTGCTGGTACTAGGGCTTGAACTTAGGACCTTGTGTTATCGTTTAGATTTTTTTGTTCAAGTCTGGGGCTATACCTCTTGAGCCACAGCTCTATTCCTGGATTTTTTTTGGGGGCAGGGGTTGATTAATTAGAGCTGAGTCTCATGGACTTCCTGTCTAGACTGGCTTGAACCACAATCCTCAAATCTAAGCCTCCTGAGTAGCAGGAGTACAGGTGTAAGCCACATTCAGTTAGGACTATGGCTTAATTCATACATGAGAGCATTTTGAGGGGAGGAGAATTAGGGGGGGAAGAAACTCTGGAAATGAATGGTGGTGATGGATGTACAGCAATGTGGAATACACTAAATGCCTCATGTTAAAATTATTTAAATGATGAGGTTAATTATATTAGGAGCATTTCATGAGAGACAGAGAGATACAGAAAGGGGGACAGGATATGAAGAAAGGAGGGAGGGAGAGAGAGAAAGAATGGGAGGGAGACACATAATTAAGGTGGGATGAGGCAAGGGGCTGTAGAGGTCACTGTAAGCTATGGGCAGAGGCAGGGCTACTGGGACAACTCAGAGACAGGCAGCCGGTGCACAGGAAATCCTGGCCTACACAGAAGGGTTCTGTCCCCATCTGCAGGGAGTGGGCCCAGACACAATGACACCCCTGTTGATGAAGACTGTTCACACAGCTTGCAGAATCACACAGGCTCAGGGTCAGCAAAGATGACAGTAAGGGGATAGAGTTTCTGGACATGTGGAATGTTTGGGTTACAATATACCAGGAAATTTAACAGGTAAGTGTGCTGGAAAAGAAAGCTTACCTCTGAGATCCCTGGAGGGAAAATGAAATCCTGGCACGGGGTGAAAAGAACAAGCAGAGTCTGTCCTAGAGATGGTTCCCCCAGACAGAAAACATCATTCAACAGACAGGCTTCGAGGCCCTCAATGGTGAGAAAGTCGGGGGAAAAGGGCTGGATAAAGGGACTGACCCATCTGATAAACACAGATGCTCCCCAGCTTACAGGGAGGCTTTCCCAATAAAACATTGCCAACTGAAAACATCCGAAGTCAAAAACGCACTGAATACACCCAGCCTACCAGCACCATGGCTTGTTCTAAGAGCCTGCCTTAAATATGCTCATAACACTTGTGTTAGCCTATAATTGGGCAAAGCCATCTAACACAAAGCCTTTTTCTATAGCAAAAGTGTTGATGTTTCTGAACTAAAAATGAAAACTGACGGTTGCAGTCTACTCTCAAACCATCATGAACTAGAAAAATCAAAAGGGACCATCACCAATCAGCGGGCAGTCTACATGTGGATATACCTTAAATCTCCTCAACCTCTCTTGCTCCAAAATCTATACATATAGAAAACAACAACTTCCCTCTCACCCTACTTGCAGAGGCCAGACCATTGAATCCCAAATAAGAAATGAAATAAAATTGCCAGTGGTGCTAGGTGCTTAGGTGGCTTATACCTGTAATCCTAGCTACTCAGAGGGCTGAAATCTGAGGATTACATTTTGAAGCCAGCCAGCGCAGGAAAGTCCATGAGACTTTTATCTCCAATTAACCACCCCAAAAGCTTGAAGTGGATCTGTGGCTCAAGTGGTAGAACACCCTTGAGCACAAAAGTTCAGGGCACTCAGGCCCTGAGTTCAAGCCCCAGAACTATCACAAAAACAAACAGGAAGAAAGAAAGAGGGCGGGGAAGAGAGAGAGAAGACCCTTTCAGCTACTCCAAAGCCCTCGCTCTATGCCACAGCTGTTTCTGGCAATTGCGTTTATTATTCAGACTTCCTTCCATTCCTCCTTCCTTCCTTCTTTTTTTTTTTTTTTTGACAGTATACTTTGAGTCTTAAGCCAATTGCTCATCATTTTTGTGTCAGTGCTGATATGCTGCTTGGCTTTTTCACTCTACCTGTTGAACCATATATCCACTGCTAGTTTTGGACTGATTAACTGAAGATTGAAAAGTCTCACTTTGGATTGGTTCCAAACTGTGATTCTCAGATTCCCGAATATTTCAGATTACAAGCGTGAGCCACAGGCGCTCAGCTTCTTACTAGCACTTACTTCCTGGGTGCCAGAGAGAAGACAGAGACACAGGGTGAAGATGTTCCATGACATCCCCAGTTCAAAGGGAGATGAGTAAAGCCTGGGGAAATCATGGCTACCTCAAGACTTATTTATTCTCCGTAACTAAGGGGTCATGGAGACCCTGTAACTTCACCCTGGGGATGGTTCCAGGTTGCTGTGATAGGAATAGGAGAAATCTGTCTTTGCAAAAGGCCCTCTGGATAAGGTCACAGGGATATTGCACCAGGGAAGCTTGGGAATCAGTATTCCTAAATCGTATACTCTGGAGGTCAGGGCAGATCTAGGGACAGGGATAATGCTGTGCAGGGCCTTGGTGGGAGGAAGCGTTTCTCTGTAGGCCAGGTCTCCCTGGGGAGGAAGCAGAGTTCCAAGTGTCCTATTTCAGGGATTCAGAGATAGCAGAAGGACGAGGCCTGTACCTTCCCCACCTGGCCTCTAGAGGCCCAGGAGTAGGCCAATGAAGAGGACATCCCACTGGCTCAGGTGCTTTATTTAGGAGAGGCTGCAAAGAAAAGCAGAAGCCCTGGTGAGCCTAACAGGAGCAAGATAAAAATGTATTCCCACTCAACTGGAGTAACTGAAAATGAACCATATGCCAGGCACTTGGCAAGGTGCGGGCCCCACAGTCTTTATTTGATTTTCACACGAACTCAAGGAGGCAGCTACTATTTTCCTTGTGTTACCAACAGGAAGCTTTGGCATTGTTCTGCTGCAAGGAGAGAAGCCAGGGAGGCTGGCCCTCAAACACTGGGTGTGTTTGGTCAGGGATGAGGAGAGATTTAAGTATCTTTGAGTAAAGTATTAAGGACAAATGTTTTGTTTTGTTGGCCAATCCTGGGACTTGAATTCACGGAGCTATCCCTGAGCTTTTACACTCAATGCCAGTGCTCTACCACTTGAGCCATAGCTCCACTTGCAGCTTTTTGGTGGTTAATTGGGTATAAGAGTCTCATAGACTTTCCTGCCCACCTGACTTTGAACCTTGATCCTCAGATCTCAGCCTCTGGAGTGGCCTGAGCCACTGGTGCCTGGCTAGGATATATGCTCTCTACTGGTTACCTTCCTTCCTTCCTTTCTTTCTTCTTAGGGCTTGAAATCAGGACCTGGGTGCCACCCCTTAACTTTTTCACTCAAAGCTGGTGCTCTAGGGGCTGGGAAGGTGGCTCAGGGGTAGAATGTTCACCTTGAGCTGAAGAGCTCAAGAGTTCAAGCCCCATGACTGACCGCCCCCCCCCTAAAAAAAGTGTTTCATTTCACAGGACAGATCCATGAAAGCTGTAGTCACATCAAATAGCTTTCAGCAGACAGTAGACTAAACAGCTTGACCTCTGCAAGCACACCTAAGCACACATCCTTGGCTAAACTTTAATGTCTTAGCATATGATCAAAAGAAAGGGTTTCTTCTTCTTATTAATGGACAAGGCTTGTCATTTGCTGATTTAATCAACATTCAAGTTAGCACTCGTGTTATTGTCCAAAGCCAACTCAACTGTTGCACCAGTTAGAGAGTGAAGTTCACCAGGCCAGTCGTGTCAGAGATGACAGACAGGTAAGTTGCCGGCCACCTGAGGAAGCCCGTTCTTGCCCTCCCCACTCCCAAACACAGGAGCACTTCAGGACATGTAGCAGATCTGCTGCTGTCCTTGGCTGTTTTGGCTTGTGCTTTGGCCTGAAACAGATTTCTTTGCACTGGTCCTAGGGCCTGAAATCAGGACTTGAGTACCACCCCCTTAACCTTTTCACTCAAAGATTGGGCCACAGCTCCACTTCCAACTTTTTGATAATTAAACAGAGTTAAGAATTTCACGGACTTTCTTTGCTAGCTTGGAACTACAGTCCTCACATTTTAGCGTCCTGAGTAGCTAGGATTATGGGCATGAGCCACGGGTGCCCAGCTGTTTATTTTTCTTAAAGATAGAACAAAGTAGATTGTCATTAGGCAGAGAGGGCAGAGCACCCTGGGGGAAGCAAAAAGCTGTATTATAATCAAGCTGCTCAGTCTAAAGAGAGGTGCTAGTTTTGTGTGCTGTATTTCTAATTGGCAACTCACAGGTTTGACTCAAACACAGAATGTGCTATTGATCATGGAACAATCAAAGGACAAATACTACAGTTTACCCAGAGGTGGTTTTTCCTTAAAATGAGTCCCCATCATCATTATAACTTCTCAAGAAAAGCCCAGGCCTAGAAACCAGGTCAAAGGCCTCACCCTCAAGGTTATGCTGAAGAAGCAGAGCTAGTGCCAGCTCACTGAACCCCCTACCCTGGGAGACACACCAGATGGCCAGCAGCTGCCTCTGAGAATACAGTGGGTAGTGAGGCAGAAGCCAGAACCATGCAGGCCAGGTCAGGTCAGGAGCCACCCCGCAGGGGGTCATCGGCTAGAGGAATGGCCCCTCCTCCCAGGTCAAAGGTCTCTTGGCAGTCCCGGCTATAAGCCCACCTCCTCCTTTGATCCCAAAGAAGGGAGGCGGCGGGGAGCACCGATTTGCCCAAAGCAAAGGCAACACAAAGGCTGCACCTGTTTCCATGGAGACAGGGTAGGGGAAAGCAAAGGAACAAAACGGAGGGAGAAACACAAACCTGTCACCACCTTCCGGACCAGCGTGTGATGGATGTTGGCAGGCAGAATCCCGCCAGGAAGACAGCGGAAGGATGAAAGGTAATCAGCAGATCTAGAAGCCACACCAGGAGCCCTTTCCATTGGCAGAGTGCAGGCTGGCGGCCTGGCCTCCCTCGGCCCTCAGGCCTACAAACTAGCCTGCAGGGCTCTACTCTACAGAAAAATCCTGAAGAACAGCAACAACAATCCTGACCAGAAATCCAAAATCAGTGATTCTTCATTGCACAAAGGGATTCTTTGCTTAACAAAGATTCCTGGAAACGGGACCAGCCCCACGGAGAGTTGAAGGTTTTTGTCTCTGGAGGCGGAGGAGGGGCCCAAAGAGTAACACACTGTCTGTAAGAAAAGTCTATGGGGAAAGGCCAGACAAGTGAAGACCAGTTTGGGATTCTGCTAAGCCTACAAAGAAACTGATAAGTGGCAGTCTGGAAACAAGGGAGCAGAGTGCCTGAGGCCCTGTCACAGGAAGGGCACAGACAGACCAAACCAAGAACAGGGGCAGCTGAGTTACCAACGAGTGTCCCACAACCTGGGTCCACCTTAGGTGGCCACAGATCCCAGCTCTGATCCCCTCTGAGGTCCCACAAAGGCAAGTGACCTGAAATCTCCCCAAGTAGAGGGCAGAAGATTCCAGCACTATGTTCAGCAGATGGCAGAGGCTCAAGGGAAGTCATAAGAGCCTCTTGGCTTGCTCTTGACATTCATCAGGTGACACATATTAAGTACCTCTTCACACACTTGTCATTCTGGGAAAGGGACAGGGCCAGGGCCAGACACCAACACACTCTGCCCTTGGAGAGTGGCAGCGGAACGCCTCTGCACTGGGACTTTTCCTGACTATAATTGTACAGGGAACACAAGCCAAGGAGAGCAACAGTGATACTTACCAAGCCTGCTGTGGGGGCCAGCCACTCAGGAACTACGGTATATCCTTTGGACCACCCTGGGAGGGAGAAATTATTCTTCCCTTGTACTTACTAATAGGGAGATAGTCACAGAAAAGTTAAGTAACTTGCCTGAGGCCATTCAACTAGCAAGTGGCAAAGCATGGCTTCAAACCTCAGGTCTGCCCAGCTTCAAAGCCTGAGGACTACAAGGCCAAACACCTTCCACATCAGCCTGTGTAGCACACAGAGATCAAGAATGAGACAGCACAAGTGACATGCTCAGAGGCAGAGGATGGACGGAAGACCAGCTCTCCTAACCCACGCAGATGGGTTTTGCCTTGGGATGCCTTCCCTGGTAGGGTATGTGAACTACGGTCCTAGTCTGAGTCTTAGCAACATAGCGGCATCATTCCAGGATACATATTCCCTCCCCTCAGTGAGAGGAGGAACATGGTGTCCCATGTTACCAGGAGCCTGTGGCAAGAGCAGGCTCAGTCCCCACTCCCAGTAAGTCCTCCCTGGAAAGAGCAGCAGAGTGTGTTATAGAACGTCTCCAGGGCTCTAGGTCAATGATCTCCTCATCATTTTTTATTGGGGACCCCTTGGCGAGCTCAGGAGCATCCAGACATGGATGACCACCAGGGAATTAATCAGCTTTGACATCTAAAATTGATCTTTTGAGCACTAGCTGGGTCTGATGATTCTGTCTTCACAGTTTTCTAACCACTTCCCCAAACAGAGGCCCATCCCAGGGTCCCAACCTTACTCCATTCCCTGCCCTGGGAGGTGAAGGCTACCCAACAAAGAGACAAGCACAGCCTGGCATAGATGATTCACACCTTGAATCCTTGCTACACAAGAGGCTGAGCGCTGCAGTTATCATGGTTCAAAGTCAACTGGGACAGACTAATCTAAGAGACTCCTATATCCAACTAACCAGCAAAAAGCCACAACTAGAGATATGGCTCAAGTGGTAGAATGCCAATGAGAGTACAAGGCCCTCAATTCAAGCCTCAGTATCAGCATGTACCCACATGCATGTGCATGCTCATGCACATGCACGCACACACATACACACACTCAGAGACAGAGACAATCAGAGAATGTTGCTCTCTTAGGAAAAATCTCAGGAAGCCAGAGCTTTCTTATGACCTCATGACACTGAGGAAGAGCCTGGCTTCTATTTTATCTAGCCAACTGCTAAGGATTAGATTTAGGAAGCAAAGACTCTGACACCAGGACACCTGTTTAATATTTCATGTGTGTGTGTGGGGGGGGGAGACGGGGTACTTGTGTTTGAACTAAGCCTAATGTTTATTATGCTGACATTCTATTACTCCAGATATGCTGCCAGCCCTGCTTTTTCCTGGGTATTTTTGGAGATAGAGTCTCGCAAACTTGTCTACCCAAACTAGCCTCAAGATCTCAGCCTCCTGAGTAGCCAGGATGACAGGCATGAGCCCCTGGCAGCTGGCAAATCAATTTTTGAAATAAACACAATGGCATCATAGCTGGGTACCACTGACTCATTTGTGCCTATCATCCTACTCAGGAGGTTTAGATCTGAGGATCACAGTCTGATGCCAGCCTGGGCAGGAAAGTCTGTGAAGAGTCTTATCTCCAATTAGCCAGCAAAAAAAAAAAAAAAAAGCCAGAAGTAGAGCTGTGGCTCAAATGTTAAGAGCACCAGCCTTGAGCAAAAGAAGCTAAGAGACAGTACTTAAGACCCTGAGTTCTAGCTGGGCGCAGGTGGCTCACGCCTATAATCCTAGCTATTCAAGAGGCTGAGATCTGAGGATTGTGGTTCAAAGCCAGCCCAGGCAGGAAAGTCCGTGAGACTCTTAGCTCCAATAAACCACTCAGAAAACTGGAAGTGGCACTGTGGCTCAAGTGGTAGAGTGCTAGCCCTGAGCAAAGACCCTGAATTCCAACCCTAGTACTGTCACAAAACAAAAAACAAAAAATTTAAAAAGGAGCCAAATTTTTTTTCTGACCCAAAGTACGGCTATTTGACTGTTCTGACACAAGATCCAGTTTTGCCGATTAGGAATTATGGTAGATACTTTTCATCACTGTCTGGACTGCAGCTGCAGGTCTAAGGCTTTGACAAAAATATGGCTCAAGCAACATGTAATAAATCTGGAAACAGGGTCTGGGAAGGTGGCTCAGTGGTAGAGCGCTTGCCTTGCATGCCTGAGGTTCGATTCCTCAGCACCACATAAACAAAAAGAAAAAACCCGAAGTGGCCCTGTGGCTCAAGTGGTAGAGTGCTAGCCTTGAGCTAAAGAGCTGAAGGACAGCGCCCAGGCCCAGAGTTCAGGCCCCACGACCGGACCCCCCCAAAAAAAACAAAAAAAACAAAAAATCTGGAAACAGTCTAACAAAAGTTAGGATATATTCATAAATTCATGTATTTATAAATAAATATTTATACAGAAATATATTTAATATATATGTATCTGTATCTAAATATATCTTATATGTAAATATATTTATAAATATAGTTATCATAACTTTTACATATATCATAACTTTATATATGTTAATTAGAAACATGTGACATTTGTTTCAAAATTATTTTGAAAGTTGTGGGAGCAAAGAAAAGTTTGAAGCCTGTTGTTTTACTTCCCTGAAACTCAAGGGCTCTCATTACCCACTTAGAGACCCACAGAGCATATATTATTTTTAATGGCTATTTTTCCTTTTATTTTATTAATTTTATGTTTGTGTGGTACCAAAGAATCAGGTTGTTAAGTTACAGTATGTACAACAAACACTGGAGTTACAGCCTACAGACACCCACTTCTGCTGCTTCTTAGCTACGAGGATCTGATTAAGTCATCTAACCTCCCTGGACCTCAGTTTCCCCATAAGTACCTAAGCAGGATACCACACAAGGTATATGGCAAGATCTTGATGATGATGATGATGATGAAGACATTCAATTTATACCAGAGGTGTACATCAGCACAGACAGCCCCAAATAGTAGCCAACCAGCAAGTGTTTTCTGTTTACCTTAGACCAATTTATGCTGACACTGTATTACTCTAGCCATGCTCCCAGCTACCTGTCTCTAGATGATATTAATAATTAATATTTATTGGGCACTCACTATGTGCCAGGCATTGGACTAAGTGCTTCACGGGCTCATTTTGTCTTCACAGCAACCCCACAAGTCAGGTGCCCTTCCTACCCCTGATGCACAAGCACTGGAAGCTGGCTTACTTGCTGAACTCATGGGGCTAGCAACTAAGGGCTCAGTGGCTGTTTGATTCCATAGCCTAAGTCCTCCAAAGCCCCTGCTCATGGAATGGCCTACGACCTCAACTCATTAGCAAAGCAGGATCTACTCCAAACCTACTGGATCAGAACCTGAATTTTAGCAAAATCTATGAAGGATCCTCATTCACATCCAGCCTGAGATTTGCTGCTCTAACCACCAGCCTGCCTAGGTTAACCATCCTGGTTTTATCCCGTTGAAGGTAATATTAGAATATTTGCTCTCTCCATGCTCACATACATAAACTGGCAATTAAAGTGAGTAAGATGGTTAGGGAATATAATAATCCATCAGTAACATGCAAAAGATGGTTTTTAAAAAAGCCTAGGAAGCCTCAGGTCAACTACCATCAGCGGTTTCCTCTGAGGAGTACAGGGTGGGGAAGGGGTATCAAAGGAGACCTTATATTATTTTTAATGGCTATTTTTCCTTTTATTTTATTAATTTTATATTTGCGTGGTTCCAAAGAATCGAACCCAGGGCATGCTAGCCAAGCATTCTACCACTAAGCCACATTCCCTGTTCCAATATATTATTTGAAATTTGTAGTAACAAGGATGTGGCTGTGTCTTGGTTGTATAATTAAAAAGGAAAGAGGGTCTGACCGAATGTACAAGCCCACAGTGCTGGAAACTGGTTGTATTTTATGAGTTCCATCTATCTAGGGCTGTTGACAACTTCCAGCTTCAGATCTTAGAAGGCCACAGTATTAGGAGGAAGGTTCTAGTGAAAACAAGGAGAGCTGTGCCCAGAGCCAGAAGCCCCCGAGTCAAGCCCAGTCACTGCTCCTCATTTGCTATGGGACCTCATACTCCCTGCTGTGGGCCTGTTCTCACATTTTATAAAAATAGGGGCAACCTATTCTTCTTTTCAGCCCTATAACGTGGGTACAGTATGGAGATCAACAATGCAGTGAAATGCACAAAAAGCCTCTGTACACGCAGCCATACAATGCCAGGGCCAAGCATTTTCTTAAAAAGAAATGGAAAAAAAAAAAAAGTTTATCCTAACTCATTCCATTCCCTAAACACAGAAGCTATTCCATGACTTTATAAGGAAACTATACCAGAGTAACCTGCATGTGGATTCTGTGGAAGCCTCAGGCTGCTTCTCAAATCCTTATTTGACCTTAGAAGTTAGGTTTGAACTGGGGTGACGAGGGCTCCTGCCCATCATCATAGCTACTCAGGAGGCTGAAATCTGAGGATCGCAGTTCTTAGACAGCCCCAGAGAAGAAAAGTACGTGAGACTCCATTTCCACTGCACCAGCAAAAATACTAGACTGGAGGCCTGCGTGGTAGAATGCCAGCAGTGAACAAAGCCAAGTGAGAGCACAAAACCCAGGTTTCAAGTCCTGGTGCCAACACAAAGGAGAAAAACATCAACAAGGAAAGTTAGGTTTGGACCTGGTTTTAAACAAAGGGTTATTCCTTTTTTTTTGGGGGGGGGTCTGTATTTCTTAATTGATGGCTCCTTTTTCTGTATTTCTTGCTAGTCTCTGCAGTCTCAAGGGTCCTCAGGGGGCTCTGTGGGCCTCCTGTTCGTGTACAATGGCTACATGGCTCTCTGTGATTCCTGACCAGGCTGAGCTGAAGGGGACTCACTAATTTTTTGCCCAGAGTGGCCTTGAACGGCAATCCTCCCAATCTCTGTCTTTGGGGTAGCTAGGGTTACAGGTATGAGCCAGCTCCCACTTTTCCTCTTAGTACTCATGTGAGCAGGATTAGAACAGGGAATTTCCTCGAACTCATATAAACAGACTTGCTTTGAATCCATAGAGTTAGCTTAAAATTGAGTGAGTCAGGTTCTCTGTCGCCAAAGTCTATGCTTTCTGCACCACCTTTGATACACCTTCTTTCCTTCAGACTTCTCGGTCATTCGTATGCAGCTTGTCAGTCACTGACCACACCCCACCACCTCCTCCATTTGAGGAGACATGACTCTGAAGTCTAAAAGCCACTACTTTTCTTGAAATTCGATTCTAAAATGACACAGACTCTTAAGTGCCCAATGCAACTGAGCTGGGAAAGAATCCCAAGCTATATTTTCCCAAGGAGAATGAGACCTGTCCAACCCATTAGCGTATCAGTTACAGCAAACAATCCCAGAGCACAGGATTCCAGCCCCACTATTTACAAGGTCTTCCACACTGTGGTTCACTTTCCTGAGCCTCAGCCTTCTTCCTCCTGAAGACAGACAGCACCAGCTCCTTCGCACTTGAAATAATAATATTTTTTTTAAAAAACAGACAAAGATAAAGCTCTCTGTGCATAGTAGGTGCTCAACAAACCACAAGCACTACCATCATGGCCACTCTCATTCAGGAGCCCTTAGCCCAAAGGCAGGAATCTAAATCAATTCTCCTGTCTAGCATATTAAAGTCACCTGGGGAGCTGTTTTTCTCTCACTTTCTTGTGTGTCTGTTTGTTTGATACTGACTCTTGCTATGAAGTCCAGGCTGGCCGCAAACTCATCATCCAGCTGTCTTAGACTCTGAAGTGCTGGAATTACAGACGTGTACCACCAAGACTGGATATTTATCTCTTTTGAATACCAGTGCCCAAGGATTCTGATTCATTGGTCTGGAGGTAGATCCTTGGAAACAAGTACTTTTTTTTTCTTCCTGGCTGGTGCACAATTGCTCAAGCCATGCCTCTAGTTCCATATACCAGTTATACATATATATGTATATATACACATATATTATTCATTATATATTATATATATAATTATATAAACATGTAATTTTTTGGTCGGTTGTGGGGCCTGGGTCTGTCCCTCAGCTCTTCAGCTCAAGGCTAGCGCTCTACCACTTGAGCCTCAGTGCCACTTCCGGCTTTTTCTGCTTATGTGGTGCTGAGGAATTGAACCCAGGGCCTCATGCGCACGAGGCAAGCACTCTACCACTGAGCCACCTTCCCAGCCTGACCAGTATGTTTTAAAAAACAGCTCTCTAGGTGACGCTAATGTGCATCTGTGGCTGAGAACTGTGATCTAAATCTGCTTTTCCCAGTCTTTAATGTTCATATGCATTTCCTAGGGATCTTCCCAGAATGCAAGTCTGACTCAGTAGTGTGGGACCCAGTGTTCTGCATTTCTAACAAGCGCCCAGGTAATTCCAATGCCACCCAGTCCAGGGCCTCAGAAAAAACAATACCACAAACACCAGGTGGTGGGCAGATGGCTGGAAAGGATTCTTCTCCCTTGTACGGTCAACCAGGCCAGCTCTGGCTGGACAGAGGCTGGAAACAGTCAACAATATAATCTCAGCTTGGACCATAGTGACCCAGAGCCCAAGCTTGTCCTCAGATGACCCTCTCTTTAGCTTCCTGTTGGCTTTTTGGCCACAAGTATGGTCACGAAAGATACAGGAACAAATGAATGGTGACTCCACCCCCCTGCCTTCGTGTAGAGTTGCTTTCTCAAGATGGGGAAGGGAGAAAGAAGTCAGAAGGAAAGGGCCCTTGGTTACTTTCACCCGGGTGAGCAAGCTGTAGGAACTCAAGGCCTGACTTGGCATGTTGTCCTGGCCCCTCGGGACTGGCACAATAGCAGCTCCAGAGGCCTAGCCAGGTTCTTCTGGTCAGCCAGGCAGGAAAGCTTCCTGCCTGGAGCAGTGAGCTCGCTGAAGAAACAAGAGCAGGGAGGGGGGGAAGGGCGGGGTACGCCTCTCTGCCAATGAGGCTGATGTATTTTGTGACCCTGAACATTTGACTGAGCACCTACTAAGTGCCAGGCAGTTTTACAGAAGAAGGTTCACTGCATCTTCCTATCAACGTAACAAGTCAGGTGTTTCTGTTTTTCATTGGACACACAGGAAACTGAGCCTCCATCAGTAGGTGACAAGGAAACTTAACACACAACAGACCTAGCCCTGGAACCTAGGCCTTTCCAATTCTTCCTATTTCTTCGCATTACTACTCAAAACTTTTTTGGGGGGGGGCTGGGATAATCCTAATTGTAATTATTATTCATCATTATCATCATCAAGTGTAATTAAGGGATACTGAGAGAAAAAGCAGGTGTCTATCTTATGCTCAGGGTAGCTAAGCAAGACCCAAGCCCTGAACAGTGGCCATAAGCCCAATCCTTCGTCAGAGATGAAAAACACCTGGAGACCCCAGGGAAATTACCCAAGAGTCTTTGGGGGAGGAGCCAGGCAGCAGAATAAACAAACGGCTAAAACACCAACCGCTCAAGGAAGGAAACAGGCAAATCAGAGTGTCATGTTCCTTGCACTTAGGCCACCAGGCCACGGCTAAAGTTGGAAATGAGGCTCAACCGGAGTGTTGATGGGCCTGAGAACCAATTTAAGGCTGCGCCCCATCATCCCGCCGGACACATCCCAGAGCAGTCAGTGACACGCAAATGAGGGCCCTACTTTGTCCCATCAAGGCCCCAGACCTGTACCTAGCCAGATCCCTCCTCCTAGCACTGTGGCAAGAAGGAGCCTTGGCAGAAGCCCCAGCCCTGGATTTAATATTACACCTGTAGAATCCAACAAATGCCTCCTGACTTTCATGCTCCATAAAGTTCTAAGACAAAATAAAGACAAGTGGGGGAGGGGTGGTATTAAGCAATGGTATAGCCACAACGTATTAGAAACACACCATTTCATCTTAAATGTAGCCTGGAGTACTACATGAAAAAGTGATTCAGACCATATACTCAGTAAGATCACAACTGGGCACATTTTAAAAAAGAAAACAGAGCCTGGTACTTGGTGGCTCATGCATGAAATCCTAGCTACTCAGGAGGCTGAGATCTGAGGAGCATGTCTTGAGGACAGTCCAGGCAGGAAAGTCCATGAGATTCGTACCTCTGATGAACCACCAAAATGCCAGAAGTGGAGCTGTGGTTCAAGTGGGAGAATACCAGCATTGAGTAAAAAAAAGCTAAGGGATACCAACCTATGTTCACGTGCACACGCGTGTGCACACACACACACACATACACACAAAATAAAGTAAAAGAAAGACAGAAAGAGGGAGAGGAAGAGAAAGAGAGGGAGAGGAAGAGAAAGAGAACCAAGTGCTGGTGGCTCACACCTGTAATTCCTGTTACTCAGGAGGCTGAGATCTGAGTATTGAGGTGCAAAGCCAGCCCGAGCAGGAAAGCCTAAAAGATTCTTAACTCCATTTGATACACCAGAAAACCAGAAGCGGCACTGTGGTTCATAGTGGTAGTGCGCTAGTCTTGAGCAAAAAGAGCTCAGAGACAGTGCCCAGGCCCCGAGTTAACCCCCATAACCAACAAGAAAAAGGAAGAGAAAGAAAAAAGAAAAGCAACCAAATGTTATCAGCAGTAGTAGTTAAATAATTTCAATAATCAATTTTTATTGGGAATAAAGCATTTGCAGTTTTTCTATGTAAACTACCCAGGGATAAGAGGAGTACTTTTTGACCCAAGTCAGTGCAGGATGGAAACTGTTGGGGTGCTCCAAACCCACCAGAGTTAGGCAGGCATAGCTGAAGTCCAGAGGCCTTTGAGGTACTGTGTTTCAAGCAAGCCTGGTTGGGGGCCGGGGCGGGGGGGGTTGCCTTCCCAAAGGGTTGAAATTCTCCAGGGAACAAAATGAAAAGGCCCATTTCCTTTCAAGCACCCTAAAGGATTTTGGCAAAAGATGCTCAAGTGAAACAGTACCGTCAGGTGCTCTGCCCCAGGTGGAGTAGGCAGAGGACAGTGGGATCCAACATCTAGAGACCACCAGCATCGGAGGATTCCACCCAACACAGCACATCAGAAAGACATCAGAAAGCCTATGGGGCTCAGGAGCCTCCTGGGAACACCCTTGTGAGGGAAACCGATGACAAGTCCCTTAGCCGTGGGCTAAGGAAGGAAGGGGGTTAAAAGACCAGAAGCTACAGCCGGTGTCTCCAAAGACCTCTCAAGCACAGGGGTTATGGTGGCTGAGAAAAGCTCCAGAGCTCCTGGCACTCCCGGGCACCTGCACTGGGCCCCGCGTGGCTGGCCTAAGCCAAGGTCTCAGCTGGGGCTGAGGACCCAGATGCTCCCCCAGCCGGGCGGGGAAACCCCAGATCCAGCTTCCTGTCTTCATCACAGAGTCAGAAGACCCATGATGAGGCCAGGCTGGGGGGCCCCGAACATGCAGAGGGCTAGAGAACTTCCTTCTATGGAGGTTTGAAAGACCTGAGCATATGGAACAACTCAACCCTAAATGGGAAAAGTAACATCCTATCCCTTGAAGCTGCAAAGGGACAGAGTCAAGAAGAGAGGTGAGTTCGCCAGGGGTCCCTCACACCTGTCACCAAAGGAGCGCTCTGACGTGGCCTCCTGTGGTGGCATTTCTGATGAGATCCTGGAAAGGACTGGAAAAAAAAGCCACTCAAAAAGCCATGGAGAGGGGCTGGGAAGGTGGCTCAGTGGTAGAGCGCTTGCCTTGCATGCCTGAGGCCCTGGGTTCGATTCCCCAGCACCACACACGCAAAAAGAAAAAAGCCAGAAGTGGCGCTGTGGCTCAAGTGGTAGAGCGCTAGCCTTGAGCTGAAGAGCTGAGGGACAGCGCCCAGGCCCAGAGTTCAGGCCCCACGACCGGACCCAAAAACAAACAAACAAACAAAAAGCCACAGAGAGCAGCACAGGAAAAGAGCACTGGCCTTTCAATACATAGTAGATCCTGCCTCCAAAAATCAAAAACAAAAAAAAAAAGAGGGTAGGGGTAGAAGCAGGCACTGGTGGCTCACACCTATAATTCTAGCTACTCAGGAGACTGAGATCTGAGGATGCAAGTTCAAAGCTTGCCAGAGAAATCTGACAGACTCATATTTCCAATTAACCACCAAAAAGCTTGAAGTAGAGCTGTGATCCAACAGGTAGAGAACCAACGTTGAGCAAAAAAAAGCTAAGGGACAGCACCCAAGGTCTGAGTACTAGTACTGGCATGTACACACACACACACACACACACACACACACACACGTGTCAGTGGCTCACACTTATAATCCTAGCTACTCAGGAGGCTGAGATCTGAGGATAACAGTTGGATGCCAGCCTGAACAGAAAAGTCTGTGAGACATTTATATCCAATTAACCGCCAAAATACTGGAAGCGGTACTATGGTTCAAAGTGGTAGAGCTAGGACTAGCCTTGAGCAAAAAAGCTCAGGGACAGCACCCAGGCCCTGAGTTCAAGCCCAAAACCAACAAACAAAAAGGAAAATTCTTAGTACTGGCACACACACATACACACACAAAAACAAAAACAAAAACTTTAGACTGCCAGTTCTGTCTCCCGTACTCTTGAAGTCCAGAGTTAGTCGTCTGTCCTAGTTACTTTATCAAGACCTCATAGATCCAAGAGAAATATATGGGATGGCACTTGCAGAAACCAGCAAATCCTAAACAAATGGAAAGTGTCATTATAAATTGGGAGCATCTTTGCTCCCCCCCCTTTTTTTTCAGGACAATATGCAAATCAGAAGCAAAACAGCCGAGGACATTGGTGGTTCTCCTCAAGCATCAGGAATACACAGGGAAACAAGGTTGGATGGGGCTGCTTCAGGAACAGAGGAATTAGGCTGGGAGGCTGCTACCCCACAGGGCCGGGAAAGGAAGAAAGAAAACCAGTAAAAGCTGGGGGAAGAAGTAAGGAGGTTAGAGCCCCATGTCCCTGGGAATGAGGCAGAGATGAAAGGGAAGTGCAGCTGCGGGAAACAGGCCGTGAGAACAGACCACGATTGTTCCTCGGACAGCCAGCGAGGACGGGCCCTGTGCACCCGGCACTGGCTATGCTGCTTTGTGCCTTAATGTAATTAAGAGCCTGGTGGGGGCCAAGGTTGGGAATCCTTGAACTCCTGCCATTCTCACAGCACAGAGGAGGCGAGAGGGTGAGGGGCTGGTTGTTAGGAGGTGGTCACAGGCAGGCAGCAAGGGGCAGCCAGGCCCCAGGCCGCAGGAGGCCAAGCTCTCCTTCCTAAGGGCCTAAGAGGCCTTTCTTCCCCTTCTACACTGTCCTCAAAGTCCCCCACAAGCTAGAGTTAATTAAGGCGAGAACAAATGTCCTTTCCTCTGGCTCGGCCTTGCCATTCCCCGGGTCCTCACACCCTCTGGGCTGGGCGTCTGGTGTCAGACAAGTTCTTCAGGCAGCCATCTCTACATCTGGAGCCAAAAGCAACAATAACTAATACATGGATTTGCTAAAGGGCTTCCATGAACTTCATTCCAAAGTTCCCTGACCGCTTCTCCTCCCTCACCCCAAGTTCTCAGGCATGCTAAGGGATCTACTCCCCAACCATCCAGACAACAGCCAACTACTTATCACTCTGCAAAAATGGTAGCACAGATTCTTGCCACAGGCTAAAACAAGAATTCTTGCAACACCGTGTTTTACAAGCCTTCTCATGTAACTGCTCAACTAGCCTACTACAGGAGGTACAATTCTTTTTTTTAAGTTTTTTTTATTGCTATTATAAAGGTGATGTACAGCAGGGTTACAGTTACATAAGTCAGGTAAGGAGTACATCTCTTTTTGTCTCCCTTCCCTCACTCTCTCAGTTTTTCCCTCCCATGCCCACCTACAAGTTATATAGCTCATTTTCAACACAGTGCTGCATTTGTTCACCCTTTGCCCCTCCATTTCTGTGTCTCCCTTTACCTTCCCAAAGACAGATAAACAAACAAGACAAAAAAAAAGAAAACAAAAACAAAGAAATAAAATTTGTTTCCATTTCATGGAGCTCATTGTGCCTTTGTGTTCCTCCCCGAAGAGTATCCTCCTTTGCTCTATCTGCGTGTGGATGTCTACAGTCCTCCATAATTTATTACGTCCCGCATATGAGCGAGAATACGTGCCGTTTGTCTCTGAGCTTGGCTTACCTCACTTAACATGATTTGTTCTAGGCCATCCATTTCCTTGCAAATGACATAATATTATTCTTTCTAATGGCTGTGTAAAATTCCATTGTAGATAGGTACCACACTTTGTGGATCTACTCATCTATTGTAAGCCATCTGGGTTGTTTCCATAGCATGGTGATTGTATGCAGGAGGTACCTTTTTTTGTTGTTGGTGGTTATGGGGCTTGAACTCAGGGCCTGGGCACTGTCACTGAGCTCTTTTTGCAAAAGGGTAGTACTCTACCACTCTGAACCACAGCTCTACTCTGAGGAGGAACCATTTGTATCCCCATGTTAAAAATAGGGAACCTGTGGCTTAGAGAGGATAGATAACTGTACCCAAGACACACAAACAAGAAAGCAGCAGAGGAAGGTTACAGAGCCTGGCACCCTGGCGCTCCCAAGCATGTGCACTGAATCAAACATGCACTGGGTAGCAGAAACAAGCCACATGGAACTTGTAACCTGGCAGCGGTTCTTAGCTACAGGTCTGTGAGGTTTCTGTGAGGCCTATGAAACCCTGCAAACTGAACAATCAATTTCATACATCTACATGTGCATCCATATTTTTTTTTCAGTACTACGATTTGAACTCAGGGCTTTGTGCTAGGCTGCTGCTCTTAACACTCGAGCCATGTCTCCAGCTCTACTATTTTGGAGATGGGGGGACTTTTTGGCCAGACTGGTCTGGAATCACAAACCTCCAGCCCTGGGCCTCTTGAGTAGCTAGGATTATATAGGGATTATAAGGGTGAGCCTGGCTGTCTCCACTTTTTAGGGTAGATTATCTCTAGATTATCTAAGGAGTTTAGAACCAGAAAAAAAAATGGTTAAGAACCAAAGAACTAATGCCTTGATAAACTGGTTCTAGAACACATCTTATTTATTTATTATTTATTTTGGGGAGTAGTGAGAATTGAACTCAGAGCCTTACATGTTCTACCATTCAGTTGTGCCACAGTCCTTTTCCATTTAGTTTTTTTTTTTTTTTCCCAGATAGGATCTCACACTTGCCAAGAGTAGCCACCTACCTTAATCCTTTTATCTCAGCCTCCCAAGTAGCTGGGATTACAGGCACAAACCACCATACCAGTCCCTAGAACATATCTTTGGACTTAGTTGCGTGTCTTAATTTTTCATGTCACCTCCTTGCTCTAAAGAGGGCAATCTAAATTTCTCTAGAAAGTGAGATGTAGCTCTAAGAGGGCAATCTAAATTTCTCTAGAAAGTGAGATGTAGCTGCAGTCTGAGTCTATAGGTAGCCTACCATTAAGAGCCTACCATGCCTGCTTGGGAGACAGCATCCAGGTTCTCCACTGGATGGGGAGAAGGAAAGGTGAACAGATGGGTCCTATGGAATTAAAGGATTTCCTACAGTGTTTATTACTTAAAAACAAGTTCCAACATTGTCTCAGTTTTGATCCTGGGTTTTGCTTGGATCCACATAGAGAAAAAATTCATTCCCAGCAGCCCCAAACATACAGAATTAGCAGAGAGGGAAAAGTTCCTGTTCTAAATTAATCTGCTGCTATTTTAAAGGCTACTGTGTGTCTAAACACAAGGATGTTCCTTAACAGAGGCCAAGGTCCTCATTTCCAGATGCTCCAAGACAATAAACAATACCAATGATACTTGCTGCCAACATTTGACACCCAATTATCAAACATGAATTCTATGCAGCAGTGGCACTTTTATGGCCAATTTAGACATGACAAAATTAAGGATCAGACAGGCTAAACAACTACCCAAGAATACACAACATAAAAATACATAACAGTGTCAGGACTCAAACCTGGATCTATTTGACCTCAAAGTCAGAAGTATAGAGCAAGACCACTAAAAGCAAATCCACAGGGCACCCATATGTGGCTAATAAAGGGTCCTTGGTGAAAAATCAAAAAGCACAGAAGAGGAAAATAGGAAAGATTTTGAGAAAGTTTTCTAAGCAAGTTGGTATTAGCATAATGCCCAAGCATGTGATCTGGGGACTTGCCTTTCTGAACAGGGTACAGAGCAGTTAGGATGTTGTTAGACTTGCCCAGACTGGCCAAGCCCATTGTTCCCTGAACAAATGGAAAAAATAAATATTTTTTTAAACAAACCTGTTCTGCAACTCAGATAGTCTGAGAAGTACTGTTTTGTTTTGTTTTTTGTCGGTTGTGGGGTCTGAACTCTGGGCCTGGGCATTGTCTTTCAGCTCTTCAGCACAAGGCTAGTGCTCTACCACTGGAGCCACAGCACCACTTCCAGCTTTTTCTACGTATGTGGTGCTGAAGAATGGAACCCAGGGCCTCATGCATGCAAGGCAAGCCACCTTCCTGAGCCACCTTTCCACCTTCACTCAGCTGGCAAAGTCTTCTCAGACTCTACAGTGTACAGAAACAACCTTGGTCAAAAATAGATACCTCAAGAAGTCTTTGGGGCTTATAACTCACTCTCCCTCTTTTCTTTTCTTGTGTGTGTGTGTGTGTGTGTGTGTGTGTGTCCATCCTGACTTTTGAATTCAGGGCTTAGGTGTTTTTGTGCAAGGTTAACACTCTACCAGCTTTTTTTTTTTTTTTTTTGCCAGTGTTGAGGCTTGAACTCAGGGCCTGGGCACTGTCCCTGAGTTTTTTTGCTCAAGGCTAGCACTCTACCACTTAAGCCACAGTGCCACTACTGGCTTTTTCTGGTTATGTGGCACTGAGGAATCAAACTCAGGGCTTCATGCATGCTAGGCAAGCAGTCTACCACCAAGCCACATTCCCAACCCCACCTTCTTTTTTTTATGTTTAAAGAGTCTCATGGACTTTCTTGCCTGGGCTGGCTTTGAACTACAATCCTCACATCTTAGCCTCCTTAGTAGCCAGGATTACAGGTGTGAGCCACTGGCGCCTGCTGACTCTCCATTTCTAACCAGATATGTCCTTGCTGCTGGTCTAGGACCTGACTTTTTTTTTTTTTTGGTCAGTTGTAGGGCTTGAACTCTGGGCCTGGGCGCTGTGTCCCTGAGCTCTTCAGCTCAAGGCTAGCACTCTACCACAGTACCACTTCCGGTTTTCTGAGTGGTTTATTGGAGATAAGATTCTCACAAGTCTTTCCTGCCCAGGCTGGCTTTGAACCCAGATCCTCAGATCTCAGCCTCCTGAGTAACTAGGATTACAGGCATGAGCCACCGGCATCCGGCCTAGGACCTGACTTTGAAGAACAAGGCTCTACCTGCACAGGTCTACCGGGGCCCATCAGGCTGACGCTAGGGACTCCACCTGGCAGAGCAATTAATGCGCAGGCCCTGCACTACTCACACTGGCTGTGAGAGTGCCGAAGGCCTTAGCATTGAGTTACTTCAAAGGCAGCCCTTGCAACACATCTTTCCCGCACTCCAGGCTGATCCTGGAATACACCAGGGCCTTCTTTCCTAAGTTACAGAAACAGCAGCCCTTTCTGTCCCAGGGGCTTGACAGAGGCAGAAAAGCAGCTGGAGAGCGTTTATAAACATTCAGAGGAATACTAAGCCACTACCATACCTCCATGACTTATGAGAAAACCGCCTGCTTCCTCATTCTGCTCATGCCACACTGCAGCTGGGTCTCAGACTATGTTCTGAAGAACACACACACACACACACACACACACTTACACAGCACTTTTTGACTTCTGAAAAAGATGCCAGGCACCTGTGGCTCATGCTTGTGATCCTAGCTACTCAGGAGGCTGAGACCTGAGGATCACAATTCAAAGCCAGCTGGGCAGGAAAGTCTGCGAGACTCTTATCTCTAATTAACCACCAGAAAATCAAAAGTGGAGCTGTGACTCAAAGTGGTAGAGCACTAGCCTTGAGCAGAAAAGATGAGGGACAGCACCCAGCTCCTGAGTTCAAGCCCCAAGACTGACAGAGTGGGGGGGGGAGAGAGGGAGGAAGAAGGAGAGAGGGAGAGAGGGAGAGAAGGGGGAAGAAAGAGAAAGAAAGAAGGAAAGAAAGAAAGAGAAAGGAAGGAAGGAAGGAAGAGAAGAGAAGAGGATTTCACATCTACTGTGAGAATTAAGGAGGCTGAGAACTAGACGTCTCAGAGGAAGGATGCATCGGGTGCAACATAGAATGATGAAAACTACCTCCATGGCTACTTCTGTAACCAGAGTTCCAAATCCAAAGTCTCTGCTCCCTTTGGTAACCTTCACAGCCCCTGTTGTCCTCCCCAGAAATTAACGATACTAGAACCTTCCTCCTGGGATCACCTGCAGTCTCTCACTCAGTTTACAGCACAGGGCTTGAAGGACATATTAAGGGGATGATTTGTAGTCAGTCTCAGGTCTCCCCTTCCACTGGGAAGATTCACTCACTCATTCACAAGCATAGACGGAGCAAGTGCAGGTAGGTGCCAGGCACTAGTCTATGACAGTGTGCAGATGAGGCAGATGACAAGAGGGCTGTGCAGCCATTAACTAAGCCGCTGGAGTCAGGAGAAAGGAAGTTCCTGGGTAGTAGCTCTCTACTTGGAGAATGTCAGCCAGAAGGAGACTAGGCATCTGGAATGGATGGTGCCTACTAGGGGTGCCTACTCCTGGTCAAAGGGGTCAGCAGTGACAGCCAAAGGGGTCTGGCTGAAAAGGAAAAAAAAAATCCCTCCTCTGGATCTCAGGTGACTTCCATGAAACCATGAGCCTCCTTCCTTTTTGCAAAGCCAAACCACATTATTCCTCCCCCAAAGCCGACTGAGTTTATCACACAGACACACGGCCCCGCCCCACTTCTCTCCACCTAACCACATCCTTCCCTTTCTCCAAATCCCACTGACAATACATCCCCATATGGTCTTGCCCAGACACTACATCAGGGGTTCTTTTTTTCTTTTTCTTCTTTCCTTTCTTTTTCTTTTTCTCCTTTTGTCAGTTGTGGGGCTTGAACTCGGGGCCCTGGGCACTGTCTCTGAGCTCTTCTGCTCAAGGTTAGTACTCTACCACTTTGAGCCACAGCTTCAATTTGGGTTTTCTCGCAGTTAATTAGAGATAAAAGTCTCACGGATTTTCCTGCTTAGGCTGGCTTCGAACCATAATCCTCAGATCTCAGCCTCCAGAGGAGCTAGGATTACAGGTATAAGCCATCAGTGCCAGGCTAGCAGGGGTTCTTGATACTGGGTAGCACCGGCACTCTGTTGAAGGAACTGCCTTGGAGAGTGGAGGACATTTAATAGCACCCCTGGGCCTCTGCCACACTGCCAGTAGCACCTCCACCATCCCCCCCACTTGTGAAAACCAAGAAAATGGCTCTCGACACTGCCAATGTCTCCTGGGAGGCACAACTGTCCCCATGTGTGGCCCACTATACTGCCCTCAATCATGAGTGCACAGTAGAAACATCTGGGGTGCTTAGAACATTCACACATGTCTGAGCCCCACCCTCCAAGGGCAGAGTCACATGTGCAGCGAGGTGGAGCTGTTGGGTGCATTTCTGGACCCTCAGCCGGAGCCAAGATTCTGCAAGTCAACAGTATTATAAGCCCAAACATTCCTCTAATGTGTTGGCTGGTCCCTCTACTATAGTGTGTGTCTACGGATGCAGAAGCTATAGCTGCTTTCCCCCTCTCCCCACAGAGCTCCATACAGTGCCTCCAATTTTACACCCATCAGAAAACTTTAGAAAGTGCCTGAGAGTGCTTTCCACCCCAACTTCAGATAAAGGAGAGGCTTTAAATAGCATCAACTCACCCACGTTCAGCATAGGAGGATGTGATAGAAGAGAAGGAGAGAGAAGAGGGCCCAGCCACCTGATTTGGGTCCCTGGAATGAGACTCTTCATGCTCTCTTTCTGAGATGACTGATCAGAGGCCCGGCCTGGTGTTCATGCCTATGGAACCCCACATCTCAGGAAGAGTCATTCGCTATGAACTCCCATCTACCACCTCGGGACGCTGCCCCTTGGGGCTGATAATGACTTGAGAACAAATGATCGCAGACCCAGGAGGGGGCCCTTCTGGGCCCTACTTCCGGTGAGCTCTTTTCCCCCAGCTGCTTCAAGGCTCCCGGGGAGCACCTGGGGACCTGACAGGTCAGCCCAGAGCCCACAGATATGACATCTCCTCCCCAACCCATCCCCCCTCCCCCCCATCCACACACCCCCCGCCCCCGCACCTGAGGCTGCCCCTGCCCATCATGCCTTCAGCCAGACTAGTGAGGAACGCAGCGCCAAAGGCAGGTTTCTAGATATAGACCCAATCTTCCCTAGGAAGTGGCAAGGGACTCGTCATTCACTAGGAAACACAAGAGAAAACACCTCATATATGGCCTTCTAGGTGCTTAGAGAGCAGACGTGGTATCCTTCCTGATTTCTACACTTTAAAGCTCAAATCAGGAGCAAATTCTGGGATGAAACCCTCCCCCAGGCCAGCAAATGATCCCAGCACCCATGTGCACAGCTTTCGGACTAAAATGTACCCAGTACCTAAGAATGCCAAGTGCCACTATGGTCACCTTCCATGGGAATGGTTCCATGTTCTGAGATGTTACAGCTGTGATATTCTGTGCCAGCAGAATGGACCATCCTTAACGATCTGTATCAGCTGACCCTGGCCAGCTTGCTGAACTCCCATGTAGGGCGTAGGGCCTTTCACTCCGAGGTTGGCCAGTGTGTGACCGTGACCTTTCTTCCCTCCCTTTAACTGCACACACACACACACACACACACACAGAGCCTGTTGTTGCCTGGAGACCAAGCACGCTCCTCTGCTTACTCTTTCCAATCTCTAGAAGCTCTGGAAACTGGGGCCTTGGGGAAAACATGTCAGGGGCCAGGGAGAAGGGGGAAGCAGTGGTGACATTTCCTCAGAAACAGGCCAGCCCCATCCCCACTGGCCTCCCGCCCCTTCCTAGGTTTGAAAAGCCCCAGCAGGCTGGAACTGAAGGGCTCCCACAGGGAACAAGGCCCCCTTTGAAAGCCTGTGTTTGCCCCAGCTGTCAGCGGCCAGGGGTTGCCATGGTCACGGTGCACCTTTGCCAGCCAAGCCTAGGCAGGCCCGGTGGAGCAGCTTCAGCACACAGATGCTGTACCTCAAACCCCTTTCCGGGGCCCTGCACCCCTATGCAAGGTCCTCACCGCTTCTAGAAGCAGTGATGTTCATCCAGCCCCCTGGAGGGGATGAAAGAGGATTAATGGCCACTCCAGAGGGGCTAAAGGGGAAAATCCAGGTGGCTGGGGTTGGAGCAGCCTTGCTGAGGGGGAGACTGGTCAGGCCCCTGCAGCCTTCCCAAGGATTGCTCTGCCTCCTGGACCAGCAATTGGCCCAGGAGTGGCTGCTAATGGGAATGACTTATTTATGTAATTCATTATCGCTGTATCCTGGAGCCAAGCAGGAGCAGCAGAGGGAGGAAAAGGAGGGGCTCTCCTCCATCCTCAACCTGAACCTGGCAGAGCTGCAGGGAAACTGCAGAGACACAAGGACAAAGGCTATGGGGACAAGGATGAGGCCTGACAGTGAGGGCTCTGTGGAGCTCCAGAGAACAGGAGCGATCCCGAGACTGCCCCCCACCCCCACTCCCACAAGGCCGTCCCAAGAAAAGGCAGAGGGAGCAAAGGCTCTGAATAATTTAGCCCTCAAATTGCTCTGTGGTCAGAAGGGTTTGTTCATTTCTTTTTTCATTCCGGCTCTGCAGTTTCAGAACAGGAGGTACTCTGATCCCAAACCAGAAGCCTTGTTGTAGAGTCTGCCAAGGGCCTGGGATGGATGGGAGTTCCAGAAGAAGCCTCGAAACTTCCAGCATCTGTGGAGTCTTCCCTAAGGTCCATCGCAGGGAGCCCAGCTAAACATGGGAGTGGATGAATGGGGAGTAGGGAGAGAAGAGAGGTGACCTGTTCATAGGCTCACAGCCATTTGGGGCTGCATGGGGACAAGAACCAATGTACTAAACCAGGCTAGCATCCTTTCTCTCCCCCCTCCCCTCCCTCTCTCTTCTCTGTTTCAAGTATGGAGGCAGGGGGCTGGGAATGTGGCTTAGGGGTAGAGTGCTTGCCTAGCATGCATGAAGCCCTGGGTTTGGTTCCTCAGTACCACATACACAGAAAAAGGCAGAAGTGGTGCTGTGGCTTAAGTGGTAGAGTGCTAGCCTTGAGCAAAAGCAGCTCAGGAACAGTCCTATGCCCTGAGTTCAGGCCCTAGGACTGGCCAAAAAAAAAAAAAAATCAAGTATGGGGCCATTGGTATTCATGCAGTGGGAGATACATATCTGCTCTCTTTTATGATGCTATGGTGCACTGGATTTTAAACCTAGCTTACCCTTTGTCAATGGCCCTGCAGCTCTGACCATACCCTTCCATTACTGTTCTAGGACCTTCCCTGCCTTCCCTAAGTCTATCTTAGAGTGTAAGAATCCCCCAATCCCCTTATAAGGCAGTACAATCTCCAGCATACCCAATGAGAAACCCCCCACCCCACCATACCAGCTCATATTATGTACTACCTTCCAAATATTCACCTTACAGGACTCAAAATTCTTATAGATATTATCCATCCAACCTGACAAAGCTTGGACCAGGTAAGCATGGGCACGTTTCTGATATATCTGCCCAGGTCACATCCTTCTCTGAGGACTGCTCCATCCTTATTCACAAAACAAGGCTCCCAATTCCATATAGTGGGATTAGGAGCATGTGTTTCTTCCTAGCCATAGCTGATTGGACCAGCAACACACAGCTAGCCCACGTAAGCCAATCAGATTCTCTCCCCAGGAATTCAAATCAAAGTCCGGATACCATTTGGTCTCTTAAGGTTACTAGAAAGAGGGTGGGTATGTTTGGGAGTTGAGGGACCAGGACAGCTGATCTGCATTCACAAGGGTGGAGGCCGTGTCCTGCAGGTGCACCAAGCAGAGGCAGCTGCCTCCGTTCCAGGCACTAAGAAGGCCAGCTGTGTTTCCTGCTCTTCATTCTTCATTTCCCTCAAGGCTTCAAATAACTCAGGCTAGTTTCTGTTCCTTGCACTCAGTAGAGCCTGAACTGATTTGGACTGGTCTTACTAATCTCCTAGGACAGACGAGGAGAAGGGACTAAACGAATGTCACATGACTGACATGTCATTCTGGAGTAGTAAAAACCCTGCCGTGTGCAGGACACCAGTGGCTCATGCCTATAATCCTGGTTATACATGAGGTTGAGCTGAGGATCGAAGTACCAAGCCAGCCAAGAAAGGAAAGTCTGTAAGACTCTTATCTCCAATTAACAAGCCAGAAGTGAAAGTGTGGTTCAAGTGGTAGAGTGCCAGCCTGAAGTGAAAAGAGTAAGGGATAACACCCAGGCTCTGAGTTCAAGTCCTAGTACCAACACACACACACCCTGCTATGTGATTCTCCTTGAGTGTCCTCTCATGCCTCCTTCCTTCCCAGAGCTAACAGAAGAGGCAGGTGCTCCCTTCCTGTCTGTGGAAAAACGTGGTGACAAGTGACTCAGCCAGAGGCACTCCAATGGTCTAATGCCAGTGGCAAGAAAAAAAATACAAATCTTCTCCCATACACACTGTGAACACAGTCTTTTACTCCTCGGCTTATCCCAGCCTCCTCTGCAGGGGACATGCGCCCTGTGATTTGCTCTAGTCAGTGAAGCAAGGATGACAGTAACAAGCCCGGTGTGGTGACCAGCTCTTCGGAGGCTAAAGCAGGAGGAGAGTGAATTGGGGGCCAACTGGTTGGGGACCCACAGGGAGTGTCAGACAAACTTGGGTTACATGTAAGACCCCATCTTAAAAAACAAAAGGAAGTTAACAGGTGCCAGTTCCTTTCCAGCCAAAGCCAAGGGGCTGCCCTTACCTGTTTCTTTCCCTCCTGCAATCACCTAGAAGGACTCAAATTCCAGATGGAGGACTGCCTAAGCCCCATGAGCTAAAAATCAAACCTGGATTGAGTCACCCTACTGGGATATCAAGGTGTGATTGTCCCTGCCACACAGCCTAAACATCTCCTGCCTGAAGAAGAGGGAGTGTTCGATCTGAGCTCTTCATTTCTCAGATCTGCAGGATGCTGCATTCAACTGTGTAATGTTCATCTGTTTAACAAGTCTTGGAGCACCAAAGCCAAGCTTTGTAACAAGTACAGACAAGGACACGGTAATTAGAAAAACAAAACAAAAATCCAATAGCTACCCCGAAGAAGCTCCCCATTTGGTAACCCTTGGCCCCACTTGGGACTAAAGAAATCCTTCTACAGGAGCAAAAGCCAAGCTCCTACCCAAGCCTGGCTAGTCCACCAGGAGGCCAAGGCAGCAGTCCCAGAGAGTTCACACCACGCCTTCACACCCTGAGCTCCACCCTCTCCTCTCTGATAGCTTCTTGGCCACAGATAAGTGCTTTCCTTGCCATGGGCACAGAAGAGAGGGGAGAAGGCATCAAGAGGAGAAAACGGGAGCAGCAGAAGGAAACGGGAACGCACAGTGATTTCGGTAGAGAATGACTTCCTCCTTGATTTTAACTACAAAATAAACCCTCAACTTATAAGATACGCAACCCATCCCAAATAGCTGAGGATCAGAGAAATCATTACACGGTCAGGTATCTGGCTAGAGTCTTCTTTCTTTAGGCAAAAAGCTAGTTGAGAAAAGGGAAAGTTAGGTAGATGAAGTCACCACATACAGTTATACAGCATTCAGGCTGTTTATTTCATAAGATGCTATTCTAATGAGGCAAACAGGACTGGAATCCAGCTCACACCCTGCCTACCAGACTGTAGACCCTGGAGGAAGGGTACTTTCTTCCAGTTCAGCCCAATGTGTCTACCGGGGCTTCTCTCTACAAGGTGTAAAGGAGCATGGTGATGGGTCTGTGGGTATTTAACTATCTTAGATTCAACTTTTGTGTATGTGTGCAAGCTCTCACAGCAAAAGGTTAAAACAGAAAACAAAACCAAATTCTATGCAAGGAAGTGTGTGTATTACTCTGTCAAGTTACTTCACCCTTACCCACAGTTCACATATCCCAAAAGATAATAATCCCTGGCCCATAAGATTGGCCTAAATCCCAGATTAAATTACATAAATTAAATGTCTGATCCAGAGTAAGTCCTTTCTCCAAAGGGGAGCTATGGACAGTAGTCACTATGGGGGGAGGAGGGGAGAACAGAAAGGAGACCAAGGCAAACAGGATCAGGGGACATGATCAAGAAAAGCAAACACTGGGAAATGTAGGAACAGACCCAGAAACTGTTTCCAGCTATCTGAAAGTTCTCATTGCATGCCTCTCTCCTCCTCC
>NW_012267223.1:12053910-12064952 GCF_000151885.1 Dipodomys ordii | reverse complement strand
GCTCAAGTGGTAGAGCGCTCGCCTTGAGCTGAAGAGCTGAGGGACAGCGCCCAGGCCCAGAGTTCAAGCCCCACGACCAACAACAAAAAAAAAAGAATTCACTATTGACAGGCGCAGTGGCTCACACTTACAATTCCAGCAGGCAGGAGGTTGTTGATCCACCATTGGAAGCATCTGATCAACAATTCACAGCCAGCAAGACCCTGTCTCAAAACCAAACCAAATCCACTCTCCTTGGCAGTTTGCTAAGTGCCTATAGCCACTGCAACTGGGACTGAGTTGCCACTTAAAGATAGGTTTTCAAATAAAATGTGATAGGAAGAGAAAGAGACACGTGGCTCTTAAGCCCACAGGCATGTGATCCCTCTCAGCAGATAGTAAAAATCCACCCAGAGAATGTCCCCAGCCCTGCCGAATCTCCTTAGCTCAGCTCCAAACTTGGAAACAGCTGTTTCTCCATAAATCCAAAAAAGCAGCTCTCATGTTCTGTCTCCTCATTCTTTCCAACTCTGTGATCTGTACACTTAATCTGCCTCCAGGCTCGGTTCATCCCTCCTCAGCCTGTCAAAGAAAAGCAACAAGCAACAATCCCAACATTGCCGTAATAGAGAGCTCGGTGCAAAACACATGCACAGACTCCACAGTGTGATGTTGGATACATTAACCTCTCTGTGCCTCAGTCTCCTCTTTGGAACATGGTCATAACATTCCCTCCAGTAGAGTTGATTATTTAATCAACATTAATATCCTTATATACTTAGAAAGCTTATAGGGCATGCAATAAGCATGCAATAAATGCTGTTATTATTAGGCCATCAAAACAATCCTGTGCAACTGGGATTCTTTCCAGCTCTATTGAACAGATGGGGTCAATAGCCATTTGTGGTTGTGGGACAAAGTAAGAGATCAGCCAAGTGCTAGTGGCTCATGCCTGTAATCCTAGTTACTTTAGGAGGCTGAAATCTGAGGACTGTGGTTCAAAGCCAGGCCAGGTAAGAAAGTCTGTGAGAGTCTTATTTCCAATTAACCATTAAGGAAAAAAAAAAAAAAAGCTGGAAGTGGAACTGTGGCTCAAGTGGTAGAGTGTCAACCTTGAGTAAAAAAGCTAAAGAACAGAGCCTAGACCCTGAGTTCAAGCCCCAGTACTGAGATAAGGGGGAAAAAATCTGCCTTGGGCTGGGAATGTGGCTTAGTAGTACAGTGCTTGCCTAGCATGCATTAAAGCCCTAGGTTCGAGTTCCTCAGTACTGTATAAACAGAAAAAGCTCGAACTAGTGCTGTGGCTCAAGTGGTAGAGTGTTAGCTTTGAACAAAAGCAGCTCAGGGACAGTGCCCAGGCCCTGAGTTCAAGCCCCAGTACTGGCACACACACAAAAAAATCTGCCTCAAGGAAAGTACAAGTTTTTAATATGTTTTTTTTCTTTTTCTGATGATTCTGTATTCTTTACCTTATATACAGTATCTGTGCATATCTGTGGGAGGGTAGGAGGAGGGCACAGAATCTGGGGTGAAAAAGTGCAGCAGTGGACAGCACTAGACACTGATGAAAGTGAACTATCCAACTCATTGATGGAGACGGGAGGGAAGGAATGGAGGAAATGAGGGAACAGATGACACTGTGCAAAAGGAAATGTACTCATTAGCTGACTCATGTAAACATAATCCCTCTATACACCACCTCCATAATAGCAATAAAGTCTCTTCTAAAAATAGATAAAATTAAAAAGTTAACTGACCAGCTCAGAATGGCACTGTCATACTAAGTGGGGCTCTGGTGGAAAACTAATTTGCATGCTCACGACGGATCCTTTTTTTTTTCATTTCCTTCTTTTGTCAGGCATGGGGCTTGAACTCAGGCTCTGTGCTAGAGCTTTTTGCTCAAGGCTAGTGCTCTACCACTTTGAGCCACAGCACCACTTCTGGTTTTTTGGTGGCTAATTGGAGATAAGAGTCTCACAGATGTTCCTGCCCAGGCTGGCTTCAAACCTCAATCCTCAGATCTCTGTCTTCTAAGTATATAGGATTACAGGTGTGAGCCACCAGTGCCCAGCCTGATCCACTTTAAACACTCCCTGCATCGAGCACAAAAAGTTGACCAGGCTGTGCATCAGCATCATCAACACATCTCACAATTCTGTAACTGGTGAAGAAAGGCAGAGTCTCCAGGGAGTGATGTAGGCCTTGCCAAATACAATTTCTGTTCCTTTTCATACTACATGAAAACACTCCAAAGGATCCTTAGGGCGAGAGTGCCACCCCAGTGAAGACGTCAAAGACCGCTGGAAGCCAGGGAGCACCAGACTTCCATAATCTCACAGACTGAAACGTCTCCCTTGGGAGGATCCTAGGCTGTCAGCAATTCTGCAAAAGGTCAGTGTGAGTCAGCACTGGTGTAGGCATGGCCTGAGATGTGTGGACTGCTGCCAAGCCCATATATTTAAAAAACAAAAACATCTGCACTGTCTTCACCCTTGATACACAGCAACCAAGCTACAGAAATATTTCCTTTAGGCTCAAAAGCCTGTTTTGCTATCTCTACCTATTGAGACGGTGTTTCCAATGGAGAAGAACCCTTCAACACAACCTCTAAAAAACATCCCAGACTTCTCAGCAGAAGCAAACGAATATGGTATTTAGGAAACCTCTAAATGCTAGTAAATGATAGGCATGGAAACAAATGATCTGGTAAATACATGCCCTCAAGTTCAAAGTTGAACTATACCTAACAAAAGCCCCAAGTCCACTTCTATTACGAACATTCGCTCTTTCATAATGCTCTGCATATATTTCACGACTGAGATGCAATCACCTTATGGCCAAGCTGGAGAGAACTAAAAGTAAGAAGAGTTTAGCACTGTAGCCCTGGCTCTACTATTGAGTAACTGAGATTTCATGAAATCAGGGGAAAAAAAGAAAGTTATGCTGGGCACTGGTGGTTCACATTTGTAATCCTGCCTATTCAGGAGGCTGAGATCTGGAAGAGGATCAAGGTTCTAGGCTTAGTCCAGGCAGAAAACTCCATAAGACGCCACTTCCAAAATAAACAGCAAAAACCTAGACTGGAGGTGTAGTTTAAGTCAGAGAGTACCAGCCAAATTTGAAATCTTAAGTTCAAACTCTAGTACTAAAAAAAGAATTAGAAATAATAACAGCAAGATGGGTGCCAATGGCTTATGTCTATAATTCTAGATACTCAGACTGAAATCTGAGTATTGAGGTTTGAAGCGAACCCAAGAAGACAAATTTGAGAGATGTTGAGGTGTAGCTCAACTAGTAGAGTGTTAGCTGTGAGAGGAAGCGCGCCAGGTCCTTGAGTTCATGCCCCAATACTGGCACAAAATAACAACAACAACAACAATAACAATAAACAACAGTAGCAGCAGTAGCATCTAATTTATGAAGAACATACAACTTAATAAGTGTTTGAAGAGCCTAAGACTGAACAAAATCCACATGATCATCTCAACTGTCACAGGAAAAAACTTTGACAAAATTCAACATCCCTGTAAGATAAAAGCTCTAGAGAAACTAGGAATCGAAGGCATGTACCTGAACTTAGTAAATGCTGTATTTGACAAATCTATAGCCAACATCATATTAAAAGGGGAGAAATTGAAATTGTTTCCGCTAAAGAATGAGACAAAGGTGTCCATTTTCTCTACTCCTGTTCCATATGATTCTAGAATGCCTCTCCAGAGCAGTTAAGCAAGGAGAAGGACATAAAAGGGATTTCACTAGAGAACAAAAAAATCAAGATATCCCTATTCTCAGATGATATGATCCTATACTTGAAAGACCCTACAGACCCCATCAAAAAACCCTAGAGCTCATAAATACATTCAGGAATATAGCAGAATATAAAACTGATACTCAATAATCAACAGCCTTTCTAAGTAACATTCACAAACAGGCTAAGGAATGTAATTTCATTCACAATAACCTCAAAAACAATAGATAATACTTAATCATTAACTTAACCAAGGAGGTTAAAAACCTCTACAATGAAAACTACAAAAGCTTGAGGAAAGAAACTGAAGAAAGATTAAAGGGGTGAAGTTGGCTTGGAAGGGATGGGAGAATGATGGAGGGAGTGACAGCAATCAAGATGCATTGTACTTATAAACACACTTGTTGAATGGTGATTCCTTTGTACAACTACTTAAAGGTAAAAAAAATATATAGATATAGACATAGATTTTTGCACTGGTCTTAGAACTTGAATTCAGGGCCTACGTGCTGGCTCTGAGCTTTTTTTTGGGGGGGTCCAGTCGTGGGGCCTGCACTCTGGGCCTGGGCGCTGTCCCTCAGCTCTTCAGCTCAAGGCTAGTGCTCTACCACTTGAGCCACAGAGCCACTTCCGGCGTTTTTCTTTTTGCTTATGTAGTGCTGAGGAATCGAACCCAGGGCCTCAGGCATGCAAGGCAAGCGCTCTACCACTGAGCCACCTTCCCAGCCCTGGCTCTGAGCTTTTGTGCTCAAGGTTTTCACTTACTACTTGAGGCACTGCTTCACTTCCAGCTTTTTTTGGTGCTTAATTGGAGAAAAGGGTCTCATGAACTATCCTGCCCAGGCTGTCTTCAAACCATGATTCTCAGATCTCAGCTTTCTGAATAGTTAGGATTATAGGTGTGAACCACTATATATCTGGCAAAAGTATAATAAGAAAGAGGGGGAGGAAGGAAGGAAGGAGGAAAGAAAGAAGGAAAGAAGGAAAGAAAGAAAGAGAGAGAGAGAGAGGTGGGCTGGGAAGGTGGCTCAGTGGTAGAGTGCTTGCCTTGCACATATGAGGCCCTGGGTTTGATTCCTCAGCACCACATAAGCAGAAAAAGCTGGAAGTGGAGCTGTGGCTCAAGTGCTAGAGCTCTAGACTTCAGCACAAAAACTCAGGGACAGAACCTAGGCCCTGAGTTCAAGCCCCAGGACCAGCACAAAGAAAGAAAGAGAAAGGGAGAGTGGGGGGGGGCAGAGATAGAGGGGGAAGATGATGAGAATACATTGCACATATGAATGGAAATGTCAAAATGAAATCATCCATGTATAATTAATGTATGCTAATTAAAAACAAAACTAAATGCCTAACCCCCAAATTAATAATAATAATAGCAGCTGGTATTTATTGCGATTTTACAATAAGCTCTTGGGCTAAGGATTTAGTACCTATTTGATTGTCATTACCAATATTATAATTCCCATTGTATGGGTTTGGAAACTAATTCAGAGAGATTGAGTGACATGCCTCCAAAACTCAGTGGTTGGATTCAAACACAAGCAGTCTGACTTGGTGGGCTTTTTGTTGTTGTTTGTTTTTTATGCCCATCTCAGGGCTGGAACTCAGCGTGTGCCTACTTACTGTCCTTGAGCTTTTTTGCTCAAGGCTAGCACTCTACCACTTGAGCCATAGCTCCACTTCTGGCTTTTTGGTGGTTAACTGGAAATAAAAATCTCATGGACTTTCTTAGCTTCAAACCTCAGTCCTCAGGCTCTGCAGTAACCAGGATTCCAGGCATGAGGCACCAGCACCCAGCTAGACTCTGTTCTTAACCACATACCATTTATCTTTCCAAGGTGCTTAAGGACCTAGGACCCACAATTCCTCTAGGAGCAGACTGACTTATGTTCAAAAATCCTTTCTGGCTTTAAAAGTCAGGAAATCTCCCTTTTTGAAATAAAATAAATGTATGACCCTGACGTTTTATCAAAAGCCATGATGTTCTACCTCAGCTAAGATGAAATGAAACATCTGTCAGACCTCACCCAGAACCAGGCAGGAGGAAACCAATGATTTCCTAGGGTAATGATGCCCTGTGAATCAACCAGACTGCTGTAACCGTCTCAAGAAAAATGACAGCTTGAAAGTTCTTACAGGATGCATCAACAAGCAAAGGTCTGCAAGTTTGCAACTATCAGTTCTCAAACTTCGACTTTTTTTTTTTTTTGGTGCTACTAGAGTTTGAACTCAGTGCTTGCGTTTGACAAGATAGGTGTCTTGCCACTTGAGCCATACCTCCAGCCCTTTTGCTCTGTTATTTTTCAAGTAGGATCTTGCTCTTTGCCCTAGTAGGTCTGGACCATGATCCTCCTTTTTACACATAGTTGGAACAACAGACACACACCACTGCTTTTTTAGTGGTTGAGATGGGGTCTTGTGAATGTTTTTGCCCAGGCTAGCCTCGAACTGCAATCTGTCGGTCTGAGACTCCTGAATAGCTAGTATGACAGACATGATCAGTGTCTGACACTTTTTTTGTTTTTAAAGAAAAGTCAAATGCAAGAAAATGTTGCACAACAGGGTCTAGTTTATTGGGTCTCTTTAGAAAACAGGTTCTTGCCTATGTAGTCCAGTCTGGCCTGAGATTCACGATCTTCCTGCTCAGTCTCCTAAATGCTGAGATTATAGGAGTATGCTACTATATCCTGTTAAAGGGACTAATGTTAAGGGTGCCAACACAGGATGCTACTTGCTGATATAGCACCAGTGGTGGACGCCCCAAGCTCCGCTCGCTCCCCTAGCTTTCACCAGCTCTCAGCTCCCGGTACAGCCTGAAACCGAAACTAATTCAGACCTGAACAAAGCAAAATCATTTCCTGTGCCTTATCATCCTGTGGGACCACAGTGCTGCACCATCCAACTTCCCAAAGAACCCGATCTGCGCAGACATCCTCCTAAAACAAGAATGCCTTCTTAGTGAGTAGAGAATCTTGGGGTTAGACTGGAGGCAAGTGCTCTTTGCCATGCTGGTTTCTCACGCTTCTCTTTACTTCGCACAAGCCAATGAAATTCATCCTGGGAACTAAAATGGGCCATTCAGTGATTTTTTCCCCCCTTTGGTTAATATTGGGGTTTGAACTCAAGGCTTTGCACTTGCTAGGCACAGCCTCTACCACTTGAACTATACTTCCAGTCCCTGGTATTTTAAATGTGTGGTGTGTGTGTGTGTGTGTGTGTGTGTGTGTGTGTGTGTGTGTGTGTGTTCTGGTGCTAGGGCTTGAACTCAGTGTCTGAGCACTGTCCTGGAGCTTTTGTGCTCAGGGCAAAGGCTCTACCATTTGAGCCACAGCTCTACTGTTTTTTTTTTTTTGGTAGTTAACTGGAGATAAGAGTCTCACAGACTCTCCTGTCTGGGCTAGCTTTGAACCTCAATCCTTAGATCTCAGCCTTCTGAGTAGCTAGGATTACCTACACCCAGCAAACATTCCCCCCACCCCACCCCGTCCCCGCACCAAGTACTGGGGCTTAAAGTAAGAGCATTGTCCCTTTGACTTTTTTCGTCAAGGTTGGTGCTCTACCACTTGAGCCATAGCTCTTACTGCTGGCTTTCTGGTGGTTAATTGGAGATAAGTGTTTCTTGGATTTGTCTGCCCAGGGTGGTTTCAAACTGTGATCTTCCTATCACAACAGCTAGGATTACAACCCTGAGTCACCAGTGCCTAGCAATATTTTAAACTTTTTGTTCAGCATATGTTCACACTTTTTTTTCTTTTGTGTCATCTCTGATCAAACCCAAGGCTATATAATACCTGGCAAGCATTCTCCTACTGAGCTAGAGCTCCCAATTCATTCTTCTTCTTCCTCTGTTTTTAATACAGAGTCTTGCTACATAGCAGCCCAAACTGGAGCTGGAAACCCAAGGCAGGAGTTCTGCCTCAGCCTCCTAAGTACAAGAATTATAGCTGTGCATCACCACACCCAGACTGATTCATCCTTCATCAGATTCCCTACTGAGAGCCCCGCTGTTCTCTAGGACCTCGGTAGCCATCATGTTAGATGAATTACACATTTTGAGAAGTGTTCTCAAAACTGCTTTGTTAACCAACCTTACCCTTGCCTCTCAGACTACCTGTGGGCCCCTTTTCTCTGTTTTGGGGATGCTGGGTAGGGCATATTAAAAAACCATCATACAGTTGGTGTAAGCAAAACAGAACAGGAAGGCTAAGTGCCTTTGCCCAGCAATGGGATGGTCAAATAGAAATAATAAATTGGCCACCAGGCACCGCTGGCTCATGCCTGTAATCCTAGCTACTGAGGAGGCTGAGATCTGAGGACTGCCGTTCAAAGCCAGGCTGGGAGGAAAGTCTTGAGCCTTGAGCTGAAGAGCTGAAGGGTCCCCCCCAAGCCCAGAGTTCAAGCCCCACAACCAACAAAAAAAGAAAGAAAGAAAAAGAAGGAAGGAAGGAAGGAAGGAAGAAAGAAAGAGAGAGAGAGAAAAGAAAGAACAAACAAATTAGGCCAGGCAACAGTAGCTCACACCTACAATCCTAGCTACTCAGAAGGGAGGCTGAAATCTGAGGATCAGGGTACAAAGCCAGACTGAGCAAGCAAATCGGTGAGACTCTTATCTCCCATCAACCACCAAAAAGCTAGAAGTTGTGCTGTGGCTCAAGTGGTAGAGTACCAACCTTGAGCAAAAAAGCTAGGGGACAATGCCCCGAGTTCCAGTGCCAGTACCAGTGCCAAAAAGAAAGGATGGAAGGATGAATTGTGTGCTATTTGCTCACTCATTTAACAAAGCTGACCAAGGGTTGTATGTCTACCCAAAGCTCTTCTAGGCGCAAGGCTGACAGGACGGATGAGAAAACCAACTAGCGACTTCTGGGAATGCCTTCTGCTTGCTAGCTGTAGCCAGCATCTGACAGATACTGAATGAATTCCAGGTTTCTTGACTCTCTTCTCCCAAGGCTTGGACCTCATCCTGTAGGGCTGTAGACCCTACCCAGAGAGCATGCCTGCTGCCCCAGACCCAGCTGCTGAGCAGACAAAGTATATCTGATCTCTTTAACTCATGGATGGGTTGCCCAGAATCACTGGACATTCTTCAATCACTTCTATGGGGGAAAGGAGAAGGTCAGAGTGAAGGAAACTTTTAGCTCAAAAAAATTCCAGCTCCTGGGGGGTGGGGGGAAGGAGAAGGATTGGGATTGGGGGGGGGGAATTCCAGCTCCTTTCATCCACCTATCACTGTGCTGACCCAAACCTCTAGGGGCCTCGACTTCATCTTCCTGTTTCCCGATGAAACTTCTTAGACCACGAAGACAAATGAAACTTGTTCCCATTTCCCAAGCTCTTGGGAGGAGGCCACTCCTATGAGTCACTTTCTTACATCTCACATCCTATCAGGAACACACGCCTCATGTCTTACTTGATTCCTTTCTACACAATTTAAATTCACTTGCGTCTGGTTCTGTGTCTAGGTATAAACAGGGAGACACAAGCAGGAAGCGTGAATCCCCTAAGCAGCAATCTTGATGAGACTTCTGTCACTTTCTTTTCTTTCTTTCTTTCTTTTTTTTTTTTTTTTGGCAGTACTAGGGTTTGAACTCAGGGTGTTATACTTGTTACACTGAACTTCTGCCACTTGAGCCGCTCCTACAGCCCTGTTTTGGCTAGTGTTTTGTTGTTGTTGTTCTGGTACTGGGGTCTGAACTCATGGCCAGGGTATTGTCCCTGAGTTTTTGTGCTCAAAGCTAGTGCTCTACCACTTGAGCCACAGCTCCACTTCTGCCTTTTTTGGGTAATTGGGGATCACAATCTCACAGACTTGGCTCTGAACCACAATCCTCAGATTTCAGCCTCCTGAGCAACTAGGATTACAGGCATGTGTCACCGGTACCTAGCTTTAACAGCTCTGATAACAGCTGGTTATTTTTGAGATAAGGCATCATGATTTTTTTTAACCTAGGCTGGCCTCAAATTATGATCCTTCATAGCCCAGCCTCCTAAGTAGCTAGGAGTAGCTAGGTGTGAGCCACCAGCTCAGTGTGTTCCCTGAAAAAGGTGAGTGTTACCTGGCTACTGAAAACCATAAAGACATTAAGGAAGTTGACTGTCCTGCCCAGTTCCTGCCTTGCCTTGGACAGTGTCCTGCACTGATTTTCCTCTGACACACACACCCTGGTCACTTAGTCGGACTCAGAGAGTTCATGGCGTAAGACAGTGATGTCCTCAGGATTCAGACTAAGAACCCAGCAGGCAGATGCCAACTGTATCCTCACTCTGATCATGTGTCCTCTCGTGTAGGAAACTTTATCAATCTGTTCTAGCACTTCCAGCTGGCATTCATCCTTCTTCAACGCTTCATCTTAGGTTTTGTTGTCATTGTTGCTTTTCAGTGGAGAGTTGGAACAAGGGCTTTATGCATGCTAGGAAATCTGAGGTACACCACCAGCCCCAGAACTTTTCTTGCCATGGTGAATGGAACTCTAGGCTGTCTTGTCACTAAAAGGTAGTCCTCTTGAGGGCAGGGCCATGCTTTGGTGACCTCTGTGACTGGTTGAGGAACCTGGTCAGCGGGTCTCAGCCAATGGCACTCAGTGGTACCCTGCAGGCCTATGATTATATGTGTATGTGTACACACAGGTGCATACAAGCATGCTCACGAGCACATACTGGTACTAGGGCTTGAACACTGGGCCCAGGTGCTATTCCTTATGTCCCTTAGTTTTTTCACTCAAGGCTAGAACTGTACCACTTAAGCCACATTTCCACTTCTAGCTTTTTGGTGGTTAATTGGAGACAGGAATCTCACAGACTTTCCTGTATGTCGTTGAACTGTGATCCTCAGATCCGACTCCTGAGCAGCTAGAATTATAAGCATGAGCCACCAGCACCAAGGACTTTCTAGCTCCATGATCTTGGGCAAGTAACTGAACCCCTTGATAACAGCTCTGAAGACTATGTTCCTCTGGAAGATGGATATGATGACCCAGGGTCTCATGAGGGGTAAACAAGCTGGCCCTTGTGGAGCATAAGAACATTTCCGAGCCAGGTACTGGTGGCTCACACTTGTAATCCTAGCTACTCAGAAGGCTGAGATCCAAGGATCACAGTGTAAAGCCAGTCAGTGCAGAAAAGTCCTCCTGAGACTCATCTCCAATTAACCACTCCGACTAACCTTGAGCAAAAGAGCTCAGGGGCAGCACCCAGGCCCTGAGTTCAAGCCCCATGAAGAAGAAGAAGAAGAAGAAGAAGAAGAAGAAGAAGAAGAAGAAGAAGAAGAAGAAGAAGAAGAAGAAGAAGAAGAAGAAGAAGAAGAGGGAGAGGGAGA